>NC_043706.1:126556870-126708417 GCF_006229205.1 Suricata suricatta | reverse complement strand
AAAAATATTTTAGTATAATATCAGGTTTTACAAATTAAATGTTTATTTACTCTTTTCTCTTAAGCAAACCATTTAAAAATCAGTTATGTAAATATAAATATCTACTTAGGGCTCTAAATAACTAGTTTAAAAAGCCACACTTACACTGGGAGCTCACAACTTTTTCACTCCCCAAGAAGTTAATTGCTGGGATTATAGCTTGCCCTTTCCCAGTGGAACTGACAATAGCTTCCTCATTTTCTAAGATCTGTAGCTTGATGAATGCGTCTGATTTGGATGTGCGTACCTGCACCGTAACAGGGTGTGGTGAAGCAACTTTAACTGAATACCTAGAAGAAAACACATTCGACCTGTAAGCAATTTATTGATCTCCCTCTTAAAGTCAGTAAAAGAAACTGTATAATCAGCTAATATGATAATCTAAAAGTAAAACCATTTTGTAAAATTGGCCCCAAACCTAGAGATATTATTGCTATTGTAGACTTTGACAAAAGATCTCAATATGCTATGGTAAAATGAAATAGGTAACAGGACATTTATTACCATCAATTCCCAAACAGGAAATGCAACCTTTTGTTTGTATATGATAAACACTTATAAAACATGATAGATCTGCAGACTACTGACACATCAAACCTTTCTATTATACCCTCCTCTCCAGTTGGACAACAGGCAGCATCCTTCAAAGCTTCGCTGTTTATTTACCATGCTTTCTTTGATTCATAGAAATACAGAGGAATCAAAATTAGTACCGACAGCCTATACTCTTGACCATGTAGGTTGGGAATCTTTTACAAAAAGAGAAAGTGTGTAGTATATTGCCATTCGAACCCCTCCCTTAATGCAACTGAAGAGGTTTTCTCGGTTTTTTGTTTGTTTGTTTTATCTTGGTTTTTGTTGTATTTGTTGTTGTTGTTTTTTACTATTTTAGGTGAATCCTCATAAATGTTCAGGAACCTATGAACTTTCAGTTTGTCTATAAATTTCCTTTTCTGTGTATCCTCTTTCTCCTATATCTTAAATCTCCCCCTCCTTTTTTTGTTTATTTATTTTATTTATTTTAAGAGAGAGAGAAGGAGAGTGAGTGCTGTTGCCTTTAAGGTGAAATCGAAATCTCTTGCCTTATGAGGCCCTTCAGGAAAGGGCTCTTCCAACCTCTCTGGCCTTACAGCTTCCCAAGGCCCCTAGAACTCCACTTTGCAAACAAATATCTTCAGTTCCCTGAGAAGGTCACACACTCTTTAATTTCTGAATTCTCACATATGCTCATGAGGCAGTTCCCTCCTCACCCTCCCCCCACTCTTCTTGACAGCTTAGGTCCAGCTTCTAGGATTAATTTAGGTCCTTAATCCTGAGTCTATTGGTGGCCTTGCAATGTGATACAGTGGCTTCCTATCAGAGTAGTTAAAATATCTTATCGCAGTTGTTATTTTTAATTGCTGGTATGTTTTCCTCCTACTTCTTTCCTTTATTCCCTTGTTTTCTAAAAATAGTGTCTAATATATGACAAGAGGCAGATGGATTAAAAAGAGAGTTTTTGCCTCTTCTAGTACCTTCAGTTCATATGTTTTCTTTTAGTATTTTTTCTAAACTTTTACCCACATACGAAATATATAAAGAAATATAAAGATAAAACATAAGTTTGGGATATACTATATGTATTCTTCTGTAATTTAATTTTACTACTGATTATTCTAAATTACAAAAATGTATGCATGTTTTTTTTTAAGAAAAAAACGTTTTAAAATAAAAATAAATAAAGAGGCACAAGAATGGCTTAGTCAGTTAAGCATCCCACTTCGGCTCAGGTCATGATCTCGCAGCCTGTGAGTCCAAGCCTTGCTTCTGGCTCTGTGCCGACAGCTCAGCCTAGAGCCTACTTCAGATTAGGTGTCTCCATCTCTCTCTGCCTCTCCTTAGCTTGCTCTTGCTCTCTCCCTCTCTCTCTCTCTCTCTCTCTCTCTCTCTCTCAAAAGTAAATAAACATAAAAACATTTTAAATACAAGTAAATAAAAATTAGAGGAAAAAATTAGCAGAATACAATAAATTATATTTGTGCATATATTGCCAAATAGACTTTGGGGTTTCTTTAGAAGACACATTTACCAACACGTATGGAATCTTTAAAACATATAGTCTCCTTAAAGTAATAGATATTTAGATAGTAATAATTTACTTTAATATATACAATAAAATATGCCTATCATATCTCTATTAATAGTATGGAAAAATAGACATGTGAAATTTGTAATAAAAACAAAAAATTACCACAAAGTAAATTGTTGTATATTCATACAAATGACTACTATGTAATCAAGAGTTTACAAAATATCTTGATGGCACTGGGAAGCATGAACACTGTAATGTTAAGTAAAAAGGTCAGATTATAGGGGCGCCTAGGTGGCTTAGTCAATTGAGTGTCTGACTTAACTCAGGTCATGATCTCACTGGTCATGATTTCCAGGCCCTCAGTGGGCTTGCTGTTGTTAGTGCAGAGCCCTCTTTGTATTCTCTGTGCTCCTCGCTCTCTGCCCCTCACCTACTCACCCTCACTCTCAAGAATGAATAAACACTTATTTTAAAAAGTCAGTTTACAAAACTTAAATTATGTCATACTTTTAATAATAATAAACTGTGACTAGAATAAAACACTCACTATAAGAAAATACAATAGAACACTAACAGGTTGGTTGATTATAGGTGACCTTTACTTCCTTTTTTAAAAGTTTATTTATTTCTATTTTGGGAGAGAGAGAGAGAGCAATGAAGGAGAGGGGCAGAGAGAGAGGAAGAGACAGAGAATCTCAAGAAGGGTCTGTGCTGTCAGCATGGAGCCCAACGCAGGGCTTGAGCCTATGAACTGTGAGATCATGACCTGAGCCGAAACAGAGAGTCAGAAGCTCAACCAGCTGAACCATCCAGGTGCCCTATTTCCTCAATAATATATTTATATATTCATATTTACCTGTAGAGCCCTGTGTATCTAGAGGCCTACCCTCTCTGGCCACAGTCACTGAAGGACAACATGTCAGCACCTATCTGGTGGCCAAAAATGACAATTCAATGTATTTCCCTCCTGTCATATACTTATACCTGAATAAAATTTTCTTATCATTGGGTATGTAGTAATCTCTGATTTCCTTTATGGTGAAGGTATTGGATGGAGAGTCTCGAGATAGGCATGGGAGTGGAGTATAAGAACCAATGAGGCGCAGTTTCCATCGTGAGGACAATACGTATGTGTCACCAGTAAATGCTTCAGCCACGAATGTGTAGCCTTTCTAGAGGAAGGAAAATCATATGGGAGTAAATGATACCATTTCTGGTCTCTCAAATGTACAACATATGTTTTCATAGGACTAAAATGCTTTATTACCTTGATATATGTAAATATACGAGATCTCTTGATAACCAAAAATTAATAGCATTAGGTTTTGAAATCCCTGTTAGAAAGCCCCACCTTACAAGTTTTTGGAGAAAATGAGGACCTCTAACACTTCTGTTCGTGTGGTTCCCAATCTACAACACAGAGTGTGTAACTCTGGTAAAAGATTCCTAAGTTTCCCTCCAATTCTATTAATGCTTCCTTAGGCAGATTTTTATTATCACATCATCCTAGTGTATCCCTTAACCTCCTTCTTGATTTTCCTATTTTTTAAGTACAAGATAAGAGAAGCAGGAGTGCTCAGGGCAGTGTCGTCCCTTGGGACACCAACTGGCAGTTAAGCTGTCAAGTCTGTAGCAGATACATTTGCAGGGATCCCACATGTGAGTATGGGGATGAGCTCCTCACGTTGCAGAAAGCAGCTCTGAGAAACCTGGGGTGATGTCATGGTGGGTGATAACTCGGTTCATCGAACCACATTGTCAGTGAAGCAGGAGCATGATACCATAACGAGATACAAAAGTTCACAGCAATTATGAGTTTATAATTCCAGACACTTCTTTTTTTATTATTATTTTAATGTTTATTTATTTTTGATAGAGAGAGGGAGTGTGTGAGTGGGGGAGAGCAGATTGACAGAGAGAGAGAGAGAGAGAGAGAGAGAGAGAGTGAGAGAGAGAGAGAGAGACTGTCCAAAGCAGGCTCCAGGCTCTGAGCTGTCTGCACAGAGCCGACATGGGGCTTCAACTCTTGAACTGTGAGATCATGACCTGAGCTGAAGTTGGATGTTCAACCGACTGAGCCACCCAGGTGCCCCCCAAGACACTTCTAATAAGGAAGAAAAATACAGATTTGGATTCCAGTTGATTCTGATGCAAAGGACACTCTCCGAAGTGTTTAAATTTCCCAAAACAAAAATAAGAAATATGTAAGACAGAATGAATTCAACACATTGCAATAAACATCTAGGAATATTAACCAGAATTATAATACTCATAATGAGATGAGAATCACTACACCAATAAAAACCTTTTGACATTATATTTGGGGCAAGGAACTAAAGGAAGATAAATCATATATACTAAAGTATTTTTACCTACAAAGTATAATGTGCAGATTTGCTGCTATTTTCATTATTATTTTAGTTTGTGGTACAATGCATTAAAGAAACAAAAGGAAATTACATGATTCTGATTTTGTGTTTGTCTAGGCTCAGAGAATAATTGTTAGAGGGGAAAAAAGAGTTATAAAACAGTAGGATAGATATCAGTAAGTGAAAGTCTAAATCTAAACCAGTGGGAAGGTTATTGCTTTGTTTTGTTTTAAACTTTTTAAATGTTTCATTTATTTTTGAGACAGAGAGAGACAAGGCATGAGCTGGGGAGGAGCAGAGGGAAAGGGAAACACAGAATCCAAAATAGGATCCAGGCTCTGAGCTGTCCGTACAGAGCCTGATGTGGGGCTTGATCTCATGAACTATGAGATCATGACCTGAGCTGAAGTTAGACACTTAACTAACCAAGCCACCCAGGCACCCCACCAGTGATAGGTTTTTAAGAGAAAACCTGAATATTCTAAACAACTTCAAGACTCCTGAGTAACAGTAACATAATATTTAAATATTTTCAAAAGACACATACAATAAATGATCATTATTCAAAATACACAAAAACTCTTAAAACTCAACAATAAGAAAACATACAACCTGATTAAAAATTTTTTTAAGATATCTGACCAAACAAGATACACAGATGGCAAATATGCATAGAAAAAGACGCTCCACATCCTACGTTATCAGAGAAACTCAACCAACCATGAGATACCACCACACACCTATTAGAACAGTGAAGATCCACAACACTAAAAGTACCAAATGCTGATGAGGACATAGAGCAACATAGCTCTCATTCACTGCTAGTGGGAGTAAAAAATGCTGCAGACACTTTGAAGGATAGCATGGTGGTCACTTACAAAACTATACATATTCTTATTATTCAGCTCAGCAATAGTGTTCCTTGGTGTTTACCCAAAGGAGTAAAAAACTCGTGTCTATACAAAAACCTGCACACAGATGTTTGTGAATGCTTTAGCCATAGATGCCATGACTTGGAACCAGTCAAAATGTCCTTCGGTAGGTGAATCGATAAACTTTGATACATGCAGACAATGGAATAGTGTTATTAAAAAGAAATTGGCTATTAAGTCATAAAAAGACATGGACAAAATGCAAATGCATGTTTTTAAGTGAAAGAAGCCAATCTGAAAGGATTACATGCTATAAGATTCCAACTCGATGACATTCTGGAAAAAGCAAATCTATCCAGACAGAAAATAGGTCAGGGATTGCAAGGGACTGGGGGAGGGAGAATACATAGGTGGATCACAAGGATTTTCATGGCTGTGAAAACACTCTTTATGACCCCCTAATGATGGATACGTGTTATTTTACATTTGGTCAAACCCATAGAATGGAAAGCATCATCAGGGAACCATAATATAAACTATGGACTTTGGGAGATTATGATGTGTTGATGTAGGATGATCAGTGTCATAAATGTGGCACTCTGGTGGGGCATGTTGATAATGGGGGAGGCTATGCATGTGTGGGGGCAGGGAGCTTTTGAGAAATCTGTACTTGCCTCTCAGGTTTGCTGTAAACCTAAAACTGTTCTTACTTATTGTTATTAAAACTGGCAATAAAGTCTTAAAAATTTTTTAATCTTATTTTTTTAAATCCCTAATACAAAGTTAAAAGAGCTATTCGGTTTTTTATGGCGTTAGTATTTTTTAAAAATTTACCATTCATTCCTCTAAACCAGTATTCATGTCTCAGTTTGTGCAAAATAATGCACAGAATCATAGGCTGAAAGGAACTTTCAAAGTCAGTTACAGCCACAACTCATAAAGAAAGATGAAAAGGCTCAAAGTCATCCAGCTAAAGAATGAAGGATCAGAAAAAAATGTCCCAACTTGCAGTGTAGGTATCTACTTCCTTTTGTTATCCTTCGATCTTAGAGGAAATAGCCAAAAACACAAAGATGAGATTCAAACAGAAAGGCAACATGATTTGAGTGATCATCAGAGATTAGGGTCCATCATCCAGCAGGAATCAGGTGCCAAGTGCTTTTTAAGGAATCTGTGTAGCCCTATTAAAGCCTGGGGGTGGTGGGTAAGGAGTGGCCATGTAATCACAATCTTCCTAAATATTTAGGGATAGAATAAAAATCTGGATAGAAACTGAGGCAATCAGCTGGTCTGATCAAATAACAGGACTAAATGAATTCTCTAGCTCCATTTCAGTTTTAAGAGTTTATATGATTTTATGATTTTAATAAGAATTTCCAATGCTTTCCTTTGGTCATACTTTCTTTGGAGAGCAGAAAAAAAGAGGGCTGAGAGGTGAATGTTCTAGCACTCACGTTAAGTTCCTCAGGTTGTCAAATAAATGGAGCTTCTGTAGAAAAAGACCAGGACCCTTACTCCTCTGTTAAGTGGATTGAAAGCACATCTGCTCTACCTTATCCTGGAATCTTGCAGGGTGCTGGCTTCTCAAGGTCATTGTGTCATATGGGGAGAGCATATTTGCACCTACCTTATTCTTGGTATAATGATAAGGCACCACTTTTTGGAACACCTTTGGCACTTGTTCCATTGTGTCATTATTAACAATGTGCAGCATGCAGACTGGAAGCGTGGTATATACTTTGGGAAGCAAAATCATGTCTTGAGGAATCAAAAATGTTTCTCTGTAATTACAAAAGCATGAACTTTTTCTTGACATGAACGGTAAAGAGAGTTTGAAGTTAGGTTTAATGCCAAGAAATAAAAAAAAAAAGTAAGTGTAAAATTTCAAATAACTACAAAGCATACGTATTGGTTTTTTAGTTATTAGCATACTTTGTCATATAAATGTAACCCCTTCAAAGTCCCATTTTATAAGTAATTTCTGACTCTTACCTAATAATATTACTTGAAAATGAAATGGTTTCTTTCTATACAGAAAGCACATCCATTTATTATATTATTTTTATCGTGCACATAAAAATTTCTAATAATTAACTTCATATTCTTCATATTTTATTTAAAGAAACATGGATAAAAATGCCTATAATATCTCAATAATGTATAGCACATGGGGAAGAAGTACTAACTTGTGAAAGCAACCTAAAAATTTGTATTTTCACTAACCATAAATAAAACTACACATATAAATATTACATGCCATTTAAAGGGACATCATATGACAATTTATGATAGCCTCACCTGAATACTATAAACCAACTATTTGGTGGCTGATCTGCGTAAGTCACAGTATAGTCAGCAAAAACAACCTTAGTTTCTTCATCTTGATAGCATGGATAAGATTCAATAGACTTGCACTTGCTTTTAAACATTAGTCTAGAAATGTAAAAATAATTTAAGTTGCAAAGGCAAAGGTAACTTCTAAAATAAACCTTATTTACAAAAATAAATAGGCAAAATAGCACAAAATACCACAGTCTATTGTTGGCTGGATTGAATCCTTAGTCAAAGGTTGAGGGCTCATGGTGCGTGATCCTCAAGTAGGGGAGCCCACTCCAGGTCAACCATGAAAGGAATCTCTCAACAATCTCTAAAGTTATCTGAAGTTCTTAATCAAAGAAGAACTTAATTCATGATTGAGAAAATAATTAACATTTCTGGATAGGAAATTAGCACCAAAGCTCAAACTATAAGCGTAGGAAAATGAGGAACAGGCAAAGTAGCAATAAAACTGGATGGAGGTACTGTAGGTCTGGAATTGACATGAGGAATCTATACCAGACTGTAGTTTAAAGTAAGGAATGGGTTTGTAAAAAAGGATTCAAACAAACAAACAAAACACTAAGGACATGAACAAAGGGAGAATGTCAGAATTTTCCTTCTACATGATTTCTGGCCCAGAAGGGAATGGTGTGTGCAACTGGTTAAAAAAAATTATGGGTAGAGGTTTCTCCGTGTCTCCTCCTGGAAGGCTGTGACATATCTCAGAGCATGATGAAAGTGATGTGAAAGGTCCTGTATGTCCTTATCCTCCCCCCGCCCCCTGCCAGGGACTGGATCTAGCTTCAGTAGCACCAGGAATCTAGGGTCTTTGGAATAATGTTGATGGAATTAGTTGAAATGGATGTCATCATGGCCATAGAAAATGGTTCTGTATTAGAAGTCTAGGCAGACCTAGAGGTATTCTTGTTTTCTAGAAGGCAGATGCCTTCCCAGTATTGTCAGTGAGAAGCAAGCCATGGAGTGTTATAGGGAATAGGATCCACATGTTCCATTTGATCATTGGTCTTTGATGATGGGAGGAAACAGACAGATTTATCCTTGGGGGAGTTGTAAGCCTTTTAGGTAGTCATGAGAACAAAGATTGACCACATTTCCTGGGGCAATCCTGGTGTATGCTCATAATCCTGGCATAATCATTAATAGGGCTCCTTCTGTCCTTTTTGGAAAATTGTCCCAGTTCAAGTGATAAACACCCTGATTACCCTAACTAGGAACTATAATGTGATGGTCTTTCAGTGCAGAGCACCACTGCCAATCACATGAGAACTGGCCTAACCCAAATGTGGGTGTCGGCTGAGCCAAAGCAGCAGCTAAGCGGGCTTACCTCGGGAATTGACTGCAGTGGGACCAGCCACTATTCTAAGATAATTCCAGTTACTAGTCCCATCAGACATTTCACACTTTTTCATAAGCCTTAGGATATTCTAATGCATACAGGGCCATCAAAATCCTGATATACTGTATAGAATATCTTGAATGACCCAGAAAAATATTCCTAACAGACTTGAAAGATTTTAACTTTGCATCCTAGTACAGAAAGAAAATTATATCCACAAACTGAGCCTTGTCCAAAGTTCACTTGGGGCAGCTCTGCCCCTTAAGGTCTGAGAATGTATGGCTAGGCTCCAGGACCTCAAAGTTTCCCATTCAGTAGTAATAATAAAGCAGTATTTATAGTAGCCAATGTTCTGTAATGACTCAGTCTGTAGCTTGTGCTAAGTACTTTTCCTATGTTACCTTAATTTACCTTTACAGCCTTCTAAAGGAATAGTACTGTGAGCTGCATAATTTTCCCCTGTTAAAATTATTTTCCCATATTAAATATTATTAATAAAATGTTAATTTTAACCTCAGAAAGAATAGGAGACGTACCCCAGATTGCACATCTGATAACTAGTATGGCTGCAGTTAGTATTAGGTCTTATACTGACAGATGGGCTTTTGACCAAATAAGAGAATCCAACGAGGATGAAGAGGTAGCTTTCGATGCTCCTGCTATTTAAATTTAAAGATCAGTCAGCCATATCAGTTTCATCCATCCAAAAGATGTCGGTCTAGAACTCAAACTACTGAAAGTGCATAGCCTCTGTATTGGATATTCACTGAATTTCTAAGAAATGCTCTTGGCTGTGGTGGAAAGAGCACCTGGAGAGGAACGGGAGCCCTCTGATAGAGCTCTGCCTGTGTTTCAAAGACACCTACATTTCAAATACATCAACTCCCTACTAGGGGAGCTCATGTTTTTAGCACTCCGTTTACATGAAAATGATGTGTAATTTCTGGCCAAGATATCTTCCCCACAATGCAAAGGAAGGTTAGAGAAGAAAGATTGTGATCTTTCTTTGTGTGCATTCAACTAGAATTTTAGGCAAAAGAGTTGCCCTTTAAAAATTTTTTTAAATGTTTATTTTTGAAAGAGACAGATCATGAGCAGGGGAGGGGCAGAGAGAAAAGAAGACACAGAATCTGAAATAGGCTCCAGGATCTGAGCTGTCAGCACAGATCCTGATGCAGAACTTGAACTCATGAACTGTGAGATCATGATATGGGCCGAAATCAGACACCCAACCTACTGAGCCATCCAGGAATCCTGAGAGCTGCCCTCTCGGAAAACATGTTCTAGAGCAAAAGTTAGTCAAGCTGGATGATCAGGCAGTATCCTTGAGCCAGGATTGGTGAGGTGAATGAGACTCACTCTAGGGTTAGACAAGTACTATGCAGACTTGGATTTTCTCTGTGTTTAAAATTTTTATATTTGATCCACTGTGAAATTTTTTTCATTATTTTTAGGTTATTTAAAAATTTTTATATTTTCATACATAATTTTCTGTTCTTCTCTTACTTGTGAACAGAAATCCAATTGTTATTTTATATTGACCTCATCTCCAGCAACTTTTCTTAATTCTGTCATTAATTCTAATAATTTTTCTGCAGATTTAAAAAAAAAACCTTTCTACATATACAATCACATCATCTGTAAATAGTGGCGGTTTTATTTTTTCCCTTGAAATACTAATGACTTTTATTTTGCTTTATTGCCATTTTGCACTTCTCAAAATTACTCCAGGATTATCTTGAATGGAAGTAGTGAGGCAGATGTGTTTGTCTCATTTCTAAACTTGAGAAAAAGTTTTCAAAATTTCACCACTAATCATGTTTGAAGTAAGTTTTGAAAATACTGGATACCAATGACACATTAATGAAAGATTTCTCTAGTCTAAGTTTTCTAAAAGCAAAAAAAAATAATTTTCAGTTTGTATTAAATACTATCAAATGTCTTTTTTTTTTTCCTGAACCTATCTGCAGGATCAAATGATTTTTTTCATTTCCTTGTTCATGCAGTGAATTAAAATGACAAGTTTTCTAATGTTAAACCACTGCTGTATGTCTGGGAATGGGAGACCCACTTGATTATAAGGTATTACCCTTTTTATTTAATTCCAATGTTGATTTGTTAATATTTTATTCCATTTTTTTGCACCTATTCAAAAAGGTGATTGGATTGCTATTTCAAGAGGGTGATTGGTTTGCAATTTCATTTTCTTTCTGCCTTTGCTAAATTTTTTAAACCAAGATTATGAATTAGTTAATGCTTCCTCCTTTTCTGTTCTCCAGAAAATTTGTGAGATTAATCTTATTTCTTCTTTCAATTGGTTCATTAGCATATTGCTAGAAAAGATACTATGCATCGCTCCCCTGTTAGAGTTTCATCTGAATTATTACTTATACCATTTCTGTAATAATTCTATAAGATTAGAACTCTTTAAAACCTTTTAGCCAACTTCTACATTTTTCATTGCTAAGGTCATGAAATTTATTCCTATACGTAGCTATTGGCTGATTGCCCTTTGGAGATAATATGCATTATTTTTCTGGTTCTTTGAAGGTTTTTCTTTTGGCCTTTGTTTTTCAGTAGTTTGACTACTGTTAGTCTAGATGTTCTTTTGTTGTATCCTTTCTGCATGGAGTTTGCATGCAGAGTCTCCACAAAACATGACTTAATGTTTTAAAAGTTTGGGAAGGTCTCAGCCATTGTCTTTTCACATTCCAGGGTTATAATTACAATATCAGACTTTCTGAACACAGTCCACATGCCCCTTATGCTCTTTTCTTATTTCCCACTCATTTTCCTCTATGCTTCAGTTTGGATACTTTTCTATTGATCTGTCTCCAAGTTCAAGTTCACCAATCTCTTCTTCTTTTCTGACAAATCTTCTGTTAAACCCACCAATAAGGTTTTTTTAAGTTTACTTAATTTTTTTTAAAGAGAAAGAAGGGAGGAGGAGCAGAGAAAGGGAGGAAGAGAGAATCCCATGCCCTTCACTGTCAGTGCTGACCTGAACCAAAATCAAGAGTTGGACGCTTAACCAACTCAGCCACCTTAGTGCCCCAAATCCACTAATAAGTTTTTAATATTAGATGTTAAAATCTTCATTTACATTATTTCTATTTGGCTGTACTTTATTAACCTAAATGCTTGATCTATTTTCTCCTTATTCTTTATTTTCTTTGGCATTTCCATTATAGTTAGCTTTTGAGATTTTGTTCACTAACTCCAACATCACCAGTGGGTCTACTTCTTTTGTGTGTGTGTGCAAATTATATATATTATAATTTATAATTTCTCTTAGTTTTGTTCAGATCATCGTGTCTCTCAGATATGGTTTGTGCTATAGCACAGTTTAGCTGAGACTCAGTCTACTTCTGGTTTACCTCTATTTTTAGAATGTTGTCCCAGAGATTTCAAATGACAACTGTAATTGTTTTCTGGAATCACCTCCCCCAGAAACTCTGACCTTGGTCATCTCCACACCACAAGACTTCAAGAAACTTTGCTCAAGAGAGCAGAGGCTTTCTGCCTAGAATTTTAGTTAAGTATAATTAAGACAAACCAAAAATAGTAAATAGCATAGAAATGTTTCAGACAAAATATTGTGGAAGTTTGGAAGCAGTAGTGTGTGATTAGGAAAACTCAGTGAACGTGGTCACATTTGAACAGGAGCTTACAGGACACAGAGATCCTATATTGAGAAAATTTATTATATTGCTTTACCTTAAGAGAGAAATTGCATACTGTTCTATATTTGGTTCCAATACAGCCCAAACTTTTTGAAGAATATCTGCAACACTGGTATTTTCCTTTGTGTCTAAAAATAATCATTAAAAATAGCAACATCAAATCTGTGAGATGCATGAAAGATCATCTTGTTCAAAGCCTTCCTTTTACAGATAAAGAAGTTGAAATTCATAAGGTGCTATCCAAAGCCATAGGCTTTATTAGCAGCAAAATCATGTTAAAAATATAAAGCTATAAACTTCTTCACCGACAGCTCTGCTCACCATTTTATGCTGTTTCACTTCATCTTTAGTGTAAAAATCATAAAGTGTTCTTTGATCTAATTGAAGATTGTCATCAAAGAGTTTTACATCAGGAGATCTTTTATCACACCGTAAGTTCCTTATGAAAGCTCTTATGTCAGAAAAAAATTCAACCATTTTTCCCAAAAAAAAAAAAAAGCAACAGTAGATAATGGGAGCCTACTAATGGTCTATCACATAATTCACATTGGTTGGGAGTAGGTGATTTGGCAAGAAAAATGCAAATCCATAATAAATGACTCAAATTTAACATGCCAGAAACTGGCTTCCCCCCTAAATTATCCTATTTTAATTTCCTAATAGTACTTGCCAGTATCTGAAATGGTATCTTAATATATTTACTTGCCTATTATATGCTTACTCTCACTAGAACACAGATTCATCAAAGCAGAAACTCTGTCAGTTTAACTGACTTGAATAAGGTCAGAATTAGAACAAGTTATTCAATAAATATCCATTGCATGAAAGTAATGCAAATACTATTAAAACATTAAATAGGTCAAGTTTTTGTCTCTAAAAGGAGAAAGAAAATTGTTGCTTGAATATAATTTTTACAGCATATGTGGACAACAAAATGTGTATTTTACTATATATTTAATTTGATACATTGATCTTTACTTTTTCTAATAGAATGATTTCAAAACCAAGCAACAATATATTTTTTCCATCACACAACAGCAATGTAGCTTATTTTTTCAATGTTTATTTATTTATGCACACTTGCATATCAGAGCGGGGAAGGGGCAGAGAGAGAGGGAGACAGAGAACCCAAAGCAGCCTGTGCACTGTCTCCACACTGTCAGCACAGAGTCCCACATGGGGCTTGAACCCACAAATTGTGAGATCATGACCTGAGACAAAGTTGGATGCTTAACCAACTGACTTATCCAGGTGCCCCTACAATGTGGTTTATTTATTTTACATTTGTGTATCTGCAGTTTTCACTGCTGATGTGAATGTTTTGATTATTCTCATTAAATACTTCAAATAGAGACACTTTACAACAAAATGTTTCATTATATTCAAAGAATTAATTATATTGGGGATAAGGCTTTTCTCATGGAAATGTCAACAAAAATTGCAGAATAAAAATGGTTAAATAAGATGTTTACCTCTACAGTATTTTATTTTAAACTGATATAAAGCTGAAATAAACCTTTTCACAATAAGTTTATTATATATACATAAATAATTTGATTTAATAGAATACACTTCAAATGCATCTGTGCTTTCTAAAAATATATCACATGGATACATGAGAGCTTTTTTCATCCAAGTCATTCATTTACTCATTCATTCATTTATTTCTTAAAAAATTGTTTTAGAATTGTAAAAACTTCATGGCTTAGTTGAAGCTGAATGTTGTGGCATTCTGCTAGGCATTGATGTTTAGAGAAACAGATCTTTTAAAGAACTCATAACAGACTGGGAAAACATAGCTGATCATTCATGCACTCGTTCATTCTTTGAGCACATATTTGTTGTGTGCTTACTCAGTGCCAGGTGCTGTGCTAAATTCTGGAAACAAGAGTGAGTGAGCTGACCCACATTCAGATCTCAGGGTATTTCAGTATTTATAAAATTTAAAAAATAATAGCCAAATCATAATGAAAGAGAACTCCAAAATACTTTTCATTAACATGTAAATATTCATTCTTAGATATGCAAGGATATTTTATAAGTGATAGAAAAATTATACCTGGCATTCTAGCTTTCATAAGTAGTCTGACATAAGTCCCTCTCCACTTGGCTTGGATTTTAATCACTGCTGCTACTTCCTCAGGAGAGTATTCTTTATCACTTATCGATACACCATATTTCATGTCCACCCATTCTGCTGGAAAGAGAAAAACAAACTCAGGACTGAGGGCTAGATTTAGTCCCTTCCCAAATTTTCAATGCTTTTAACCCTGACACAATGATAGATTTGTCTTGATACTTAATATTGTGCTCTGCAGTTGGTCCTTTTATAGAATGTAAACTTTCTGGAGAACGGGAACACTAAATATTGACACCTGAGTCACCCATTCATTCTTCTGTGGAAGCGGTGAGCAGTTTCTCTCAAAATGTGAAGGAAATGTTAAAATGGCCTGGGGAGAGCCAGGAAAGGAGGGTTGAGGTTGGGAGGTTGTGGACACACGACAGATCCTTGGAGCCCATGGGCTTCCCAGGGCATGGCTGGAATTCTCGGCCTGTCAATAGAGTCTACGTATGCCACAAAAACCTTGGGCTTTTCTCAAAGTATTTATCTTATTGAAGGCCAGAAATTTCTTTGTCTAACAAATGTCTAAAACTATTCAGTACCTAAAGAAGTGTCTTCTAAGGAGGAATCGAGTAACTCTAAATCCAGAACCAAAGCACGGAAAGCAAATTTAAAGTTGGGAAGAAGTTTTGCTAGTTGAGTTTTTTTCATTAAGCGCCATAAAGAAACATGAAAAACCTGAAAAAGATAAAATACATTAGTGCATTTTTTAAATCAAGAAAATCCTATGACCTAGCCAGAGAGGCTCTAAAGAACTTTAGATACTCTAAAATTTTTTTTAATTTTTTTTTTTTTAATGTTTTATTTATTTTTGACACTGAGAGAGACAGAGCATGAGACGGGGAGGGGCAGAGAGAGAAGGAGACACAGAACTGGAAGCAGGCTCCAGGCTCTGAGCTAGCTGTCAGCACAGAGCCCGACGCGGGGCTCGAACCCACGAACGTGAGATCTGACCTGAGCCGAAGTTGGAGGCTTAACCGACTGAGCCACCCAGGCGCCCCTAAAATTTTTTTTAAAAATGCATATTTTCAGATGCACAATATAACAGAAGATCTCAAAGTGTCATTCACCCAGTTAGAACTCAAAATTACTTATCATCTGACTATTTCATTTTTTTTAAAGACTTTTTAAAAAAGTAATCATTGTTACTTTGGCTGAATAATTTGAAATCAGGATCAAGACATTCTAAACTGGCCTCATATGGAAAAGTGATGTAAATCAGGAGCCAATTTTTCCGTGATATGCACTTAGAGGTAGAGACACCATGTGCATAAGAGAAAACAAAATGAAAGAGATAAGTTCTAAGGGCTGTCTATCTGCTCTTTGAAGTTCCTCACTGAGTCATTCCTATTCTTAGATGCCAAGAAAATTTCCCTGTATTCTTATCATAAATTATTACACCCAGCTCCTTGTTATGACTTAAATAAGCTAGATGTGTTTTCTGTGATGTGCTAATAAAATGTCCTAAATATTTCAAGATCTAATATATAAATAAAAATATACAATTGTGCTAATCTTCCTCTCTGTTACATTTGAATGTGCAGAGTCTCTGATCATGTTGGAGTTCTACAGGCTATTACTCTGTGCTACCTGTGGACAAAATGGGACCATTCCTTCCTGAGTAAGACACATGCATGCTAGAAAGTGGGGAATAAACCCTGCACAGATTCATGGATTCACCACATCAGTGGAGATTTTAGGGATCCAGAGGATGAGGCATACTGGGACACGCCCAGTAAGGTAAAGGATAAGACACTGCAACTAAGAAAGAGGCCAGCACTTGATGGTTTTCTCTGGAGTGGGTCCCAGAATATTCTGCTTTGGGGGATATTATTCCATTGCATTTATTGAGTGGCTTAAAAGGCCATCAGTTTTGATAGGGATCTAAAGTAAGAGAAGGTTCTGTAGGAGAATTGAGCATCCTAGGGAAATAAAGATTACCTGGTCCAATTCTGTTGTAAACATGCTAATGAAAGACCTCCCAGATAATACACTAATGTTATTTACTAGTGAGAGAGTCCTTATCTACACATAGTTATAGAATTCTGCACCTGATCCATCTGGAATCATCTATGGTAGACAAATTTGGAATCTATTAATTTATGGGACATGCTCTCTGAAAAATGTTACATAACTATGTAATATAAAGGTATAAAAATATTTTAAAATATAAAGATATTTCATTACCAAAATGTGTAAGTGATGCATGCACAATGGTTCCTTGCATATTAGATCTGACCTAGCAACAGCAGGCTCATGAAAAGTAATCTTGATGTCAGGGACAGGAACTATGAATAGTTCCAAGAGTCTGAGCTCTCTTTCACCCAGGCTTAGCTGTCTAACCTGTTAGTAGCAGAAATTTTAATATGATACCATCCTCTGGGGATTCCAGTCAGCCACTTGGTGGCAAGTGTATTTCAGTGGGCTTCTGTCAAGGAGGGGCAGTGATTGTCCTTACTAGAATTGACACCTACTTCAAATATGAGTTTGCTTTATCTTTCCTTGGTGCCTCTGGCTGCACCATTATCCAAAGGAAGCTACATAAAATCTGATTTACAAATATCAGATCCAGCCTAACATCCCTTGGATCAAGGGTCACATTATACAGAGAAGAGTTAACCACTGAGAAATGTCTGGGACTCAATGGTCCTAATATATACCACAGAAAGAATGGATAAGATGTCTGGTAAAGTGGAATGGCATATAAAAGCCTCAGCTAAGAAGCCAGCCTGGACATGATACCCTGCATAACTGACACAGTGTCTTTCATGCAGTATATATGAACAGAACCAAAGGCTAATGTAGTGCTATATCTGTGAAATATAAAATATACAGGCCTGGGATTCAAAAATTGGAAGTAGGATTGACCTTCCTCACCATTATTTTCAGGGGTCCATTTGCAATGGACAGTGTTCTCTGTCCCAACAGGTAATTTGCTAAATTGGAGAACCTAATTCCTAGAGATGGATGGTAGGAAATGTTTCCATCAGGGAACATGGTATGCTTTACAATAAACCTAAATGCCTTCTTGCTTTGAGCCCCTCAGTTTGATATACAAATAGGGAAAAAGGAACGAATACAATGGGGAGGAGGAATAATTTACCCTCATTGTCATGAAGTACTAGGGTTTCTGCTGCATATGGGGAAATGAAGAATTATGTCTCAATTTGTCATGACCCTATTTTTTTTTTACTTTTTAAAATATTTATTCATTTTTGAGAGGCAGAGAGACAGAGTGTGACCTGGAGAGAGGAAGAGAAAGAAGGAGACATGGAATCCAAAGCAGGTTCCAGGCTCTGATCTGTCTTGAACCCATGAACCACGAGATCATGACCTGAGCTGAAGTCAGCAGCTTAATCAACTGAGCCACCCAGGCACCCCTGTCATGATACTTCTTGGTGCTTCACAGTGAATCATTAATCACAGTCTGAAAAGATCAAGGCAGTCAAGGTCTTGTACCCATCAGGAGTGAAGGTCTAGGTTACCCACCAGGCAACTATAAAAGCTGAAGCTTTGGCTGGAAGAATGGGAAATCTAGAATGAGTGGTAGAGGAGAGAGATATTGAATATCAACTATGGCCTTAAGGCTGACTATAGCAGTGGAGACCATAGGTTTCTTGTCATGTGATGATTTAATCATTTGCTTATTTTTTAGAGCTTGTGAATACCACTTTAAGCCATTTGGAGCTATCACCTTCAAGAGGGGATGAAAGAGTTCACTGAAGGGAGGCAATCATATTGGTTCAAGAGTAAATCCCAGCAGCTATTTCTTGTAGATTACCCATGCCCTTATGTGAGCAGTTCTCCACTGGGAGAGTGGAGTTGCCCAGTTAGAAGACAAGGTGCTGTAAGGACAAATACAAATTACAAAAGGAAGGCTTAATTCTCTCTACAGAAAATAATGGGAGAGACTTTTCCCTCCTTTTTTCTTAGACACCGGTTTAGAAAACTTGCAATTGCAAGTTCTCTCTTTTTCTCTTTGAAATATATATAAACCTTTTTAAAGGATAAATTTGGGGAATCACCTAATACAAGATATATTTTTTCAAATAGAAAGTATCCTTCTAGGAACATCATAACTTTGAACAGTCTTACCCTGAAGTGCTGTGCAGTGAGTTCTTTATTGTAGAGAGGAATAGGGTAGTGAGCTGCTTGTAAATCCTTCAGAGCCACCGAGAGCTTAGCCTTATCTTTGAAGCTAGCAATCACATTTCCAACAGCTTTCAAAATTGTTACAGCCTGCTCTGTGAATCGGTAGCTCTCCTGTGAAGAGAAAGCAAAGCAGCCAGCCTCACTTCTTTTTTGTATTAAAGTGTAATTAAGCTTACAAAAGTTTAGTTTCTGTTAATATATTAAACCTCTTCTGTATGGTTTATTCAATAGTTGTATATGAAGGGCTTACTTGCTCAAAGCATTTTGCTAGAGGCTGTGATCTCGAAGATATTAAACAAGGGATATAATTCTTGCTGTAGTGGGGACACATGGGAAGAACACCCACCTCATATTGGGAGCCAGGGATGTCTCTCCATAGTATTAATACCCAGATTTAGTTCCGAAGGAGGTCTAAGAATTAGTTTTTGAGAAAATTGTGTGGGATTGGAGAACCGAAGGACAGAGAATAATTCAAGGAGATAGTGATAAAGATTAAAAAGATAAGGGAGTGAACTGGGAGAGATTAGCAAAAGAGTGTACACCTTCAATTATAAGATGAACAAGGTCTGAAGATCTATCTAAATATAAACCATAGTGACTATAGTTGATAGCACTACATTGTGTAATAGATATTTGATAATATAGCTTAAATATTGTCACCCCCCAAAAAAGATAAGTACATGAGGTGATGGTTGTGTTAATTAACTAGATGATGGGGAACTTTTTACAATATTTATGTATATTAAATCACAAGGATGTACAGTTTATACAACTTACTATTTCATGTGCCTATTTTGCCTCAGTAATAGAGCTGGTGAAAAAAAGAATTGGATGTCAAATTGCAAAACTGTAGGTCAAAACCAAAAAGTGTGGAGAGAGAGAGAAACCTAAGGAGTTTGCAGATTATCTTGATTGGTGTGTAGTGAGTAGCTGGTGGGTAGGGAAGGAGCTACAGAGGGTGCTTTGACCCAGCATGAAGAGGGTGAAATTGGGGGAGCAAAAATTTGTGAAGCCCATTTTTGCCTTCTTTCCTAGGGAGCACCACGCTGCCATTATTGCTCCTTGGTTCTGCAGAAATTTTGAGGAATAGCCCAGCAGCTATGCCTGGACAGTACCAGTTTGCTACTTGGGGCAAGCTGATGAAGACAGATGCAACTAACTTGCCCCCTTAATGCATTTACTATCCTATTATCTTCTTGCCAACCTCCCAAAGCCTGTAGAAAGCCTCTTCTCAATGGTGTTTCTCCCTGGGGTGAAGCCAGGACTGGAAAAGATGTCTGGTCAAGCAGCAGCACTGGAAGTGATCTTGTACGGCTCTTAGGGCCGTGAGCCTTTCTGCTCTTGAACTAGTCTATCTCTTCTTGTTTCCTCATTAGAACTGAAGGATAATAGGGCCTGGCTTTAAGCCCCATTAGTTTTTACAATATAAAGGAATTGATAACCCCAGGGAAAGATGAGTTCAGAGGATCAAAATAACTAGACAACTATGAAGTTCAGTCACCTAAAGAAAAAAGCAGACTGGATAATCCATATTACTTAAAGCAGAATTGGGTTGTTTTTTTTTTAAAGAAAACAAAGAAAAGATGAAAAAATAATTTTAAAAAGATAAACATAATTAAGGGAATAAGAGACTTGTTCTTTTAAGGTGGGCTTGGGCTTGCTGATCTTCCTTCTATTGCACAGGAGGGAGAGGACTGGTGAGAGACAGCATGGCTGAGAGGGGGCCGTGTGGAGAACCCTGCACAACCCCCGCCTAGAAGGCAAGAATCCATGACTGAGCCTGTCTGGGCCACAGCAACATTAGCACAAAAGAGCTATTCCTGGATCTTCTTCCTGCTACCTTGGTCAAGAGAGTTACTGACTGACTGGCTAAGAGGATATTGTCTCACTAATAAGAGGCTGTGCTACATGGAGATGAATTGGCAGAGGATATAAAACTGAATTGTGCAGTGAGACTGTCCCATGCAAATTGGTCTCCCACATATCCAAAGAGAATGCCTAAAACTGAGACAGGACCTCAGGGGAGAGGCTGGTTCCACTGACCTCATATCTTCTTTCAGAAAGCATCAGAACAGAGGCACAAGAGAAACCAAGAAGAGGCCAAGAAAAGAGGAGATGAACAAGAATGACAGGACTTTCCATGGATCCTCTCTTCCTGAATCCCAGAGAAAAACACTCTAAATTTCTTAGCCCAAGGATGGGGTAAAAGGAGTATATGACACCAGAATTTCAAGCTGTCAAGGAAAGGACTGTACTGATCCTTTATATATTACAAAGGACCAATATGCTGTGGGACCTACTCGAGATGTTAACAGATGTAAAAGGGAATTCCACAGAGCAGAAGTGAATGTAGTTGTTGGAGAAAAACTAAAGTTATTTTATTTGCATTGCATTCCTACAGTTGTAGACTATTGCACGTGTCAGTCTGGAAGATTTCCTACAGAATATACTTAACAGTTTTAAAAGGTAAAACATGGGTAGGGTAAGTTGAATTAAAAAAAAAAAGGAATATGATTTAGTTCAAAGTCTTTGGCAATAAGGCACACACACCAAAGAATATCACGATTGGTTAAAACTTACTGGCTCAAAGTTGGGTAGCACGACATCTTCGTCCCCAACGACAAAAGTCACCATGCTGCAGATGTGTATGGAATGCCCTATGGGGGAATATGAAGTGAAGAGCAGCATGTGTCTCCTAAAGAGAATGGAAAATAGATGAGGACCCAGGGGGTTCTTGGCTGTACAGTCCTCACCTCTGGTAGTTGTTTCATGACAGCTTGTGCAGATGAATCAGACATTAGTGAGAGTTGAATTCTTTAACACTGGTGGGATAAAGATTTTTGGATATTCACTCTGAAAGAACTGTTAGAGATCATGATATCCATAATCCATTAATCATATAAGACAAAATGTAGTTATGCTAAATGAGGAACTTGCACATGCTGGAGATATCTCCTATATACTGCTGTCCCAATGCAAGTGACTCCTCTTGATTTTTCACTAACAACAACAATTCACAGTGGTATAGGGCTTTGTAGATTTCATAGTCACTTTCTCACACATGCATCATTTTATGTGTGTCATTTGTGTCTTTCCTACCAAGGTTGTGGTGTCACTGAGAGCAGAGACACTCATTCTCCCCCTCCCCCCCATTATTGAGCACTTAGAGCGTGTTCAATACATACATGTTGATGGGTTAGGCTCTGCAGGGAAACAGCCCAGATATATATAAGGAGGCTCTTGATTTCCTGTTCTTGGTTGTCTTAATGGATTAGCACTCAGATGGAATAATGGCTTCTGGGAGAATCTCTTCATGCCAGGGTTTTTAGGGTAGATGTGAGAAATACTGAAGTTTTAAAATTTATTATTTTCTAGGAAGACTGGATGCTTGCCATGCATTATGTTAGCATTTGATTTTACTGTTTAGGCTTTGCTTTTTTTTATAAGAGCCATCAATTTTCATTGATCACATAGAATTAACATAATTGATCTTGGGAAATACAGTAAAAATATTCATTTTATCTGAAATACGAGGTAATACTTTGAAATTCATCAAAATTAAGAAAACTTTTTGATTATGCATATTTTCTTTAAATTGGAAAATATGACCTGCTGAACCAAGTTTATTTTAATTAAAAATAAAGCTGCACGTAAGATTGAAAACAAGGTAAAACTATAGACTGGTAGGGAAAAAAATCTGTTTTTAAATAAAATCATGGTTCTTGCCAAGGAATATCAGATTCTGAAGAAGACAAAAAGGATTGTTTGGCAATGCTGATTTAAACCCTATTCTTTACTAGAGAAATTACCAATCTTTGGCAATTATGAGTCGTCCAAAAGGAGATTCAGTGAACAGCATTTCTTCAATATGTTTACTTATGGAGTTATTTTTTTCAAGAATCATAATGATAGATCTGTTTCACATGAAATCACTTTTGGAAACAATATCCTAAATCCCATATTGTTTAATAATTAGGTAGCCAGCCGTTCACAAGGCTTCAAAAAATTCTTCAAGTGGGAAAAATCAGGCCACTCCATACCCAACAGGCAGCCGGACCACTGCAGCCTTGGCAGCATATGTATGAATCTTCATAACAGGATCTCGTGGCTTCACAGATTTCCAAGCAAGAGACTCCACTGTGAGCAGTCCAGGCCCTATGTGGGGGCTGTCTTTCGTTAAAGCTAGGGAAGGGGAAAACAGGAAAATTTGACCGTAAGACTATAGCTGGCCTTCACTTCACAACACTGGTAATGATAATAATAATATCAGGAATTAGAAGTGCTCTGAAAATATTCATAAAACACAGAGAAACTACTGTGGGTAGACAATTATTGGAAATAATACTGAAGGGGATTCGGGTGTTCCTCTCTGTCCTATTTTCCTCCTCAGAATCATCCCCATCACTTTTATTATCTGTGGCAGAAATCACAATATCCCTCTAGCTGCAATTTTAAAGGGGAAAAACACATCTGGGAAATTAAGAGACTTTCCTAAGAGAGTGGCCAAGCAAAGTTGAAACATCCCATCGTTTCTATTTTTACTTTGGATTCTTATGGTGGATTGTGTGTAGAAATACCAAATCATTAACAAAAATGTAATTTTAGCATTAAGTGTTCCTTTTAAAATTAAAGAATATTAGGCATCCTTCAATGGTAGCTATGACAAAAACACTTCTTAAATTAAAAACAATTAATTGAAACAAAGTTGACACATAACATTGTATCAATTTTAGATGTACAGCAAAATGATTTGATGCATGTATATACTGTGAAATGGTTACCATGAAAATTTGGTTAACATCCATTATCACATACAGTTACAATTTTTTCTTGTAATGAGAACCTTTAAGGTTCTCTCTTAGCAACTTTCAAATATAGTATCATTAACTATAGTCACCCTACTGTATATTATATCTCCAGAAATTATCTTACCCTATATTTTTATCCTATTTCCAGATAATACTCAAGCTGAGGATACAAGAGCACAACATGATGTGAAACACTTCACCTCTACACACACAGAATTTCAATGTTTTAGGACATGGTATGGCTTAGGAGCTATTATTTGGTGGATATACTAATCTTAACACCAATAAAGTTTGAAAATATTCAGCAAGTATTTATTGCCAACCGCTACACATTAGACACTTTTCTAACCACTGGGTATAACTGGGTAGAAAAATCATAAGCCTGCCATCAAAATTGCCAGGACATTTAATATCCAGCATTCAGCAAATATTTATTCAACCTCCACAGTGCCAGGTATAAATTTGAAGTAGAGAGACTTTGATTTTGCTGTTTAGGCTTTGCTTTTTCTATAAGAGCCATAGCTTTTCATGGATTACACAGAATTAATATGATTGATCTTGGTAAATCCAGTAAAAATATTTATGCCATCTGAGATAGGAGGTAGAATTTTGAATGTTATTCATCAAAATTAGGAAAACTTTCAATTATGCATATTTTCTTTAAAATCAAAAATGTGACCTGCTTAGCCAAATTTATCTTAAAAGTAAAACTACAGGTAGGATTTAAAAAAGCCCAAACCATAAGTGGGGCACCTGGGTGGCTCAGTCAGTTAAGTGTCCAACTTTTGACTTCTGCTCACCTCATGATCTCACAGTTGATGAGATCAAGCCCCATGTAGGGCTCTGCACTGACAGCATGGAACCTGCTTGGGATTCTCTCTTTCCCCCTCTCTCTATTCCTCCTCTGCTCTGTCTCTTTCAAAAATAAATAAATAATTATTCTTAAAAAACTATAGATTTCTTAATTTGTTTTTAAATAAACAGATTTAACTTTAACAAAACAGGACAAAGAATTGACCAATGATGTTTTGTGGACATATGCACATGTGCAAAGGGCTGTCTTCAGACAGAAGCAAGAACAGTCCATCCACAAACAGAGGAAGGAAGGTGACTAGAACTGGGGAGAGCTCATTACGGGATGTGGTCATTCTTGATTTTTTCCTATCAGCTAAAAATGCACCAGGATGAGAGCAGCTGTTAGAAGATCTGGAGGTTTGAGATAGTCATCCATGAGGATGAGAGTGGAGAGTGCATGAACCAGGGAAGTGTCGGCCTTGCTTAGGGGGCCATTTTGGAATCTGTGGCCCTCAGTTGAAAGTGGGGCTAGCTGATAGAGTTATTTTTTCTCCAGTCACATTTTTCCAGTCAGTGCACTCCATCAGTGCTCTGGTGTACAACACGTAAGATGCAGAGCTCATATGCCGAATTCAACCAGTACTGGGATTTTGCCAAGACAGTAAGCTGAGAGTGTAAAAAGAGAAATCATGCTGAGGAGGTGTGTCCTAGGCTACAGTTGCAACAACAGGCCCTGGAGACTGGGAGGTGAGAGAAATAAGGACATGAGGGGACAGGTGAATAGAGAAAAGTGGGAGGGTCAATGGATGGTGGTTCCAAGGGAGTCAAAGGATCGTAGAAGCAGGGGTTCTAGAAGTAGTGAACTGGAGCATTAGGGCATTTCAGAGTGTGAAATAGAGATGTTTGAGATAATGCAGTTATTAGCAGGTAAGTTTTCAAGTATAATGATGACAAGAAAGGCCAGAGTGGGATGGAGGAAAAGACCTTCGTAATTGTCAAATCAAGGAAAGACTGCATGTTTTTCAATGGATTTTTAAAGACTCAAGAATGATTATATGTAAAGTAGAAGGAAAAACAGAGCGGCTAGGCTGCTCAGGAGGTGAACATGGGAAGTAGTCAGGAGAGGAACAGGAGATAAGAGTAGGCATAATCCATGACATCCAAGGAGGAAGACCTCAGTGTAAGAACGACTCTCTCAGAGACTCTGGAGAGGAGATGGTTTCCTTCATCAAGAGCCTAAAAATCTTGTATTTCCCCTGGACTGAATGAAAGTGAGCTGGGATTTAAGACTAGGATATTCTCAAAGCCCCCTTACCTCCTGACTCTCCCCATCGCACCAAGGCAGAAAAGCAAACCAGCAGTTCAATAGGTTTCAGACTATCCACAAATAGGTAATAGGACACACGTTCATCTGAGAACTGCAAGAAAGCAGACAAATCATTGATTTTAATATTAGTCTATTAATGCTGTATTTCCCATTTCTAATAATTACACCTAACATTTATAGAGAACCTACTATGCTGTAGACGCCACAAAAGTATGTTACAGCTTTAACGATATGAAGAAAGTCACACTGGCAAATGTTGGCAATAGTCTAAAGAAGCTGGGTCTATAGGACCTGTGTGAGCCTGGCTGCCCTCTCAGAGGGAGTCAAAGCTCTTCTCCATAAGTGAAGAAAAAGGATATGCTTTTTCCAGAAATAAAAATGGAGGAGACCGGGCTTGAAGCTGAGCAATGCTCAGAAAATATAGGTCTCTGATAAATAGGCCACAAAGTAACTTTGGCAGAGAATGGAATTGTCTAATGGGAATGTCTTAAGGATGGTATGTGATATAAAACCTTTCTTCCTTTTGTTTACAAGATCTTTAGAAATATAGCCAGTGCACACTAATGAACCAGATTGGATTTTTGCTTTGACAATGCAAGAGAGGCCTGAGGAAAACCAGAACTTCCCTTAAAGGACAGCCACGTAAGGGTTACATGAACAGGATCTCAATCCATCTTCTATGGGCACTATTACTATCCATAATCGTGGATAAAGAAACTGAAACACAAAGAGAGTAAATAACTTTCCAAAGGTCACAGAACTTGCAAGTAGCAAAGCTGAGATTCAAAAGTATGTATATCTATTTATCAACTCCAAGGTTGGTCTTTGAGACTATTGCATCTTTATTGCCTCTCAAATTCTTGGTGCTTCCACATAATTTTGATTGATGGTACATGGTATGTGTGTTAAATTAATTTAATTGTTATTATATATTAAAGTTTTTATATTATTTTACAACAATATATAAACAATTAGAATACAAAAGAAAAATCTCTAGTGATACTGTGAAAAATGAAAACTTGTTACTTAATCAAGAATGACAAGATTTCTAGAAATTCTTGACATAATGTAACCATGTTTTAAATGATTGTTTCCTTCAACATCTTTCAATAGTTAGCATTTGACATTGATTTTGTTTCCTTTTAGCTGCAACATTTTGGTGATATAGTTGTTTTGAATATTCACTATCCACAATTATGAAAGAAGCTTGGATTGGCCAGCCCAGTGTGCATGCCAGAGGAAGAATTTCTGCAAAGAGCTCATTTGCTGTCACATTTGAGGCCTGTGAATTTGGGGACGGGATGGGCACGGAGTCCACATAGAGGTACTCTGCCCTGGTGTCAGCACGGGGCACCTTTGGGAGCTCTTACCCCACCTAGACGCTGATCACCAATGGGACATCTATGGAATGTGCTGGGAGAGGCCTCAGGCTCGGCCTGCAGTACCTGTGGCCACTAAAATCAGGTACGCCTGCCCTGCCCACAACCCCTCCTTCCTCCCATGCCATCCTAAAGATTAAGTTTGAATTTCAATGCCCTCCAAGAAAAAATTATTGTTTTCTCATACAACTGATGTTAGAAAGATTCAGGGGAATAAAGGGACTCACAGGGTTTGCTATCATCTTATTTTGCCAAGGTGGGATTTGAAAAGGAACAAAAAATCTGTATTTACCATCAGTCTGTAAAATCAGTTGGCCATTTCACTGCACATACACACGTGTGTACTAGGAGGGTGGCGTATAACAAAAACCCATAACCCAAGCACCTTTAGTGACAGTAGTGACAGCAACATTGATTCTCACTTGCTATTAATAGGCATTCTTCTAAGTGTTTGACACACATCCTCTCAATTATTTTCCCAATGCCACAATGCATAGCTCTTACTGCAATCATTTTGTAGGAAAGAAAACTGAGGCAAAGGGACTTAACTTACTCAGAGTCCTACTCCAGAGAAACCTGGATTCGAAGCCAGGCAGACTGGCTTCAGGATACCAATATGGCCTTCCTCGTGAGAGAGGTGAACTCATGACAATGTCCCAGGCTTCACATCAGGCAGACCTTATTCTCATGATATTGTGACACTTACCAGTGCGGTGGTCTTGGGCAATTTACTCAGCCTTAACCTGCCTCAGTTTCCTTACCTGAAAAATGATGATAATAGTCTTTTCATAGGGTTTGCTATGGGGAGTTAATGCGATAGAAAACCCAGTTCAGGGCCAGCAATGTCGTAGGCACCTATAAATAACTCATTTTATTACTGCCAACAGTAAATATGGAGATATACCGAAGTACCTATAAACTGTATGTTATTTTCACATCAGACTCTGGGGTCACTTATTCCCAGTTAGCAGTTCTCTTATCTTCATGAGGTCAAGTCATGAAGCATTTCTCTGGGTCTTTTCATAGATAAACTCCAGAGCTAGGTTGACCAGTTCTCCCCCCACCTCTGCCCCAGTTATACCACAGACTTGATTCTGCTTTCAGAATGGACAATCTGCTACAAAGACCCTCTTGAGAAATACTCAAAAGGTTTTCTCTGCTGGCATTCCCGTCTGGTACAAATGCAATGAGAAAAGCCCTCTCCAAGACTTCTTTCTTCCCTCAACTCTGTGTACTGCTCCTGGAGATGTGGCATTATTGTTGGGGGCTTGAACAGCCCCATATAAGCAACACAAGAGTTTCAATTAAATTTAGCTTCCCAGAATACGTTTCACAGTTTTCCCTAAAATTCCAGTCCGTGTGAGATTTGGTAATTAATTGATTCAATAATGTTTTGTTGAGTTCCTACCTTATGCTAGGACTGAAATTGGAACAGTAAACAAAAGGACAGAGTCCTTCTCCTTGAGATGTTGATCTTAAATGGGTGGGTAGGTGGAGGGGCACAGAGAAACAATCAGGCAGCTGGGATGGAGAAGGGTAAGAATAGGTTACACAGAGTGCACACAGTCAGGGTACTTGACTTAGACCCTGTGGCCAGGGAAGGAGGTCTCACAGGGTCAAGGACATTCGTGGTGTTCTGAAAGATTTCTAGCATTAGCCTGATGAAGGCAATAAAGATGAAGGGGAATGAACTCCAGGTAGAGGGGAAAAACATGGGCAAAACCAGCAGAAATGATAGTAAAAATGTGGTTTTGTTTTAGGAATAGCATGCAATTTAATAAACAGTAATTTAAATCAAATATAGTGAATTTGTGATTCATTTATTCACAGATAAAACATTTTTAATGTGAATCTACATAATAACACAGCTCAGGATTAAACAGAATCAGATGAATCATACTTGGAGATATCAGGAGGGTGAATTTTGCTTACTTTCTGGATAAGAGATTAGTAGAAGACTCTAAGAATTGATTTTGTTAATATAATTTTAAATTTTAGAAACGCTCGATAGATTGAAGGTGTTTCTCACAAGCATGATTTAACTACAAATTTACATATGAGAAGGAAAAGAGATCATAACAGATTTACCTTGAATTCTGTTTTTTGAAAGTTACAGTAATAAGAGCTTGGTTTGTGAAAAATATATATATTCCTGAAAAACATTATTTATAATAGGTTACTGTCATCATATGCAACAGACTAGTACAATATGTTGTTTCCTAGGATCAAATAATTACAGGGGCTGAGGGTATAGAAAATAGGAAGAGGTTGGTAAATATGTACAAACATTCCATTATAAAATAGATAAGGTCTGAAGATCTAATAGATAACATAGTGACTAAGCTTTTTAAAAAAAATTTTTTTAAGTTTTTATTTATTCTGAGAGAGACAGAGACATCACAAGGGGGGAATATAGGGGGAGCAAGAAGAGAGTCCCAAGCACCTCCATGCTGCCTGCCCAGAGGCCGATACTGGGCTCAAATTCACAAAACTGTGAGATCGTGACCTGAGCCCAACCCAAGTCAGTCGCTTAACTGACTGAGCCACCCAAGTGCCCCATATGGTGACAAAACTTGATAATACTGGATTATGTTACTGAAATTTGCTAAGAGGAGAACTCCAAAGTTCCTACCCTCTCCCCCCAAACTGGTAAACGTGTGAAGTGTTGGATGTGTGAACTCAATGGGAAGAGTTTTTCATAATGTAGATTTATATCAATTAATCACCACGTACATTTTAAATATCTTACAATATTATATATCAATTACATGTAGATAAAGCTATTATATCAATGCCAGACCAATATTGGTTTCACTCTTTTAAATAAAGCTAAAAATTAACGGCTTATATATCCACCACATGTAATACACACAAAAAGTTTATACTTACTGAAAGCATACACAGAACTCTTCAAAATCTAACCATATTTCTTTACTAACATTATTATTTATTGTTGCAAGGTCCTCATGTAATTTTTCCTGTGTCTCTGTCGTCTGGCTGACTATATCTCTTTCCAAACTAAGTCTTTCACCTTGATGAGCTGCGTCATTCAATCCAAGTTCCAGGAGTTCTTCTGTGCAGAGCAGAAGAGAAACATGTTAATTGCACCTATGTTGTTAAATATTTCATTATTGAGGTATGTAAAGTTATAGAGGGAGTTTGCATATTGATGTCTGTTTTTGAAAGAAAAAAACACTTTCTGAGACCATCGTTTACATGTAAGCCTCAGATTTGGGGACATTCATGCAGAGACACATTTCTATACACCCAGGGGAATTTAATCCTAACTTACACAAGCAGAGTGTTCAGAACTTTGAAATCACTTTCACAAAGTTGTATGCACATTTTCACAGACTATAAAGTTATAACAGAAATTAGTTAACGTATTTAAAAATCTACTATAGGCAGACATGTTCCTACAAGGGGATGGCTCATGCAAGAGAAGAAAGGACAAACTGAGAAGCCATTGCAATAAACGTACTTCAGTAAGTTATTTAATGGCTCCTCACAGCCAGTCATTCTTTATCTTGTTTTATGTCTATCAAGTAATGTCATAAAGTTCTTACAAACTTCTTGACTCAAAATGTTACCTATGCACATGCCACATAACGCTTTTTCTGGATTTGAAGATTGGCCAAGTCTTTATTTAGAACCTGAGGAATTGGCAATAGTTTCAACATTTTGATCATCACATGCATGTATTAAAACACATGAACTGTACTCATGGGCCCTTAATCAGATCATCTTTTATTTTGACTTTAAGCATGAATTTAACAAGTGAGATTAACTGAGTTTTCCAGCCCAGAGTAGATTAGACTCAGCAGATCAGAAGAAACACTGGAGACAGGCTGCCGAGAGCCAGGAAAGCTGTCAAGAAACAGAGATCCCTTTGGGCTTTGATGTTTTTCAAAGTCATGAGAAAATTATAAATTTACCTTTTCCAGATATAACTTGTGGAATACTATTGGCCTGTGAATTGAAAGGAACACGTTAAGAAACCATTTTTAAATTTAACAAAACATGTTAGCTATCTAAAGCACCAATGCTTTTAAAAGAGTTAATACTGTCTTTAAATACTAAAGAAACAGGGGCACTTGGATGGCTCATTCAGTTGAGCGTCTGACTTCGGCTCAGGTCACAATCAATGGTTTGTGAGTTCGAGCTCCACTTTGGGCTCTGTGCTGACAGCTCAGAGCCTAGAGCCTGCTTCAGATTCTGTGTCTCCTCCTCTCTCGTCCTCTCTCGTGATCATGCTCTGTCTCTCTCTGTGTCTCAATGATAAATAAATGTTAGAATTTTTTTAAATATTAAAGGAACAGATTTCTGCAATAGTTACTAAAACATGGCAAAGCAGATTTTGTCTTCAACCTTAGAGTTCAAAGCTGTGAATTTAATTAAATAATTGGCTAAGGGTTTAAGTTTGTGACACTAAAACAAAGAATATGTGAGTTTATTAAATGATTGAATCTTATAATAAAAGTTAAATTAAAACAATAATATCCTTAACTAGTTATTCTACTTGGTAAGAAGCACCTGCCATTATTACAGATTGAATATAATGAGATATGTTTGGCAATTAATATACAGAACCTACAAAGTAGATTTCGAATTATAAAAGTGGTTCTTCCAAATTTTAACAAGGAAATTAAGTTGCATTCATTTATGCAACTGTTTTTTTCTGGAACACAATTAAAATATGTATGAAAGGTGAAATGGTATATAATCATATAGACAAATGATGGGTGATGGCAACAATATTTTGGATGACATAAAGTAGGTGATATCAGGTGATAACAGAGCTGAGATAACCAAGAAGTAAGTGAAAAGCAAGTCCATCCATGCCTTAGGGCCCCTGAAACAATTAGCGGGCATCTGAGACAGAGAGGATGATATACGAGCTCATATCAAAACACAGTGATGGGTTAAATGTCTATTTTAGGAACAGACAAATCCCCACTTTGCCCTAAATCCTTTCAACTTTAGCATCTAGCCTTCTTCTGCCTAAGCAGAACACAGGAAATGGCTTCATGTGGAAAAATTAAATGAGCCATCTCTAGATCTGGGTTCACAGGTACCGTGGGAAATAGGAGAAGCTACTATACAGAGAGGAGAGGAATTAAGTGAAAGTCCACATGCCGAACTTTGAACTCTCAACTCCTCTGTGCTGGTTGGTTCAATAACACTTAGGGATAAGTGTATACCAACCCCTGTGACCCATTCCGTCGTGGGAGGGAGATTAGAACAACTCTAAACTGGAGAGACTGACCAGAGAGAGTCAGGGGAAAACCTAAGAAGTCTACCCTAAGAGCTAATCCTACTCCCAAATGAACCTTGTTTATCCCCAATTATCCTAAATTAATGACCTTACACTGACAAGCTCCAGCCACTCTATAAAGCCGCTTCCAACCAGCAGCTCTTTAATCATAAATTCTTTAGTCGCATATATGCAGCAGAGTATCACCAGACAGCTGAGGAAGGAGTCTTACATCAAAGAAAGAAATGAAAGGGTGTGGGTGTGGAGATTAATAGAAAACAGAAGCAATTTTATAGGGATATATTTTTTAAATTGGTAAATTAGAAAGATAAGAGAATATCCATTTATCAAATAAGAAATGTCCCCAAAAATACAATCAAGAATGAGAGCTCTTAGAAACTAAATATAGGAAAGTAAAATAAATTCATCAGAAAGTTTGGATGAAGAAGTTAACACAAAAGACAAAGAGATTAAAGCTATAAATCCTTCCTTCCTTCCTTCCTTCCTTCCTTCCTTCCTTCCTTCCTTCCTTCCTTTCTTCCTTCCTTCCTTCTTTTCTTTCATATTTGGGAAGGTTTACTAATGTGTCATAGAAAAGTAACCAAATGATGGGGTACCTGCGTAGCTCAGTCAGTTATGTGTCTAATTCTTGGTTTTTGCTGATCTCAGGGTTCATGGGCTCAACCTCACATTGGGCTCCAGGCTGACAGTGCAGAGCCCGCTTGGGATTCTCTCTCTCTCCCTCTGTCTCTCCCTCTCTCTCTGTCCCTCCCCTGCCTGTGCACACTCATTCTATCTCTCCCCCCTCATCCCAGCTCTCAAAATAAATGAATTTGAAAAAAAAAGAAAAGTAATCAAATGAAAATATGCCATAATTAGTTTGTACAAAAAGCTATGTAAGAAATGTCATTGTATTTTCTTCCACAGTAATAATCCTTACATAGCTAGAATATCAGTTCAGTGAAGAATTTTGAAATAAACCCAGCACACTGGCTAAAGTTGAAATATCAGACCCTGTTAGTGTTGGCCAGGATGTGGTGTGATGAAAATTCTTATCCAGGGCTGACAGAAGTGGATATTGATACACCTGTACCAGAAAATTGTTTGGCATTTTGTTGTGATGTTAAATGGGTGAATGCCCTATGACCCATCAACTATACTCTCAGATTCACATCCTGAAGCTGGGCTTCCTAGTCTGGTGTTGTTTGGAGCCCATTGTTAAGATTTCAGGAATCCACGAATATGGATGATTAGAAAAAAATTCATCTTTAGTCCACGCTCAGCATTTTCCTCCATTATCAACTTATGAATACAGATGCGTAGCCACAATGTTATTAACAATAATTGTGACTTTACCCACAAAAGAAATCACAGTACTCTACATATCATTAAAATTGCAAATATCTTAAAATGTCACATGTGTTGATCGCTGCTCTGAACTTGCACAGAGAGGAGGCCCATTGCCAGGTTTCACGTGGCCGTGTCTACTCTCTGGACACTCCCATGACCTGTAGCTGGCCAAGCATTTGACAGCGATACTTAGCAGTCAGTCCACCCCCAACCAGCGAAGTTATGTGTCCTCATAGTGCTGACACAGCTATTTTGCTTTCCACAATTCCCTATCAATAGTCAACTAACACGCAGACAAAAATTAGTTGTCTTCATTGTGTGTTAAAGTTAAAAAAAAAATAGCAAAGGGACCCATAGTCCATAAAAGGTTACAAACCCTGGAAGTAAGGAAACTTGCACATGCATACAGGGACCTCAAAGAATAGTCATGAAACCACCGCTTACCATAGTAAGAAACATGAAGCAATGAATATAGCCTTTAACAATGTGACAGATTAAAAAAGAGAGTAGGTTGGTTATCCATTAAATACCTTCAACCAGGGAAATAAATACATTGTGACATGCTGCAAGAGACCAATCTCAGAAATGATGTGTGGAGGGTGTCCCAGAAAAATTAATATGAATCCATTTAAATAAAATTATGTAACAATTAAGCTAAGGTTATATTGCTTATAAACATACACATAACTGGCAAAATGAGAAGAATATGGGGTTGGTTAACACCAAGCTCTGAATGGCAGAGACGAGATACGACTTGGAAGAGACACACAGAGGACTCTATGAGAAAGCCATTTTTGAGTCTAGATGCTAGATCTGTAAAAAGCTTATTTTCAAAGCATTCTTGATTCTGTTCAGATGCATGTTACACATCCTTTGGTGCATAACATATCTCACAATTCAAGAAAAAAACATTTCATAATTAACAATTGGGCCAATAATAAGAGTAACATAGTTACCTGAGATACTGTTCTTGTCAATTGACTTGTGTCTGGCTGGCTAAAGGTGATGGCTTCATCATTTTCAGTAAGGGAAGGTAAACCAGATCCTGGAGGTACCCTTCTCTTGATAAAAGATTGTATAAAATGACTAATAAAAAAAAGAGAAACCTCTGTTAACTTTAATTTCTTATTTAAAGTTATGATTGCTTTTTTTTAAATCGAGGCATAATTGCCATATAACATTATATTAGTGTCATGTGTATGACATGATGATTTTACATTCATGTGTATTGTAAAGTGATCATGTGTCTAGTTAAAAACCATCAGCACACATAGTTACCAATTTTTTTCTTGTAATGAGAACTCTATTAAGATTTACTTTCTTGGCAGATTTCAAATATACAATGCAGTGGTGTTAACTATAGTCACCATGCTGTGCATTACATGTCTTGATATTTATTTCATAACTGGAACTTTGTGCCTTCTGATCCCCCTTTACCCATTTCACCCGCCCTGTATCTTTGGCAACCACCAATCTGTTCTCGGTATCTTGGGTGTTTGTTTTTCTTTTTGAATTTTTAGATGTCACGTGTAAGTGAGATCATATGGTATTCATCTTTCTCTGTCCATCTTATGTCACTTAGCATAATGCCCTCAAGGTCCGTCCATGTTGTCATAAATGGTAAGATTCCCTTCTTTTTTATGGCTGAATGCTATTGCATTGTACGTTAAATAACAGCAGTTTTGTCAACAGAAATTTCTGATTTTTTTCATTTCATCATCTCATTCTTTAGCATCCAATAATACATTTTTATTTCACATTAAAAACCTTGACTTGCTTTCTGTATTATTAAGAAATATCTCTGTCAATGCACTGCTGTAAAACTTTTCTGGAACACTATTTTAAAACTATGATGGTCATCTTTAAATGTTAATGATCAGGACGTAGAAATTTGACATTTAGACTTGATTTAATGCAGTGTTAGAGTAACGTATCACTAAAATGGGGCTCAGAATCAGAAATTTAACTGTGAGTCTTGAGCACTTGAGTTTCTAACTGTGGCATTCCTATTAGCTACTCAGGTGTACAGTATTTCCTTTCAAGTAATTGTTGATAGGATCTTGAATCGCCATTGGCAGACCTCAAAGTTTATATGCATAATAAAAAGACATTTGTTATGGCACATATATTTGACATTAAGTGTTTGTCAAAGATAAAATTAAATTTCATGTATACAGACTTCCTAAACTTCCCTTTTTTTCTTGCTAATGTTCAGTGAAAGTTCTTAGTTCACAAGCTAAGCATCTCTGATTTACCTAAAGCTGCCGCTAGAGGGTAGCACAAACATGTTTGTTGTGAGTCTCTTCCACTTGGCCAGGAGCCAAGAATGGGTAGCTCTGGCTTGTCACTATAGAGGTAGTTTTCCAGGGAAAGACACTTGTGATCTGTGGTCGCAGTGACTCTCAAGGGCTGGCCAAAAAGGGCTTGCATTCATGTTGACCTGAGAACTCTGACAGCACAGCAGGGCAAGGGGGGACATTTCTTTCATATACGATAAAACGTCATTCACATATCTGTTTTTAGTTCTAGCAGATTGAATAGATATGACAGGAAATTCATGACAGATTCAAACAGTGAATAGATTAGTTGAATCCCATCAGGTGCCAAAGTCACCTAGACCTGGGTTGTAGACTTCCATCCACCTTGACCGGATAATAAAGCTGAATGAAAGTATAAGAAAATCGAGTAAGGAAGTAACTCGGGAGTTCAGGTTACAAAATCAACCCATTTGTGGTGTCTGTTGGCACAGAGATTGTAGAAATTTGGGAATGACATTTTGAATCGTGAGAAAATTTCTCCTGGTCGACTGCAACTCCGATTCTCAAAATCCATAAAATCTCTGGTTAGTATGGAAATTCAATCAATTGAGAGATAGTAAAAAATGATTTGGAATGGAAAAATCATCATCTTAGTGGGTAATATTAAGTATTAAATTAGAAAAATTATGAAGCACTAACATTTTATGTTAAGTTCAGGAAAATTCTATGTACATGTGCTATTTTGTATTTGTAGCATATGAAAGAACTTAGCATGTTACATAATATAGCAAATTAGGCTTTAAAATATATATGGCATATTTAATTTTAGCTTTATGATTGTTACAAGGTATAAGAAAATTTTGGTTTATAAAAACTAATGATATGTATAGGAAAAATTAAGATTCTCAAAATTTGTGAGCTTATTTCAACTTTAAAATTTTTTTATTAATGTTTATATATTTTTGAGAGACATAGAGAGAGAAAACATGAGCAGGGGAGAGGCAGAGAGAGAAGGAGACACAGAGCTGGACGTAGGCTCAAACTTGCAACAATGAGATCATAACCTAAGCAAAAGTCAGACAGTAAACTGACTGAACGACCCAGGTACCCTGATTATTTAAACTTTTATGATAATTTAAATACTTGACAAGATGTTATTTGCTATGATTTTTGGCTTCTAAAGTGCTTAAAGAGATAATAAAATGATATTGTAAATGCCATTTAAAATGCTTAAATAAGGGCACCTGGGTGGCTCAATTGAGCATCCAACTCTTGATTTCACCTCAGATCATAATCTCATGTTTGTGAGTTGAAGCCTTATATAAGGCTCTATGCTGAATGAAGGATTCTCTCTCTTTCTCTCTCTCTCTACCCTTCTCCTGCTTTTTCTCTCTCTCAAAATAAATAAACTTAAAAATTTTTTTTAAAGTTTAAATAAATTCATAACACTTAATTTATTTAAAACTTTAATGGAAATTAAATTTTTATTAAACTTTTATTAAAAGTTAAAACAAAGTTTGAGGAAAACTAGATTTACAAATTTGTAACAGTAACACATCTTCTTAAATCAAAGTAGCAGCAAACTTTTTGGTTTATAGAGCTGTCTTTCAAGACTTGACATTGGTAACTGCCAATGATGATCCTGTAGAAGGGCTGCCTAGGGGGTCCCTCCTAACTCCCTGTCAGTGTTCAACTGTTGATGCATAGAACTGACAGGAGCCTTAAAAGTAACAATTTCACAATATCTCTAGTATTTTCAACTGAAATGAAGTTCATAAAATGTAAATTGGCTCTAAAAGTAAAACCATACAATGAATTGACTTCTGATCTCAATTTTGACTGATTTACTTCATCACCTTGTATTCCTTTCATGGATTTTAACATGTCCAAAAAAGGCTCACCAATGCCAGAGTCCAGCTCCAGCAGGTCCAGAGCTCCCTGAAGGATGGACGGTGTCGGCAAAAGGTAATGAGAGAGCCTCGGATTCTTTCTGCTCACCAGGCAGGCATCTCTGCTCTGACCAGAGAGTCAGCTTTATTTATTGAAAAAATATATGGGGTACATAACAGAAGTGGCAATTGCCTTAGACAATGGTTCCTGATGACAAATTCTTTGGTATGTAAAAATTTCCCAGAACATAGATTGGTAGAAGACTCATGCATAATCTGTATCAATAGTGATTGATTGTAGGTAATTTAGATGCTTATTATATGGGGACGGAAGGTGTCCTCAGCATTCCAATACAAGACAATGTTTTTAGCATAGCAAAGGCAAAGGTTAGTCCTTTGTGAGCAGGGGTCAATAGCTTATTTTCTCAGAGGGCAAGTAAAAGAGATTTCTCAGGAAATGCAATATTTGCTCCCATAAACACAAAAGAAGAAATTCCTATAATAAGTTTTTTCCACAAGGTACAAGTCGCATATTTTTAGTGTAAGAAGACAAGTCACTCTTGATAAAGAGTGGGGAGTAGACATCAGTAGCCATCTGACGACGGGAGGGTCCCCCCTTACAAACCTGCCTCACTTCAGAAATGGCTTCCAGCACACCCACATCTAATGGCCACTGTGTGACCTATAATATAAGCCACTCAAAAATGTTCACTAAAGTTTTATTTAAGTTTGAAATACATTCAAAAAAGGAACAAATCATAAAAGTAAAACTTTCTCAAGATTCCAGAGTAAGCACGACCATATCACCGTTATTCTGATCAAGGGACATTATGGTTCTGGAACCCCACCGAGTCCTGCTGGCTGTGTCTCCCGACCACGGCCAGCCCTGCTCGCCACAGAGACCATTCTCCTGACTTCCAACACCACAGACAGCTTTTGATTTTTCTTCTCTTAATATACGCTACTAGAACAATTAAAAGCAACCCATGTACTTTTTATTCCAGACTCCTTTGGGTCAAATATTTTGTGTGTGTGACACTCATCCATGTTGATTTGTGAGGCAGTACTTCTTTCACTATCTGCAGGTCACTGTATCTGATTTGCCTTCGGTTTCACTGGGATGGGTCCAGCTGCAGTTTCCTCTGTATTTCCTTGCTGGATTTTAGAACTTCTTGAATCTTGACTTGATTTTTTTTTTACTTTTGGGATATTTTGCCATTATATTTTTAGTTTCTGACTATTCCCCCATCTCTCTATCCTCTATGTCTGAGACCCACTTGGAAGTATGTTGGTCCTTTTCAACTTGTTCCATTTGTTTTTACTGTGCTTTTCTCTTCCTTCCTTCCTTCCTTCCTTCCTTCCTTCCTTCCTTCCTTCCTTTCTTTTTCTTTCCTTTTCTCTCTTTTCCATTCTTATCTTTATGCTTCAGTCTGGATATTATCTCTGATCTATTTTTCATTTTTCTGGGTTTTTTTAGCTGCATCTAGTCTCTGATGAAACACGTCCATTGAATGCTTAGTTTCAATTATTGTATTCCTTGAGTTATTGAATTCCTAGAATTCTTATTTAAATTTTTAAAACCCTTTCACATGTTATTAGTTATTTTTATGTATAACAACTTTGTTGATGGGTAATGCAAGTACAATTAATTGCAAAATTCAAAGTACAAAGTTGGCAATTTTGACATATATATATGACGTATCTATACATACATGTATTAGTTATCCATGGCCACATAAAAAGTGACCACATTTTGAGTGGTAATAATCAGATCTCCACTCATGTTGCTCACTATTTCTTCTCACTATTGCTATTTGTTGACTTCCTGTTCACCCATATGAACTCATTAGAAACTTTAGATCCAGGATGTTAGTCTTTCTTTGTCATATTCAAATACTAATATATTTGGATTTTTCCTCCCCCTTTTACTTCTTTACTGTCGGTGTTGTTCTATTTAGGGTTTTTTTTTTCCCCTCCAAAAGTGACATACATTCATCTCCCTAGTTTCTATGACAATCATCTAATCTTATTATTTAAGCATCAGATAATAACCAAAAGCATTTGTTAGTGCTAATGTTTGAGTTAAACAAAATAATTCACTGTTCTAAAACTATAGCCAAAACTGTAAAGCCAGGCATATTTAAGATTTATTTTAATTAATTCAGAATTTATCTTAGCTACTTATTGCTGTGGAAGAAAATTTAAGAATATCGTTTCCTTATAATCATTGTCATCAAAGCATAATTGTCAGACAAATTTGTCTCATAATTGTGAGACAATTCACAAACATTTCATTTGTCAACCCGATGTATTTCTGGGAAAGAATGTGATATACTTACGTTTCTGTTGGAATAGCAAATGGAGTCATCCTATAATTCAAAAACAGACTTGAAATTTCAAGAAACTGTTCAGGCTTCTTTATTATTATTTCTAAAAGAAAAATTCTCTATTATTGATTCTTTATTATTGGTTCTATAAGATCTAGAAGATTCTAAAAGAATCTAAAAGATTATTATTGATTCAGTGTGATATACTTTTGTTTTTTAATCATCTAAGATTACATGCATAATTTAACATCTACTGTAGTACTGATTAGAATAACTATTTATCTAGTAAACTTACAATGTGAAACAATGTCTTATTACAGGATATTCACAGCTACTTTCTCAAAAGCTTGGTTCATGAGATCGAGCCCCACGTAGGGATTCATGCTAACACTGTGGAGCCTGCTTGGTATTCTCTTTTTCCCTCTCTCTCTGCCCCACCGCCATTCACACTCTCTCAAAATACATAAACTTAAAAAAAAGATCAAACAACTTTAAAAAAAGAACTAGGCGAGCAGAGTCTCCTACCCCACCCTGAGCCCATGTGAACTTCTTTATTTCTAGCACAACTACCATTCATCGTGCTTAGACAGTTTTCACTCAAGAGCCAGGCCAGGCTCTTTATTTAGAATAAACTAAATAAAGGTCAGTCTCTATTCTAAATATAAATCAGTTAATCCAAAGACTATGTTCTACAAGGTGCTCTAGAGTGATTTCACACCAGGAACTTATATATGTCATTTGAGGTTTTTTATATTATATTCTACAAACCATTTTCTACAACAATAATGACAATATCCTCACCCAAAGAATGGCCTGGAATCTGGTCAGATATGAACCAAGCTATTCGGCTTCCTAAATGTGAAGAATTGAGTTTTTAAAGACATAAAATTTAGGGGCACCTGGGTGGCTCATTTGGTTTGTCTGACTTTGGCTCACTTTCATGATCTCACAGTTTGTGAGTTCAAGCCCTGTGTAAGGCTCTGTGCTCATAGCAGATTCAGATTCTGTGTCTCCCTCTCTCTCTGCCCCTCCCCCACTCATTCATACGCAGTCTCTGTCTCTCTCAAAAATAAATAAACATTAAAAAAATTAAAGACATAAAATTTAGACATAAAGTTAAATGTAGGCTTTAGGGGTAATGTTGAGTAGTTTGCCTTGATTAGACATATTCCATCACAAATTCAACTGTTAGACCTTCAGATCGAGAAGTGATAATTAGAAAGTATTTCAGAAAACATGAACCATACCTTGAGCTTCATCTGTTATAACAGTTTCCTTTTTTTGACGAATGAGTTTCCAGGCAGGCACAGGAGGTGGTTTTGGAGGTGCTATGAGAGGGCAAGACCTAGTTCTAGTCACCTGCACAGGATGGCTACAGAAATGGGAAAGGCCATATTCTCTCAGCTTCTCAGCAGAATTAGTCTAAAGAGTGGAAGGCGCATTTAAAAGGAGACATGCAATTTCCTTGTGCATTTAAAAAATACTTTCTGGCAGTATGGAAATGCTTTTACCACAAGAAAGTGGTAATAAAGGAAAAATAATCCACATTTCTACCTCCTAACATAAGCACTAGTACCATTGGTACTTCTTATCATGTTTTCAAAATTTTTCTGAGGCCCCTTTCTATGGATTGACAGAACGATAGACTTGAACTAGAATTCCCTTTTCGGTTCTGAAAGTTTAAGATGTTCTGAGATTGAAAAAACTCTGAGTACCTCAGTTTTGGCCCAATATCAATCAACCATTACTATTCTAGGTTAATGCTTTAATAACAGGGCTTAATGTGTGAAGGTTGTGTTTGTTTGTTTAGCCACCAGCAATGGCTACATCGTTTTAAGGAAAAAATCCACTGCATGTAGTGGGTCAGGTCCATGAGGTGAGAAGTCAGTGCCTTGTCTATCGCTCATGCTTTCACCCTCAACAGAGATTGACCCACAGGAATTCCCCATGATCTGGCCGGACAAGGGAGCCTTTTATAAAGGGCAGAGGAGAGAGGCTGCCCTAAATCCTGCTAAATCAAATCATTGTCTGGGAAGATACTTCCCATATTCGGCTGTTCTGATCTCATGAAGTCGCCTGCTTGGGCACAATTCAGAATCGTATTTAAGCACAACTTCAGTTACTAACCGATAGCTGAAATATGCCATAAGAAATCAAAAAGTCTGCGAAAGTTTAAGTAATATATTCTGTCGCCAAATTCTGGCATTCACAGTCTAAATGTTGAAACATTTCAAGTAAAATAAAATAACTACATTTAAGTTGGTTGTGCCAATAACTACTTTTCTTCCTAGTGATTTTGCATCATTGATTTCTATGCAAATAGCAGTGCTTGAAAATCTACATCTATAAAGCCATCATTTAAATTAGGACCAGAAACCCACCTATTAGCCTATTGCAAACTATTGCCTCAGCCAGACATGCCTTATTCTAGTTACTGTTTTTCTACAGCTCAGTGTACACTTCCAGGAGGTGCAAAACTGGTGGGGTCACTGTGAGATAAAACAGTCCTTGGTGAATCCAGGGATTAACTAATGACTGTAACAGTTAATTCATAATTGAAAGGAGAGAATCAGTGCACTATTGAGCCCAGAAAAGGCACTTAAAAGTGTTTAATTATGCAAAATAAAAAAGGAACCTGATTCAATGTTTGCGGGGGAGAGCAGAGGGAATTGTTACCTCCCCTTTATCACGTCTGTGAATGTTAGCAATTCCTTGGAAAAAATTCAGAATCCTCTCCTATTATGCCTTACTGTGGGATGGGTGAAACAGTTCATTTAATTATTGTTACAGACATTGGGTTAATTTCTGAACCTCTGGGCCCCTAACACTGCGGAGGAAGGATTTATAATACTCTGTACGTCCTGATTCCTCCACCATCTCAAGCTGCCTCTGAGATTTCTCTCCTTGCCGTCTACTCAGTGAGCTCTCCTGCACCTCCAGACACTCCAACATAAGGCCCCCTCTGTGCTGAGTACACTTTTTCCTATTTATTAAGCTAACTTCTTAAGGTCATCACTTAAACACTTCTTCCTGTGGGAAGGCTTCCCGAGTCAACCATTAAGCAGAAAGATGTTTCTGCTATGTGTGCCATATTCGTTTTTCCACTCATTGATTCATTCATTTGTTCATGCCTCCAACACACTTTGTTTGAACACTATAGTTCTACCATACACCGCAAACCTTGTATAATCTCTGTTATGCCAGTTACCTAACTTTATTACTATTGTTGGCTTGTCTGTCTTCTTCGTTAGACTCTGAGTTTTGTGAGGAGGGAGTTTTTCTTAATCTTGCTCATCACAGGGTCCTCAAAGCCTAATCCATTATTTAGCACATAATAGATAATCAATAAAATCTGCTGGATTAACAACAAACATAGGTGATCTTTTTTGTCCTTAAATTCAAAACGAACTTTGTGCTTAAATATTAATTTCTCAGTGGGACAGCCAAGAGTTCGAACAGATTATTTTGTGCAGTTTGTATGTGTATGTGTATGTGTGTGTGTGACATATTCATCTCATTCTTGTATTTTATAGTCTTAAAAATAGTTAGGTACTTCCCATAATAAGACCATGGCAGTCCACAAAACATGGCTCAGGTCATTTTTCAGCCTACGGTATTAGAGCATTTGATCTCTGGAATATTTAAGACAGCAGCTAGGTCAATGCCATGTAAAGAATTAAAAAAAAAAAAAATCAGGGCTGAGACAGATGACCTACTCAAATCTTAATCAGAGACTCAAACTGGTGGGATCCAAACACACTTGGATTTAGGCAATGACTAAAGTTAATGAACTTTCAGTTAAAATCAGAGAAACTGCCTCTATCTCTACATTCATAATGGCACATTATGTCCTGTCATCTTGACAATATTACGCCTGTTAAATGGCAGGCTTTTGTATGAATAAATGGTGTTTATTCAAAAAAGACAAAGAAGGAGGAGGAAAAGGAGGAGGAGGTGGAGGAAGAAGAGGTGGAAGAAAAAAGAGAGAAAGGAAATGAAGGAGTTATAACATTATGTTGCTTGGGCCAATCATCTGGAAGACAATATACTGCGTAGTAAAGTGCAGTAAGCACCCGGTTGGATTATTTACACTTCAACCGAATTTTCATTGAATTTTTAATATGCAGCTGTTTGTAACTAACCCAAAGAACATTTATGTATAATTATATTACTAAACCATCTAGTCTTCTCACACTTTAAATGCAGTGATTTCAGAACCTAGAATTCTAGAACTAAAGTCCTGGAGGTCTAGGGGTCCCCCAAAGGGTTAAGATTTAATAAGCTCCAAATGCAACATTGTGTTTGTTTAAATAGAGTGAAGAGCAAATAGCTGGTGGACTTTACCTTTATAAGGGAAGGAGATAGTGATTTTTATATCCAATAAAAAGTCTAGCTGATTGCACCCAGACTTAAAGCGAAAAAGGCTGACCTGCTTAGATTAAAGCCTGGTCCTGAGCGGCCAGCATCTTATTTACCATGCCAGTAGGTGCCAGTGGGAAACCACCCTCCAGGAACAGAGCCTGGAGAGTGGGGTTTCGGGGCGAGGTGGGGGGAAATCCAGCTTAGCACTCTCCCTTTGCCCTGATTCAAACACCAGTATCTCCCAGAAGGAAGCTTCTCTAAGGTTCTGATGCCTGGTGTTTGCAGCAGTCACCCAGAGGAGGCCTCTTGACTGTCTGGCTCTGGAGACCAGAGGAACTTGCATTCCTGGTCCTGTGGGACTAGAATAATCAGTGACACCCAGAACGGAGCTCATATTCCCGTCTGGTGCCCTGAATTTGCAGCTGCTGCTAGGAGACACCTCTGATCGCCAGGCTCTGGCAGCCAGCAGAGCTGACGCCTGTGGGTCCCACCAGACTGTAACCAATGGAGAAAGAGTTGTGAAAGTGCTACCACCCCCGGGACACAGCAATAGGCAGCAGACCCAGAAGTGGGTCTCTCTCTGGGGGAGGCCTATGAACTAATCATCATGGCTGCAGCCTGAGGGGCAGATTTGAAATTAAACACACATCCTGGGACTGACTGTGATCTCCCTACCAGAGACCATGCAAGGCAAGCACTATGCTTATGCTTTTCCTCTGCCACCTCCGGAATCACCTTGTTCCTGGAGAGGAGATTCATACAGGGCCGGTGCCTTGGTTTTCATGTCCTGTCCAGCCCTCCGGTGTTTTGTGGCTGCTACCCAGAGGAAGCCTCTGGATTGCCTGGCTCTGATAGCGAGGGCGAGCTCGCGTTCCTGGGATCCACAGGACTGCGCAATTGGAGACAGGCCTTGCAGGCCGCCACCCTCCGTGCAATGTGCAGACAGCAAACTGAGCCCCACCCTCTGTCTGTCCGTGAAGGAGGACTCTTGCCTTGTCCGGAAGCTTCCTCTTGAGGCAGGCTTGGGGTTCGGCAGGCACCCGGCAGACGATGAAGCTGCTCTCAAGGAATGCAGGCTGCGGACACCATTCTCCCTCTGCTTTGATCCAGTGCACCAGTATCTCAGAGAAGGGTTTTTTGATGATTTGGGGCCCCAACTTTTTGGTGCTGCCAAACAGGTGACACTACCAGATACTGCCTGGCCATTTGTTTGCCCTATGACTGTATGTATTTGCATACTGTGAAGGGCTGCTGCTTCTAGGTCTGCCTTCCAAACTGAATCTAAGTGCGAAGATCCTCCCTTTAGGGACACTGACAGGTTTTAGGACATCCTCACTGATGGGGAGCTATTAAAGAAATAGATTCAGAGATACGGTGTCTATTAAGACATTTAAAGACACTCACAGACTGAGAGTGAAGGGATGAGAAAAGGTAAAAAGTATATATAGGTATGTAATGGACTGGCTGCACAAACACAGCTCGGGGAAAGATGGTTGCTTCATCTACTGTCTAGAAACCAACACAGAGAGTCAAGTAAGATGAAGAACAGAGGAATATGTGCCCCAAAAGGGGGAGAGAAAGAGAAAGAGAGACAGAGATAGAGACAGAGAGAGAGCAAGATAAAAACTCAGAGGAAACCCTTAATAAAATGGAGATAAGTAATTTATCTCATAAAAAGTTCAAGGTAATGGTCATAAAAATGCTCACTAAACAAGGGAGAAAAATGGATGAACACAGTGAGAACTTGCACAGAAATGAAAAATAAAGGGAAAATATAAGAAAGTACCAAAGAGAAGTCACAGAGCTGAAGAATACAGTAACTAAACTGAAAAGTGCACTAGAGGGGTTCATCGGCAAACTAGATAAAGCAGAAGAAAGGATCAGTCAACTCAGAGACAAGGCAGTGGAACTCACCCTATCATCACAGAAGAGGAAAACAGAAGGATGGAATATTACTCAGCCATAAAAGAGAATGGAATCTTTCCATTTGTGACAACATGGAATAGACCTCAATGGCATTATGCTGAATGAAATAAGTCAGACACAGAAAGACGAACACCATATGATCTCTCATATGTGGAATCTAAAAGCAAAACAAACAAGCTCATAGAAACAGAGATCAGAGAGGTAGGGTTGTCAGAGGCATAGGGTGGGGCGTGGGAGAAATGGGTGAAAGGGGTATAAATATACTTAAATATACATATTTAAAGATTATCTAAAACCCAAAAGACCATGCCATTACTAAATATTATGTTGTCAAATATTTAATATCGGAAAAAAAAGTTAATGATACAGTTAAAGTGAAAAATCTGACTTCCAAAATGCAATAAATGCATAAAATTTAATTCCACTATGTAAAAAAAGTATATACAAATATATACAGAATACATGCATAAAGGAAAAAACTCGAAGGATATTTGCCAAAATGTTAGCATTGCCTATGTCTAGGTATTTAAACTATAAATATTTCAATTTTTCTGCCTTTGTGTATATTCCCTAAATTTTCTCTAAGTTGATTTATAAGAAAACCACAATTAACATTTTTGTGGGTGTTTTATCTAAAGATACAAGGTTACAACAGTGATTTACAAGATGTGCATATGAGTTCATTTAAATCATCTTATGTTAAGAAAATATTTATGATCTGTTTATAGAAAGATAATTTATTATTTAGATATGTTTACACGATCTTACTGAAATATATAATACATTTGCCTTTTATTTTGCTTAGAATGGAAATAAATGATAATACATGAGTCTATGTTTTATTAAACATGAAAGTATTGGAATCATGTAAGATAACTGTGAATGGAATCATCTAAGATAATAGGTCCCTGTGTTCAAGTGCTTAATTTTAAAGATAAGTAGACTGAAATCCAGGAATAAAATTTTGATTAAATCCTAGTATACCTTCTACCACAACAAATCTCTCTGTATCTCTGTTTCTCTCTCTCTCTGTTTCTCTCTCTCTCACACACACACACTCTTACACACTGTTTCTCACACACACACACACACACATGCACCCACACACACCCCGTAAAGGAACTGTGTTTCCTGGCCTTGAGTGCTTACCTCTTTTTGTAATGAAAAGATCTTCCTTTCAAACAAATAGAGGGGTGTAAATGTAGCATATACAACCATGTGAGGAGACTGCATTGCTGAAGAAGCTGTAAAAACAAAATATATTGTGTCATGGAAATTTTAGCCAAATGGGTCTGTCTGAGATCATTCTAGACTGTTCCAATTCCTTAATGAGCTTATCTATGCTGGTGAAAAATAGATAGATGACTCAATATAATTAATAAATGTTAAATTTTACACATGTATCTATTTCATAGAACATCTCATTAGTTTTACCTTCATCATCATACCATTTAATTGCTTAAGAAATCACTTTATGTCATTGTAAAAAAAGTTATCACAAAAATTCTATCAGTCAATGTCACTTAGAATAGTCTACAAATAATTATGTTCAAATGGAACGATTTTAAAATTGACATTTTTTAAGCTTTAATAAATAAAACACTATTTTGAATTTAAAGAAATCCCGAAGTTTTTATGTCATGTCACAAATAAAGAAAATATAAATAAACTAATCCTTCTATGAAAAAGGAAGACTTAGATAGTAACTTAGTTTGGATTGACGTATATATATATATATAGGAATATATATATATATATATGGCCAGGAAATTCCTATTTATTTATTTCCAGTAGTGTTATCCTACAGTATTATATTAGTTTCATACACAAAACTGATTAACATTTAATGCTTCTGAGCATCACTTATTTTTTCATGTGTTTCTTAATAGACCTGAAATTACTACATTTGATTCAATGTGCTTATGTTCTTTAAAGAGTCTGGCTAAAATGATCTAATTTAGTTTCCTTTATTGTCTTTATTTTCAATTAGAAAGTTGTTTTCTTTCTTTGCAAATTTAAGCACTAATATTAAACTTATAAGATATTTTTGGAAGAATAATATTTTAGAGATATAAAATATAAATTAGACATGAATCAAGGATCTCTCTAGCATAGATTAATATGCAAATTATGCCAAACTTATAAAAATATATTTTTACATTTAAAAATAAAAGTTTGAATATTTTTCATGGAGCAGAGATCTGAATCCAAGCAAATTATGTATAAATATGTATGGTTTATTTACACAGGAGACATATACTAATATATATTTATATACACTAATACGTTTTATATTTATATAACTGTTTTTATATTTATATAGTTTATATAATCATACATTGATGTTTATTGATCTTTTATAATATGCATCATATATTATACTTGATGTGGTATAATATATTTTATATATTGTAATATACTGTATGCAATGATATATAAATATTATTTGTGGTATACATTTAGTTATTATTATATGCCTTTCTCCATGCAAACCCTTATATGACTGCTGTACCATAAAAACGTGGACAACCTTGGCTTCCGTCTCATCTGTATGACTTTGCCCAATATGCATATCAGTTTGAGAGTTTAACAATTATGGGCAAACTTGAGCAAGATTCTTCAGACTTGATTAAACAGGAAACACATTTTTGCATTCCCATGCTGCGTTGCAACTTTTTACAATTCAAAATTTTCCAATATTTTAGGGAACGTCTAAAATAGTTATTATTCTGGAGACGGAAAGCTTACAATCTGACAGAGACTGGCGAGAATATTGTACTTCAGAGGAGGGTCTTGAACCGTGAAGTGACCATTTGAATTTTTCCTTTTCCTTTTCTTTGTCTCCATTTTTATTCTTCTTCTTCCCAAGGTCTTTTGCATCTGCCTTTTCTAACATATTAAAAAATATATATAATAAATCTTCTAACTACAAAACCTCAAACGATATCACTTACTCAGTTATTAAGTTGGAAAGAAGGCCAAAACAGTAGTATTATTTAAATGTAAACAGTAGCCCTGAATTTCCTAAAACACTACTCACCTCTAATTAGAAATATCGAAATAAAGCAAGAGAAAACTTTGAAAATTGACGATGCACTGTCAAAGGCATGCAGAATGATTTATTACTGATCATTTGAATAAAATTTACATTATATATGTTAATATATAATTATATATTAGATATCATTCTGGGCTAATTTTCTCATTTTAGAATAAAATTAGTTTTCTTATTCCTCCTACCAGGTCATAAGGCTTCTATCTGCTCTTTCCTCCACATAGAATACTCTTTCCTTCATATTCCTTCAACTTCCTCATCTTTGCAAACGTAGCTCATAATTATTTAGGGAATTTTTGCTTGATGTCCTAGGCTAAATATGAACTTACCTATAGTTTTCTGTATTTCCCTTCAGGTCGCATGTCTAAGTATATGGTTATAGGTTTTTTTTTTTTAATTAACATTAGTCTCTTTCACTAGATCATAAGTGCTAGAAGCTAAATTTCACATCTGATTTTCTTCACCAAGTTATCAGTAACTCCTGCAACATTTATTGTTATTCTGCTCACATTTATTATTCTACTCAGCAAGCAGTAGATTTGAATGGATGGACAGATGTTAATTTGTAATAAATGAAAAAGGTCTTATAAGTTCAAATTAATCTGAGAAATACTGCATGAAGCAAATTTAATCAGCTCTCCTGGTTTGCTGTCGTTCATAAACTAATGCATGCCAGGTCATTTAAAGAACAGCTTATGATAGGCAGATCTCACTCACACACTTGATCTTGGTATCGTTTTGAGGAACAATTTATAGTAATAGTTTCTGTGTGGTAACTGTTGGTAGATAAGATTTTGATAAGAAATAATTGGACAAAATAGCAATATCTTATAAAACAAATATTTTAAAGATCATTATAGAGGCTATTAAGGTACATAAAAAAGCTAAGTATATTCTAGTATATCTAATCTTACTTTACTACAAAAACATTGTTGTCCATATGCATAGTTATATGAAATATTTTAGAAAATATAAAACAAATAATTATTCAATATATTTCTTACTTTATGATCCTAGACTTTGTAAAATAACTCAAAATTATGTTATTTTAAAATTTGAACTTCTACCTTGCAATAGTCAGTTAATCATAATCTAATCTTGTCTATTTCACATTTCCTTGGTGCGGGGGAAAAAGGACAAAAATAGGACAACTTTCTCTTTTCTTGTTTTGGTTCCACTGTACATATAACATATAAGGAAGATGTGTTTGATGGAAATTAAAAACTTTATGTCTCTTCCTATATTGATACTATACAACATCAGTATCATCAAAATACAAAGTTGCCTCTGATTTAAAAAAATTTTTTTTTATGTTTTTTATTTCTTTTTTGAGAGACAGAGAAGGACAGTGTAAGCAGGGGAGGATCAGAAAGAGAGAGATACAGAATCTGAAGCAGGCTCTGGGCTCTGAGCTAACTGTCAGCACAGAGCCCAATGCAGGGCTTGAACCCACGAACCATGAGATCATGACCTGAGCGGAAGCCAGAGCTTAACTGACTGAGCCACCCAGGCGCCCCATTGTTGCCTCTAATTTTTAAGACAGTAAAATATGGAACAATAACTAACATAGCAAATGGCATTACTAGTCCTAAAATCCTACAAAGAAAGATTGTAATTATTTTCATAGCACTTAGTAAATGACAATGACAATAAAAAGTCATTAAAATCAGCAATAATTCTAGAGCATTTATATGTAATAGTCATATTGAATGGCATTGTAATATAAAATGTCTTACCCTTTGGAACTTTGTCACTTTTCTCTGGTGACTTTATTGCTGTCACTGAACCTTCAGGTTTGAATTCTTTGCCTTCTTTCATTTCTTTGCCATCCTTCACTTCTTTCCCTACCTCTTTTAATTTGCTATCTACAGTGTTTTGTTTTACTGCCTCTTTTATTTTGCTTTCAGAGTTGGAGTCATCTGGCAGCTTAAATTCAGGCAATATGTCTTTCAAGAGCTCCCAAACTTTGTCCGTATATCTTGGGCTTAAATAAAACACATCAACATTAATTTCCGAACTGAACTTTTTACTCCACTATTGATCATCAAGAAATTACTAAGAATCAATTTACAATTTCACAAGACTAATTTCAATAGTTACTTCAAATTTTAGATAAAAACATTATACATTTATATACATTTATCTATCCAACAAGTTTTGATTGAGTGTCTACTGTGTGCTGGGCTTTGCTGATGAAAAAAGACCAAATAGAATTATGGTTCCAAATGGTGGTGTAGGATTCTGAACTTAGCAGTTTCCATGGTACACCAAACCTATAGCTACATATGGAACAACCTCCTCTGGAAAAACAAAACAAAACAAAACAAAATGACTGGCTGAGTGACTCATACATCTGCTGAATGAGAAAAAGAAAAAAAACCCATTCTGATGTAGCAAAAGTTTTCCCAAGACGGAAGTTCATAGCAATAAATGCCTATGTCAAGAAATAAGAAACATCTCAAATAAACAATTTCACTTTATACCTCAAGAACTACAAAAGAAGAAGAAACAAACCCCAAAACTAGTAAAAAAATGAAAATAACAAAGATCAGAGTAGAAATCAGTGAAATAGAGTCTAATAATACAATAGGGAAAAAATAAACTTACAGCTGGTTCTTTGAACAGACGAACAAAATTGACAAATCTTTAGTTAGACTCACCAAGAAAAATAGAGTCAAATAAAAACTGATACTATAGAAATGCAAAGGATAACAATACAATCTATAAACAATTATATGACAAGTCAGACAACCTAGAAAAAATGGATAGATTTCTAGAAATGTACCACCTACCAAGACTGAGTCATAAAGAAATAGAAAATCTGAACAGACCAATTACTAGTCAGGTGATTGAATCTGTAATCAAAACAATTCCAACAAATAAAATTCCAGGATGAGATGGCTTCATTGGTAAATTCTACCAAACATTTAAAGAATAATTATATGGAAATCAATTTGACAATAAAATATTAAAATAAAGATTAATACCAATTCTTCTCAAACTCTTGCAATAAAATAGAAGGAACACATTCTAACTCATCTTAAAAGGCCATCACTACTTTATACCAAAACCAAAGACACCACATGTAAAGGAAATAACTGACCACAATCTCTGAAGAACATAGATGCAAAAATCCTCAACAAAATATTAGCAAATCAAATTCAACAATATATTAAAAGGAAAATGCACCATGAACAAGTGGGATTACTCCCAGGGATGCATTTGAGGATGGTTCATCATTTGCAAATCTGTGTGATACACTACATTAATGCAATGGATGATAAAAATCATAAGGTCATCTCAATAGAGGCAGAAAAGGCATTTGATAAAGAACAACATCCATTTATGATAAAAGTTCTCAACAAAGTGGGTTTAGAGAAAACATACCAAAACATAATAATGAAAAATATAACTTTTCCTCAAGATCGGGAACAAGACAAGGATGCTAACTCTCACCACTTTCATTAAACATAGTATTGCCAGTCTTAACCAGAACAAATAGAGAGAGAAGTAAAAGGCATCCAAACTGGATAACAAGAAGTGGAATTGTCACTATTTGTAGATGACCCAATACATGTAGAAAATTCAAAAGATACAACCAAAAACTGTTAGAACTAATAGATGACTTCAGTTAAGTTGCAGGATACAAAATCAATATACAAAAATATGTTTCAGTCTATACACTAAATGAACCATCAGAAATCCAAATAAAGAAAACAATCCCATTTACAACTGCATAAAAATAATAAAATATCCAGGAATAAATTTAACCAATGATCTGAAAGACTCATACACTGAAAATTATAGGACATTAATAAAAGAAATTCAAGAAATGCAAATAAGTGGAAAGACATTCTGTGCTCATAGATTGGAAGAATGAATATTGCTAAAATATCCATACTACCCAAAATCATTTGATGCAATCTCCTTCAAAATTCTAACAATTTTTCCTGTAAATAGGGATAATCTTAAAATTGGTGTGGAACCACAAAAAACTCTAGCCAGAGCAACTAAAGACAGAACAAAGCTGGAGGTATCACACTTTCTGATTTCAAACTAAGTTACAAGTCTATAATGATCAAACAATATGCTATTGACATAGAGGCACTTAGATCAATGGAATACAACAGACAGCGAAAAAATAAACCCACCCATATATAGTCAATTAATTTATGACAACAGAGTCAAGAATACACAATGTGAAAAAGACAGCCTCTTCAAGAATGTGTTGGAGGAACTGGACAATCACATGCCAAAGAATGAAACTGGACCACTATCTTACACCGTGCACAGAAATCAGCTCATAATGGAGTATAAGGACTGGAATCTAAGCCCTAAAACCGTAAAGCTCCTAGAGAAAACATAGGCTCCTTGACATTGGTCTTGACATTGTGTTTGTGTTTTTGTTTTTGTTTTTGTTTGGATTGGACTCCAAAGGCAAGGGCAACAAATGCAAAAATAAAACAAGTGGGGCTATATCAAACAAAAGCTTCTGCACAGCAAAAAAAAAATGACCAACAAAACGAAAAGGCAACCTATTGAATGAAAGAAAATATTGTCTTAGCTTAGTTTTTAATGATTATTTATTTTTGAGAGAGAGAGAGAGAGCATGAACTGGGGAGAGGCAGAGAGAGAGGGAGACACAGAATCTGAAGCAGGCTTCAGGCTCCAAGCTGTCAGCACAGAGCCTGACATGGGACTCAAACTCGCGAACTGTGAGATTGTGACTTGAGCTGAAGTAGGAGGCTCAGCTGACTGAGCCAACCAGGTGCCCCAAGAAAATATTTTTCAATCTTATATCCGATAGGGAGTTAAAAAGATATGAAGTACTCATATAACTCAAAAGCAACAAAGAAACAAACAAAACCCAAACTCTTCAATTAATAAATTGATAGATGATCCGAATAGACAATAAAAAAAAGACATACAGATAAACAAAGGCACATGAAAAGATATTCAGCATCAGCAATCATCAAGAAAGTGTAAACAAAGACCAAAAAGAGATTTTACTTCATAACTGTTGGAATGGCTGTTATACAAAATAAAATAATAATAATAAAATACAGGTATGACAAGGATGTGGAATAAAAAAAGAAACTTTATGCACTCTTGGTGAGATTGTAAACTGGTGCAGTCACTTTGGAAAACAGTATGGAGTTTCTTCAAAATATTTAAAAAAGAACTATCATACAATCCAGCAATTCCAATTCTGGGTTATCTGAATACAAGGAAACACCAATATAAAGAGATATGTGTACACCTATGTTTACTGCAGCATTATTTACAAGACCCAAGATATGGGTAAGAAAGGTGTGTCATATATACATAATGTTACTCAGCCATAAAAAAAACAGCTCAAAATCCTTCCACTTGTGACAACATGATGGACCTCGAGTGTATTATGCTAAATGTGATAAATCAGAGAAAGACCAAAACTGTACGATTTTACTTATATGTGGAATCTAAAACACGGAACAAAGAAAACAGAAACAGACATATAGATATAGGAAATAAACTTTTGGCTATCAAAGTCAGAGGCATTAGGGGTTGGGTGAAGTAGGTGCAAGGATTAAGTAGAAATTTCCAGTTATAAAAATAAATAAGTCATGGTGGTACACGGTACAGTGTAGGGGATATATTCAAAGATACTGTCATAACTATATCATAACAGATGGTAACTAGACCCCATGGGGATGACTTAGTAATGTATAAAAATATTGAATCACCATAATGTATGCCCGAAACTAACAGGAAATTATGTGTCAATCATATTTCAGTTTTAAAAAGTGAGGTGATGAAGTGTTCTCTTCCAGATGAACTACGCCAACATCAGAAAAATGTGCCAAGAAACAAATATTCTCATTATTTGAAATTGTCTTCTTATACCCACTCAGACATATCACTGACTGTGTTCCAGTTATTATATGAAGAGTTAAAAGGTTTCTTTTTTCAGATGGTGAAAATGCACAAGTTGAAGGAAAACATAAGAGTCAAGGTCAATAATTGCACAGAGACCAGTGCCTCCTTTCAGTACTCCCTCAGGAAGGTGGAAGGGAAGATGTCTGTTGGAAATGCCACAAAACTCTGTCCTTCTAGCTGATTTTCACACGGGAAAAGTTCCAGTAGTCAACATTCTACTCCTGAACATACCACGTGGCTCTGACAAGATCATTCTCCCGCCTTCAGTGCCCCTCTCCTTCAACCAAACCCAGCCAACAGTAAGCTCAAACCAAGTCAGAACACTCTGTGAAGCCCCATCTGACCCCGGCCAGCATCCTTGGCTCGTGGCCATTGCCTCCGAATTTCAACTTAAACGTTTCTTGACAATCTTTTTTATGCTATTTCATGACATTCTTTTCATTTTAAATTACATATATACACATAAAATTGAAATTTTATAATTGTCACTTAAAATTATATGAATAATTCAGCAGAATGTTTATAGGAAAATACTCTTCAAGTCATGATTTACATACATTAAAGATAGTATATATCTTTTACTTTTTAATTGTATTTAAGAGAAGATTGATACATTTGAATGGGTCAGTTTCTCTCTTCTTTACACTTTTCCTCATTTTCAAAAGTTGAGTACTAACTTTATATATATTTTTATATATATATATATTTCTAGATAATATTAAATAATCTAGTGACAGTCACTAGGGAGGAAAAAAATTATAGTAATTATGTCTCTACCATATAGTAGGTATTTTTTCTATCACCTACTCACTTATCTTAAGAACAACCATATAAGACAGGTCATTTTATTCTCATTTCACATTACTTGCAAAATTCACATAACTGAAATTGAAAGTGTAAGATCATAAACCTAGCTATATAGTTCTGACTTCTAATCTCAAGTTTTTCTGCCTCATTTTCATAGAAATTTCAGAAGCAACCATAAATTTGTTTAAACTGGACATCTAAAATTGCTCAACATTTTTATTATTAATTCTAAGGTGGTCTCCTTATAATTCTGAAGCATATGAACACTTTTCAATTTTCATGTATGATTTCAGTGTATGATTCTGTTGAGAGACAATTCACAATTTCTAATTGACTAATTTTCTAGTTGTGAAATATTTTGATCTCCTATTTCTTTACCATCCTCCAATGGACATCTGACGATTTCATGTCTCTGCTATCTTTATTCACTACCATGCAGGAAAAATTAAGCAAAATTATAAGCATTCCATCAACACTGAAGATAAAAATTTAGAAAAGCCCATACTTCTAAACTTCATTCTGTCTCTACTTCTCTCCACTGATATTGCCCATATTTTGTCAAGATATATTCTCTTCCCTTAGGTATCAAAAAAGGATTTTCCATGAGATGACCTAAAAGGGTGTTGTCTAGACCTCTTCTTAAGAGTAAAAAAATAATAATAAGATCATCTTCCCTTTCAAGAAAGTAGTCTTTTGAGGAAGGGATCTATACTTCCATTTTTCCCCTGCATATATTTTTTTATTTTGAGAGAGAGAGAGAGACACAGACAGACAGACAGAGCATGTGCAGGGGAGGGGCAGAGAGAGAGAGGGAGACACAGAAACTGAAGTAGCTTCCAGACTGAGAGCTTTCAACACAGAGCTCCACGTGGGGCTCAAACCCACGAACTGTGAGATCATGACCTGAGCTGAAGTTGGATGCTTAACCGACTGAGCCACCCAGACATCCCAAAACATTATTATTTGAACCAGGCAATAGCTAACTTATCCTGCTGAAAAGATGCTTTAGATGGTAAGATCCAAGTCACTAGGGACTAAATTCAATCTCCTATAACCTAGATCCTTAGCTTCCCAAGACCAATAAAAGACTAGAGGTGATCCAAACTGGATCAGAGATGACCCAAACTGATAACTGAACTATGGATTTGATCTTCTTATAAAACCCAACATCTGAACTGATGATATGTTCAGATGTATCAATATGTTTTTCTATGCACTTTGACCTGATTAATTTCTACTATCAGTGGTGATATAATCAAATTGTGTTTCTATAACCTTTATGTATGAAATAAAAGTACTTGTGAAATTTTAAGTAAGCATTACATTAAATATCTTTTTTGGGTCAAAGACAAATATCTAGAAGCACATGAAATAAAGACTGTGGGCTGTGGACCCAACAAGGCTTGGATTTATATATTTTTTTCTACTCCAGGTACAATGTACACAGCTTTGGGGTATTCTACCACTCTGGTCTTCAGTTTCTTTATTTGTAATGAAATATACCCAGCTAATGAGGTCATATGAATGATTAAATGATAATATTTTCAGAACTGTGGTTTTTAATTAACAATAATATATTAATGTGCCTAATGCCTAATAGGTATTTTATTACTATTAATTATTTCTTAATATGTGTGGCTAATTACAAGTTGCCTTTATGTTTCTATTTATTTATTTATATTGGGATAAAGAGAGCAGGGCAGGGAAGGCACAAAAAGAGAGAGAGAGAGAAAAAGATAGAGAATCCCAAGCAGGCTCTGTGATGTCAGCACAAAGCCTAATAAGGGACTTGATCTCACAATGAGATCATGACCTGAGTTGTAATCAAGACATGGGTGCTTAATCTACTGAGCCACCCAGAACCCCCATATGTTTCTGTATTAAGTAAGTGTACTAGTTATATAAGTACAAAGGGATGCCTGTAAACATGATAAATAACTAACATGGTTTTAATATTTGTAATTCACAGTGTTTTTTAAAAACACAATTAATCCTGAAATTCTCATGGGATTTTATATAATACTATAAAATATTAATATACTAAAATATTGTATTCACAAACATTTTGTAAAATGTGAGATTTTCTTAAAACTTTCTTAAAGCTTAATAACATTTAGTTAAAGAAACATTACTTGGAAAGAAAGAAAAATACATATGAAGAACTTAATGGAAAACCTACTGGAGAGGAATCACTTCTGGTAACCATCCTGTCAGGGCATGAATAACTGTGAACTCCCCTAATTCTCTCCTCTCCGCTACATGGATGCTGAAAAAGCAAATGCAAAATGGCATAGTTAATAATACTTGAAAACACATACAAAGAGATACATAAGGACTGGGGATCTTTAATAAACAGTGATATAATAATAAGTGTAGGGATCATACTGCTTATACTTTATAAGAAATTACTATCCCAACAGCCAGATGATTCATATAGTTAAAGAGCTTAAAGGAATCCAATGTGAAAGTTCATGTTTATTTAAAAACATGCTACAAGCCTTATTTTAAAAGGATATAAATTAATATCCATGCCATATACACAAAATGTATTCACATATATATTATAAAATTTATAAATTTAGATAATATATTTTATATATTCAATATACTATTATGTTCTTTAAAAAATAGAACCGTGTCTCCTACATTTTTAATGTCAGCTACTATTCTAAGATGTCCATGAGACAGTTACTAATCAGTCCCAGACACAGTAGGTCACGATGGCATCAGATAACCTTAATTTAATCCTCAGATAATTTCAGAGGAATGAGAAACATCTCTTTCATCCTATACAAAGGAGTAGATCCGCCATCATAGCATAAAGTCGAATGAGATTGTGAGGGACCAAATGCCACTCTTCTCATTTTAGTCCTTTTGGCTCCCCCGGAAGTGATTAGTCTATTTGCACTGACACACAGAAATGCCGTACCCGTCCTGCCCAGGAGCCCCGTTCGGTTTACCATGTGCCAGCAGTGGTGATTAATGGTATTGACCAGACATGTTCTTTTCTCCAGTAAGAAGTCTTACTCTCTTAGTCACGTGTTCTATCATTTATAAACTTGTATTAGTTTCTTGCTCATACATTATGAATTTTGCTGTGTCTACATGTGTCACAGATAACAGAAATCTCCTGTGGAAGTTCACAGTCTAGTCTAAACTCTGGGGTTAATCGTATTTAGGAAGTGACTGCATACCTCATGTAAATAGTGTTCTTTCATTTGCAGAGCTCACAGTGATAGTGAAATACTTACTACATATTAATTTTTTAATGTAGAAAGCAAGCACTCATGTAAAAATAATTGTTATGTACTATAAAATTTGAGAAAAAAAGTGTAGATAAATATAAATTGTACCACACAGTACAGGTAGCCACTAGAAAGCCTAAGAAATGTCTTACATTTAGTCTGGGCCTTTATTTCTGGGCTGGATTTATTTTCTAAGATAGCAATAATTCTGTTTCTTAGGAGGCTCTAAAATTCTATGGGACTACAACTTTAAGAAAGACAAAACACCACTCCAATTTTCCAGGTCGCCCATTTCACACTTCACTAGTGTTTATTCAACTCCAGTTCTCAGAACTTCAAGGTGGGTCTGAGAATTAGGAACACTAGGAACAGCATTCTCTTTCAAAACAAACAAACATAATTGTCACCATTCTGAATACTTAGTGCTCTTCAGCCACCTAAAAAGATGTGGGTTGAGGTTTTTGTTTTTTGTTTTTAATCATTGAAATTAAGAGTTGTGAGCTGGATGAAACAAATTCTGAACAGACGATCGAGGGCTGGTGAGAGAAAAGAGGTCTGTCAAGGATGGCAGGAGGGCGGCTGGTTTTGTTGTATAGCCTTGAGAAAGAAAAAGGAAGCTGAGCCAAAAACAAATCCACAAAAAACCAGAACAGGCTTCTGATGGACAGAGCTCTGTTTACAGAAAGGCAGGAGGCTGAGCACTGAGCAGAGGGGTGCAGTGGTCTGTTGGAGCACGTGGGCATCGTGCTGAGGATGAGCTGCCTTCACACCCTGCAGGAGGGTGAAGGGTATCAAATTCAAGCTGGCTCAGTATAGGTGAGACTCTCCCCGCTGAGCAATGATACAAAGTTGCCAGGTCTTTGCAACTTAAGCATCTAGAAAAAATTTTTTTTTGTAAGGCTGGGGTGGGGATGGACTGACCTAAGGTCTCTGTCAGGGGGAAGCCAAGAGAATGAAAGTGGCAGGCATGTCTCATACATGTTGATGCACAAGACATGCAGGAATGGAAGACATAAGTAGATTTCACAAGAATATTGGAGCAAATAGAAGAAGTTTGTATCACAAACTTATTAAAAGGGAGGAGTATTACCAAAATCATGAGGATATTAAAAAAACATTGATGTCCTTCAAAAGTGTTCAGGTTTTCAAGGTTATAAATTATTGCTGCATATACAGAACCTAAAATCTTAGGATACTGGATGCCACTATACATATTTTGGTATTTAGATGAACCAATATCTTCCCCTACAAAAACAACTTTTTTCTCCTGCTAAGCTAAAACACTCTTTTTCATGATTACTTTCTATTTATCATAAGAAAGCATTGGATAGAGGTGCCTTGGTGGCTCAGTCGGTTAAGCATCTGACTTCAGCTCAGGTCATGATCTCATGGTTTGTGGGTTCAAGTCCCGCATTAGGCTCTGGGTTGACAGCTAGCTCAGAGTCTCTGCCTGTCTTTGGATTCTGTGTCTCCCTCTCTCTCTGACCCTCCCCTGCTCAATGCTCTCTCTCTCTCTCTCTCAAAAATAAGTAATAATTTAAAAAATTAAAAAAAAAGAAAGCATTGGATATAGAATAATTTGTATTTCTTCTTGGGAGAATTTTGTCTTATTGCTGGCTAACCCAATACTTCAAATTAGTGGTTTTGGCATTTTTATATCAAAATATCTACAATGTTTAGAAAGAAGTCTATTTTAAATAGATTTTTAAAAAATAAAGCTATGTGATATAGATGTATAGTTTTTTTGTCGTTTGTCTTTTTTTTATTTTTTTTAATTTATTTTTGAAAGACAGAGAGAGACAGCATGAGCAGGGGAGGGTCAGAGAGAGAGAGAGAGATACGACAGAATCTGAAACAGGCTCCAGGCTCTGAGCTAGCCGCCAGCACAGAGCCCCATGTGGGGCTCAAACGCTTGAACTGCAAGATCATGACCTAAGCCGAAGCTGGATGCTTAACCGACTGAGCCACCCAGGCACCCCATGTCTTTTTTTTTTTTTTTTTTGAGAGTGATAGTTCTTCCTTCCACATACTCAACATTTGCCAGCTTAATGATAGCTTTGCACAAAAGCATTGGCCAGAGTTCAAAGTCGTAGGTTGTGGCTGGAAGCAATAGATTGTTGTCTTCATCAAAAGGGAGAAAGTCATCAATAGTTATCTTTCTCCAGCAACCCTAAAAATGAGAAGAAAGAAATATACCATCAGTGATTTATGTTATTTTTTCTCATACATTATTGTACACTGCTGATGTTACTATTACTGTTTTATAATTTTACCTTACCTTCCTATATCTAAAGACTGGTGCATTGGTTTTCAATACTACTCTGGATGAGAATTTTAGCTATTTTATTTAATTTATTTTATTTTATTTATCTACATCAACAGTGTCATTATATATAAGACCTTATAAACACGTTGTTGGGTGCCCATCCTAGATAATGCAGTAAATTAAAGTGTTTCAAATAGCAGAACCAAAACAATACACAACCATGGATAAGTTTGGTCATAATTAAATAACTTAATATAATCATAACACAAATTCTCCAAATATAAGTAGTTCATCCTGATAGACTCAGTGATTTTAAACTTCTAATTACCAGATTGCTTTTACTCCTGATTAAAGATCTGATTTTTAACATGAAGTTAATTCTTTATTAAATAAAGTGATTATATATTTACTGTATGCATATTGCTTCACAATGAAAAGTTTGAGACAAATGATAACATTAATGATTATACTCTCAAATATTTTTTAAACTTTGGTTTTACATGTGACATTTTATTATGAATTTATTATTTTGCCCAAGAAATATTTTCAGCAGTGACACAAGCATTGTGAACCCAAATTCTGCACAATACATGGTCTATACCAGTGAATTGCTTAGAGTCTTGTGAGGGAAGACATGTATGCAAACAGTATAAAACATAATATGTTCATGGTGCTTTAGAACACGAGATTTTTTTTTAATTTCGTTTTAGAGAGAAAGCATGGGAGCATGCGGGGGAGCGAGGTAGAGGGAGACAGCAAGAGAGAGAGAATCTTAAGCAGGCTCCATGCTCAGTGTGGAGCCCAGTGAGGGGCTCAAACCCACCATCCTTGGATCATGACCTGACCTGAAATCAAGAATTAGGAGCTCAACCAACTGAGCCACCCAGGTGCCCAACACTGAAACATTTTTACAAAAAAATTTTTACCTGCACATAAAAGATGTACATTAGACAGTTTTTACTAAGTTTACTGTGTTTACACCACATAATTTGAAATGACCATCAAAATGTTTAACTACTTAGCATGCTTATGAAGAAGGATGCCTCTTTTATTAATATAAATATACATCACTGTTACTTTAGGATACAGTCATGTTCAAATTTTAATATTTTCCACACTTGAATTCTAGGTCAAGATAACTAAACGGCCACATATATGTTTATCTTCTTCTTCCTAAGACCATGCTAAACCGATAATAAAAATGTTTTTTGGGGGTGCCTGGGTGGTTCAGAAGGTTGAGTATTCGACTTTGGCTCAGGTCGTGATCTCATGGTTCAAGAGTTCGAGCCCGCATCAGGCTCTGTGCTAATGGCTTAGAACCTGGAGCCTGCTTTGGTTTCTGTGTCTCCCTCTCTCTCTGCCCCTCCCCTGCTTGCACTCGGCCTTTCTCTCCAAAATAAATAAGCATCAAACATTTTGCTTAAATGATTTTTAATGAATAGCATCAATTACACTTACAAAAGATCAAGGAAAGAACAATCATTGGACAGAGAGTCCAGCACATTCCTGAATGAAGATAATTATACAGATGGGAAAGAACCGTAACAGCACTCCCCCACCTTCGGCCCAGTAACACGTGGTACCCTTCCCACACAGGGCCTGAGGGTGAAAGGCTGACTTCTGTGACTGTCCCGAAGTAAAACAAGGCAGTTTCTCTTTGCAGTGGAGTCAGCGGGCAGAACTGTGACTTCTATTGCCTTCCTGCAGTAGAGAGGAAGTGCTTTCTGCATTAGTAAAGAACCCATCAGAGGATCTTTCATTTCCACATGCTACCCATGCAGGGATGAACTGGCACCCGTGCCCTTCCTCAGCAGGTGCTGAGGATGCTGCAGGATGGAGTCCTACCATCAGAGTGACGGAGAAGAGCAGCACCACACAGGCTTTGTAAACCACATCAACATATGAAAACAGCCCACAAAAAGCTAGCCAGGATGTGCACTCTGAATCTAAACAGGTGGACTACTTACTAAAATAAAGAATTTAATTAGCAGCAGTCATACAACATAACACCAAACATGTCCAGGAAACGGTCCAATATTACCAATCATGCAAAAAGGGAAAATCTAAATTTCAATGAGAAAATACAATCAACAGACCACAATGCCAAAAATGAATTTTTAGTTAAGAAATTTAAAGCTGATGTCATAAAAAACTATGAATACTTTTTGAAACAAAAAAAGAATAGAATATCTTATCAAAGAAGTAAAAAACATAAAAGGAAAAAACCAGAAATTTTGAAATTAAAAAAAACTTTCATAGGAAAAGATCAACAGCAGAATGCAAATGGGGAAGAAATTGGTGAATTGGAATTTAAGTCAATAGAAATCATAAACAACCAGGAAAAGTAGATTATTTTCTAATGATAAGACCCTCAAGGACCTATGAGAAAATGACAGAAGATACAACATGCATGCCATCAAAGTCTCCCCAAATGAAGAAAGAATATGGGGCTGAAAAAATATTTAAATGAATAATGACCGAAAACTGTCCCAAATTTGTCTTAAGACATGACTCCTGTAGAATCAAGGAACTCAGAATATCCCAGAGAGGATAATCTCAAAGAAATCTATACCCAGATACATCAAATTCAAACTTCTGAAAACTGGAGACACAGAAAAAAAGCCAGAAATCGGCTTGTGAGAAAAGACCACCAGCTCGCTCCCCGGAAAACAGAGGCCAGAGGGAAGTATCAGGCTACCTTTCAATACTGAAGAAAAAGGCCTGCCAACCCACAACACTGTATCAAGTGAAAATATTCTTTAGGAATAAGGGTGAAATAAAACATTTTCAGATAAGAAGAAAGTTAAGATAATTTGTCACCAGAAGATTGAATCAGAAAGGATGGTGGGGAAAAAAAAGGAATAAAGAAATAAAAAGGGTGGTGAAAGCAGAGACCAAAAAAATAGAAAGAAAGAAAGAAAGAAAGAAAGAAAGAAAGAAAGAAAGAAAGAAAGAAAGAAAGGAAGGAAGGAAGGAAGGAAGGAAGGAAGGAAGGAAGGAAAGAAAGAAAGAAAGAAAGAAAGAAAGAAAGAAAGAAAGAAAGAAAGAAAGAAAGAAAGAAAGAAAGAAAAGAAATAGGAGAAATCTTAGGACATCCAGAGTGAAGAAAGAGCAAAGAAAAATATAAACATATGGCTAGGGGCACCTGGGTGGCTCAGTTGGTTAAGTGTCCAAATTCGTCTCAGGTCATGATCTCACCATCTGTGAGTGTCTGGCCCTGTGCTGACAGCTCAGAGTCTGGAGCCTGTCTTCAGATTCTATGTCTCCCCTCTCTGCCCCTCCCCTGTTCATGCTCTGTCTCTCTCTGTCTCTTGATAATAAATAGATGCTAAAAGAAAACTTAAAAAAATAAGGCTGAATACAATAAAGTATTCTTTGCTTCTGGAATTTTTTAAATTATATTTGACATGACTTAGCCTTTTGGCTAAGAGCAAGTGTAGTAAAATTATATTTGACATTAAAAAGCAGCATTAACTTTATAAAAATTCTTAATATACATAAAAAATATCTAATCGATTATGTTATGAAGATGTAAAGGGACCCACATGATGGTAAAGTAGCTATATTCCCATTTAAGTCATAAAATTCTGGTATTACTAGACTGTGATAAGCTAAGTATGTATATTTTAATCCCTAGAGCAACCATTAGAAAAAAAGTAATGCACAGAGATACACCTGACAACACTAGAGATAATTCAACATGGAATCCCAAAGAATGTTCAAGAAACATACAGGAACAGGGAAATGGATACCAAAAAAAAAAAAAAGAAATAACAGAAGTTACAGAGCAAATAAACAAATAATACAATGACAGACTTAAATTCCAATTATATCAAATATAAATTGTACACAAATTAAAGTGTAAGAGAAAATTGGATATATTTATGAAAATTAAAAATTTGCATACATTTGAGTAATTCCACATGTAGAAATCCCAAAAAAAATAATCATAAATGGGCAAAAATATATACACAAAGATGCTATTTTACTGAATTGTATTGGTAAAACACTGGTTATAATCTAAATATCAATATGAAAGTAACAAAATATCATAGTTCTTACATTCAAACAATGGAGTACAATGTAGATTGATATATATTATCATAAATAATGCCCATAGTTAGGGAAAAAATACATTATAAAACAAGAAGTGTCATATTATCCTATTGTTGCTATAAATTATATATTTATATATAAATATATATAAATATTACATAAATATATATAAAAAGGAAACTATAATGTATATCTTGTCAGAAAGAATTTAATTCTTTACTATACCTAATATGCACACAGGTATTGGCTCAGGCTTACCACCTGGGATTTGAGTAGAAACAGGTAAAAATATCTGCTTCTAGTCCAGAAAGAACAAATGTCTACCAGCCAGAAAAACAGGTAGCCATCTACGTTCCATTTTGCAGAACTCATGATGCAGGGCTTGAAGTCACAAACCGTGAGATCATGATCTGAGCCAAAATCAAGAGTCAGATGCTCAACTGACTGAGCCACGGAGGCCCCCCATGATTTATAATAATTTTGAACTCCCTCCCACCTCAGTTTAAGCAAATTTGTGAGAAGTGGAGAGAGGGGAGCCAATATCAGGCATGTGACCTTGTCATTCCTCCCACGGTTACCTTCTCTCTATAATCCCTCAACCCTATCCATGGTGTATCCTCACTCTCATCCTTTGGTGTGCATTGAACCTTTGGAGTCTTGTCTGCCAAATCTGTCTGCTGATTGGTAAATAAGGAAGATAAAGGCATTTAGGAAGTCATTTTCTCTCCTCACAAAGTGTTGACTTTCAAAGTCTCTCATCTTGCCGTGAATATCAAAACACCCAAAATCCTATTTTAGATATCAGAGGCTAACATTACCATCTTCACTTTTATGTCCCTGCTGTAACAATTTCATTAATTAATTAAAAAAAATTTTTTTCTTTTTATTTTTGAGAGAGAGTGCATGTGTGCAAGCAGGGGAGGGGCAGATAGAGAGAGGGAGACAGAGGATCAGAAGCAGGCTCTGCTCTGACAGCAGAGAGACAGAAGTGGGACTCAAATTCAAGACCTGTGAGATCATGACCTGAGCCACGTTAGCAACTTAACTGACTGAGCCACCCAGGAACCCCACGATCTCATTAATTCCTCATGAATTCCTTTCAGCATTCTCCATCCCAGGAAAGGGAGATGGCTCTGGCTCATTGGGGGAAAACGTCATGTTCTTTAGTAACATAGACTGGGATGGTTAACTTTTCATACTTCCCCCTTCCTCAAATGTTCAAGAACACGCTTCCTAGGTGACCAGGACCAGGTTCATGGGTGTACGACCTGCACAGTCACAATGAACCTCACACTTAGAGGGACCCCATTCTTTTAAGAGCTGCTCTCACCATATTGAAATTCCCAATCATTTTTGAGCAAGGGGCTCTGCAAATCATGGAGCCGGCTCTGCCTGTGAGTCCGGGCCTTTGCAGAGAGCATTCCACCAACAAAAAATCAAAGGGATTTCATAATCTTGTGCTGTTAAATGTGATGTGAGCCACTTTACCTTGTGAGCTAAGGGATTTTTTCATTCTCTATTTCTACTATCTTATTTCCTTCCTTTCAGGCAGAAGCAAAAACTTTTTGTATCAAGGTAAGATTTGTTACCATGAGTACAAACCTCAAGCTTAGGAAAAAGATTGGGTGAGACCAGGCCTCCCAGTAGCAGGAGAGAAAGAGTGGTTCATGCTTGAACACTCTTCTTACTCAAGGTGGCATACCACATCAGAGAGAAAGGGGGAAAGAAGAGAGCCTGTGCGTCCACCTGCCTACCCAGCCCACCGGCTTGAGAGGGTGGACATAACAGAGGACCACCCCTCCATGTTCCAAGCAGCACCAGTTTAAAAAGCACATGAGACTCATGTCACAGGACCAACAACAATATTTCATATAGATCCCAAATTATATATGCAGAACATTTCTTCCCAGTAAGTGCACAATTGATATCCTGTATAAGTGCATGACCTTGTATTAACCAAGGTAACAGCATATAAAATAAATATATTTCAATATGAAAGACAATTTTTATGCACATGAACATGAACTTACTTACCATCCAGTAAAGTTTCACAACATACTTCCCATAGCTATTGAATAAGGGCATGTGACCTTTCACAGCCTTGCACAGAGAGTAAATGTGTTCCCAGGGCTTCCAGGTGAGAAGAGGCTCCCCTGTGGTCCCTTTCAAATAATTTTTCAAAATACCTCCATTGAATATCTTCCACACTGTGTAGATTTCACTGATAATCCATCTCATCAACTAGAGACAAAAGCCATTAGTGTTAATCAGTTGCTTTTCAGTTGTTGGTACTCTAATTTAGGGGCAAAACCTGTTGAAAATCTACTTCCAGTAGGAATATTAAATTCTGCATGTAATCTGTTCCACATTTTGATTTTTGACTTACAGAATAAAGTCATCATTCTTGCCTTTGCTGTCGGGAAGTATAGTCACAATGCAAGCTAAAAAGGCTTAATATTAAACACATTCTTAGCTAAGAGCTGTCTTCCAGAGTAAACTGTCAGTGATTTGACATTGACCTCCACTTGATATTGACCTTCACTTCAGGTGTGTGTGTGTGTGTGTGTGTGTGTGTGTGTGTGTGTGTGTGTGTGAGAGAGAGAGAGAGAGAGAGACAGACAGACAGACAGACAGACAGACACAGACAGACAGAAAGGGGAGAGGGAGAGAGAGATGGAGAGAGGGAGAGAGACCGAATGGTTCTGAGAACAGTGGTGATTTTATTCTGGAATTAACTTTTATTATAAATGAGTAAGCTACTCTTCTGTAAGGGTTGAGAAGTTTGAGAAGAAATTATCTCTTTTATGTTAGTAGGATCAGTTAGACAATGAATGAGATGAGAATTAAAATTGCATACACAGTAAAATCTTCTCTAAGTCTCATATTTCCTGCGTCAATCCGCAGGTGCAGAAGTGATCTAAGTAAAACTCCCACGGCAGAGTTTTCAACAGGCAGTAAGGTGCGGTGGGGAGCTGAGCAGAAACAGACCAGGGTTTGAATTTTCTTCCAGGTCCTTCTGCTCTCGGGCCTGTCATTTCACTGTCTCTAAAATGCAGTTTATATAATGCAGTCTGTAAAATGTAGATTCTACTATATGTTTTTCAGTATTTTACAAGGAATAGAAACAATGTAAAAAAAAAGATCTGTGAGTCACAGTGGTGTTAAGTAAAGACATTATTATTACCCTCAGTAATATTGGATTTTCTGAAATATGTTTAACTGCCTGGTTTATAAAAAGATTAAATACTTGAGACTAACCTTACAAAATTTATGTTTTCCTTAATTTACATTATTTAGGACATTTCTTTAAGTTTAGTTAAGTTGAAAAAGGTAAACCCAGTATCTTCCCGTATATCTGGTAATTTTAATATGGAATATTTTATACTTTTCTTCCCTCAAAAAAGGAAAAGCTAAAGTCTATGCATGCTTTGGATCATAAAATAAGCATATTTTAGACTAAACTATAAGGCATAAAACCACTCAGAGGTACAACTTGGTTGAAGAAATAAATGTTTTGATTTTAATATTGGTCAAGATATTTAAGATAAGAAAAACAAAGTATTTCAATCAATAATGACAATTGATTTTGACTGGGTCTTAGGAGAAAATAATTGTTTAAAAAATCCCTGTTTCTGATATAACCACCGTAGGGGAGTGGAACAGGCTTGCTTCTGATGATAAAACCCAGGGTGTGGAGGTGGGGGCCCTTAGGTGAGGTTTTCTCTGCATTAGCAAGTCAAACACCCTGCACTTGAGCCCAGCAGGTTCCTGTAGCAACTTGATGTCCATTGGTAGGCACGTGGGTCAAGAGGCAAAATGCCCAGATGATGAGTGAGATCTCAGCTCCACTGGGTCTGTGGGCAGCAACTGTAACACTAACATTTCCCCACCGTTTGCTCATTAAACTCAGTTGAAGAGGCTTCTCTTCCCCTTGGAATGTCTGGATTATAAAACACTGAGCAATTCTAAAACTTAGAGGTAAGCAAGGGATAACTTAAATGGACAGTCTGGGAATTATGTTAAGCAGGTCTGGAAGTTATTCTGCAATCAGGGTTGAGTTAAAAATTCCCTACATACCTCACTGCAGAGTAAATGTTCATTTGGTGAAAACAAGTCAAACAGGATTTCATTTTTCACAACTACTGGAGCCTGAAATTTAAAAAAAATGTATATATATAAAGAGATATTACTCTTCAGGAAAAATAAAGGAAATGTAGCTGAATGAAATACAGTTTCTTTTTTTTTAATTTTTAAAAATGTTTTTTATTTATTTTTTGAGAGACAGAGAGAGACAGCGTGAGCAGGGGAGGGTCAGAGAGAGAGGGAGACACAGAATCCGAAGCAGGCTCCAGGCTCTGAGCTGTCAGCACAGAGCCCAACACGGGGCTCCAACCTACGAACTGTGAGATCATGACCTGAGCCGAAGCCGGACGCTTAACCCACCAAGCCACCCAGGCGCCCCTAAAATAAAGTTTCATGTGATATAAACAAGTCAAACCGGATTTCATTTCTTACAACCAGAGAAATTAAAAGAAAAAAATAAACACATTATTCCCTAAGATGACCCTCTTAGAGCTCTAGGTGACATTAGCTTAGTAATGCGATGCTTATAGAATAGGGTCTTTTCATATAAAAATGAAATGTTATAAGATATAATATATTCAGATAAACTTGGCATGCATACACACATAAACTGAGAGTTTAAAAAGTGACTTAAAATTAAAATTAACCCCTCCAGTTACACCTGAAGTGTAGTTAACACGGTAGCAGGAAAATGCTTCATCTTTGATAAAAAGTATTAACTGTGATAGCTTTCAAAAACCTTGTCCAATTTCACATCCTGTTATATTTTAAAAAATTTATCTAATGGTCATTATTTTATTGATATCTATCTAAAGATGCTTTTATATTCTTAGAGCACTCATGAATAAACATAATAAAGGAAGATATGATTTATAATAGTTTTAAAAATTTTGTTACAATTCAGATCAACTTATACCCTCAACATATCAAATTAACATAAATATGCTTTTGATCAGTAAAATCATGGAAACTAATACCACTGACTATTCTCAATCACATATACAACTAGCATCTTGAAAACTCAATAAAATGTTTTTTTTACATCTATGAAAAAACTGACTCAAAACTACCTTAAAGGCCTGAATTGACTCTTATGTTTATAATTTATGAACATAGCAATGTCCATAAATATTATATAAAATATTTTATGTAAAAATAGATTTTTAATTCTGGTTTGGCTAATACCAAGGTGACACTCCTAAAATGCCCATACACTTCAGCAAGTACCAATGTACATTGAATTTGATTAATAATAGATTAAATAAATACTGAATACCTAAAATTTGAGGAGTGAAATGTAACAGTTGCCTGCCAACAAATGAAAAGTAGGCACTGACAGTGTGTAAAAGATGGTAAATATTAAGGGAGCAGTCTCTACAGAGGTCTCTACTCCCCAGGTAGAGACCTGAGACAGAATACATCTTCAGACATCTTACATCGCTTCAATATAATTAACACTCAAGGGCCTGGGCCATCAATACCTGATACTCAGAAATAAACAGATCTGATCACTCCCCTGGTGGTCAGGGCGTGTTGACCTTCTCAGTTGGAATAAGTCCATGTTCATTCTGATACCTTAAATCCAGGCTTTTCAGTTTTTTCATAACTTAGCTTCTCTCTGTGAAGTCATATCCTGTGACTTCAACCTTTGCTTTGAGCAGAAGAGAGTAAATCTCATATAGAAAGTTCATTATTGGGGTGCCTGGGGGGTTAAGCATCCAACTTCAGCTCAGGTCATGATCTCACAGTTCATGAGTTCAAGCCCCATATCAAGCTCTCTGCTGACAGCTCAGAGCTGGGGCTGGCTTCAGATTCTGTGTCTCCTTCTCTCTCTGCCCCTCCCTTGCTCATACTCTGTCTCTCCTCCTCTCTCTCAAAAATAAATAAAACATTTAAAAAATTCTTATAAAAAGAAAAAAGTTCAATTTTGTTTTGCTAAAGTTTTGTCTACACTTTATATATGCCCATATTTAATGAGTTCCAATGTAAAATATATGTATCACCGTGGATCTGGACATTAAAACTTGAGAAACATTGTTCTTAGACTTCCCTCGTTAGGTAGAGTTTCACTTGTGGCTGTTCTGGTGCATACTTCAAGAACAGCCCATGTACGGGATCCAGAGAAAGAGCACAGAAGGAAGGCAAAGGTGTGGAGATGGAAGCCAAAGTTATGATAAGTATAGTAGAAGCACCATCAACAACAACGGATGTGGGGCGCCTGGGTGGCCCAGTTGGTTGAGTGTCTGACTTCGGCTCAGGTTATGATCTTATGGTTTGTGAGTTCGAGCCCCACATCGAGCTCTGTGCTGACAGCTCAGAGCCTAGAGCCTGCTTCGGATTCTGTGTCTCCCTTTCTCTCTGCCCCTCCCCTGCTCATACTCTGTCTCTCTCTCTCAAAAATAAATAAAAACATTTTTTAAAAATTGTTAAGCAACAACAGTGGATGAATTTCCTTATAAAACAAATATAGCTCTCAGAACTAAGGTATGTTAAAAAGAAAAAAAGATGGCATATAACTCTTCTACTTATTGACATTTGAAATACCCCCACCTCATGAAATTAATATTTTTTATTTGCATGAAATGTAAACTTCACACTTCCCTTGCACAGTCTGGCTGTTATTAATAATACATTACTATCAAGTGTATTATATTAACACCGTAGAATTTACATTCTTCACATCAATAGTACCTAACAGTATAAGTAATTTAACGGCATAGTTCATGTGCTTGCTTTGGCAGCACATATAAAGGCATAGTTCATGTACATTTGACTTATTTTATTTAAAATGTCTTACAAGCATGGGGTGCCTGGGTGGCTCAGTGGTTAAGCATCCAGCTTCGCCTCAGGCATGATCTCACGGTTTGTGAGTTCAAGCCCGGCATCAGGCTCTGTGCTGACAGCTCAGAGCCTGCAGCCTGCTTCAGTTTCTGTGTCTCCCTCTCTCTCTGCCCTTCCCCCAGTTATGCTCTGTCTCTCAAAAATAAATGTAAAAAAATCTTTTTTAAATAAAATGTCTTACAAGTAGACATTTAACAAATATTCTGATGTCCAGAGGTATACCTTCTTTTTTTCTGTTTACTAAATATCTTTGAATCTAGGAATATCCTTCTCAAAAAGTAACAGTAATTAGAAATATGGCAGATGAATTATATTTTCTTGCATTAGTAGTGGTGCTTATAAAGGCTAAAACTTTTAGGAATAAAAATTACTTTGTGTAGAAACTGAGATTCGATGAATTCAATAGTAAATGGAAGACTCGGCTCCATTGCAAACATTTGACTAGCACTAAATAATTATTTTAGCTTACTGGTTTTCCATGCATTAAATGAAAATAATAGATTCATAGTGGGAAAAAAGACATTAGACCATTTAGATGCTTTTAATTTTTTTTTAATGTTTATTTTTGAGAGACAGAGAGAGTGTGAGCGGGAGAAGGTTAGAGAGAGGAGACACAGAACCTGAAGCAGGCTCCAGGCTCTGAGCTGTCAGCACAGAGCCGTGGATGCGGGCTCTAACTCAAGAACCTCAAGATCATGACCTGAGTCGAAGTCAGCCGCTTAACCAACTGAGCAACGGAGCCCCCTCCCCAATTTAAATGCTTAAAACAGCAAATATATTCAAACTAAAATAGCTGTTGAGAAGTTAGATCAGTAGATCTAAAGTTTTCATGTACGTAAGTGCTATTTAAAATGATTTCTCAGGGCACCTGGGTGGCTCGGTCAGTTAAGCATCTGACTCGATTTCTGCTCAGGACGTGATCTCATGGTTCATGAGTTCAACCCATGCAAATCACTGTCAATGTGGGGACTGCTTGGGATTCTCTCTCTCTCTCTCTCTCTTTCTCAAAATGAATAAACAAACTTTAAGAAATAAAATTAAGTTAAAATATGGTTTCCTGCGCACTGTCCCAGTCAATGTGATTCAAGCAGCTAGGCATGGCCTCCGGAAATGAAGATGGCCCCTAGAAAATGCTTCAAGAATGCCTGGAGCACAGGTAACCAAGTGCAAATCTCTTGGACCAGAAAATTAACACCAATAAACACTAGAGTAAACAGAACTTCATGTCACATAAGTTCCTGCTAAGAAGGAGAAAAGGGAAAGTCAGTAAAAAAATTAAGAAACAGCTTCACACACAATTAGGGTATCCTTTGACATCTTGTATAGAAGGAAACAAGATTCTAAACAAAATTTCAATATTCTCTTTGGAACCAATACAAGAAATAGTAAACTCTATTGAAAAACACTTACTTTTGTTAAATGCCAAAAAACAATTCATTTTTCTTACTGTATACCATGGGGAAAATTTACAGTGTTTTAAAAATGAGAATTTTCATAAGTAGGATAGTACAGCCCATAGTTAATATTGTTCAATAGTGAAAATATTTCTTACCTGGTTCATTAAAAAATCCTGTGGACGCTTCCAGGAATAAATTTTCAACGATGGTGGTAATTCAATCTTCCCTTCAGGGTCTTCAAAACAATGCTATATAAAAATATATTGAGGGTTTTTTTTCTCCATATGGTTTTATTAAAATAAAGGCAACTCAATCTTAACAAAAATTAATAAGTATATAGATTTGATGAATAAACAAGCTTTTATACAGTAATTTGTATGTTCTCAGAGTTGGTTCGTGGAATATTTCGTGAATACTGGAGTTAAAAATACTGTATTTAATTAACAAAACCTTGATTGTTGAGTAATATTTTATTGCAGAGGAACATTCCAAACAAGCATAAGCTGCTTTGGGATGTGAATTTGGTATGGTAGGAAAACAATTTGGATGGGCCAGATATGGACATATTTTGCACTGAAAACATTGTGTTTTTTCTTTAACCCGAGTAAAGAAGATTAAAAAATATGATAGTATGTAAATGAATTTCATACCTCTGATCTGAATTTCATGTATTAATTTTCCAAATTATGCTGGTTATTTTGAGGTAATTATTGATTCACATGTCATGGTGTGAAATAATAAAGTCCCTGTGTCTTTACCCAGTCTTTCCGATGGTAAAATCTTCCAAAACTATAAGGCAATATCACAACCATGATGATAACATTGACACTCAAGATACAGAACAGTTCCATCAGCACAAGGACCCATCTTAGGCTCTTTTATGGTCATACTCACCTTCCAACCCCCTTTCCACCTGTTTAATGCCTACAAACTGGCAATCATGAATCTGGTCTCTTTTTCATTAGCTTTGTCATTTCAGTAATGTTGTATGAATGGAAGCAGATAGCATGCAACCTGTGGATTGGCTATTTTTCCTCTCTGCCTAATTCCCTAGAGATTCAATTCATTCAAGCTGTTCTTGTTTATTGCTGAGTAATATTTCATGATATGGATATTTGTTTGTTGTGTACCATGTGTCCATTGAAGGACATCTGAGCTGTTTCCAATTTGGGATTATTATTTATAAAGCTGCTATAAATTTACAGGTTTTTTAGTATGATCATTAATTTCCATTTCTCTGGGATAAATGCCCAAGAATGCAATTAACTTATTAATTTTTGAGCCCATAGTATGAATCAGTTAGTGAGCTCTGGAGGAATAAATGACATTCAAATGTCTACTCTCAAATGCTAGCATTATAGTAAATTAGAGAGACATAAGTAGCTACTGTATAAAAGTTCTTACAGCTCACAAGGTAATTAGGTTTACATTTTCAAAAATGTAAAGTACCAGGGATACAAAAACAATGCCCTAGAAATATAAACTGTATTGTTACAAGGTGTAACTAAATTTCATCTGAGTTAATAGTGATGGTATCATTTGCGATTTTCATGGTAATCATATTTGTAGCTGGTGTGACCTGAGAAATAGGCTCTATTTGAGGGTATTATCTGAGCTTTCAAACTAGTAATTTCTATGTGTATCTGGAGCATTTTCAAGTACTAGAATACTTTGAATTAAGACAAAGGTAATCCCAACATCTAGCAAAATGATCAAAGAATGAGTCCCTGAAAAACAGACTGAAATTTCCAAGAGACACAAGACTTTTGATGTTGCCTCATCTTATTTTTTTCCCTTACAAATATGAATTCGGTTACTTGGAACTCCCCTATCTGACCATTCTAATCTGAGTCACCCATGGATATTTCTGTTATCTGATTTTTCCTCTTGTTTTTCAGCCACTTGTTTCTGTTTCTCTTCAAAACTCTAGGTAATGATGTCTTCCTCCAAAGAGAAGGGTTTTATTCCTCTCTGGCAGCAAAGTACAAAACGTTGACCCTGTCAACAGTGGGTTTCAGGATTTGGTTGGGCTGGTGTAGTTCTGGTTTACCCTTACTCAATATAGAATGCTGCAGCCATGTTGGGAGACCAGCTGGAAGGCTGGAGTGTCTGAGTCCCTTCACCTTGGTACCCTTAATCCCAAGCTCTTGCCGTAGCATCATGAAGTACTTTCTCTTATTTAGCTTCCAAGCTGTTGTTTTTTACTGAGTTGCTCGGCAGCAAAGTCTTCACACATATAGCTTAGGAGTTGGGTAAATGTCTTGAAATAAAATGATATACAAAATTTTCAGATTGTGTCTCTATAGTTACCTCTAGGATTCTGGTTCAAGTTTTAGCTGTTTTTGTAGCCCAAGACAATATCCTCTCTTTCAGCCCAGAGAAACTGACATAAGCCTCAAGTCATTACTTTCTGCTTGTGTTCTAATTTTCACATCTTGAACTAATAAATTTCTTTGAGGAGAAAAGGAAAAGGTAAACGGGGGACCATCTTATCATAAATGTGATTCCCTTTTCTCCCTGTTAATGGTACTTTATGTTGCTTTGCTTTAGGTATATTTCTTATATCCACTTTATAATACTTTATTGAATATGTCTCAATTTGGTTCACCCTTCATGTCTTTTTGTTGCTGTCCCTTAGCTGAAGAAGTGAGACCCAAATCTGGAATTACAGGGAAGGGTTGGCTAATCTGTTGCTGATTTCCTCACCACTAGCCTCACATCTAAAGATGGGACTTTCTATAAAATCCCAAGGATGCCTGCTATACTTCCATGCTTATGGTAACTGACCCTGGTAAAATGTGGATCATGGCTAACAGCTACTGCACCACTTTATCACAGAAATGTAATCACCACCCTTGGAGTGTCCACCACTCACTTCTGTGGAGGGACTGTCACTTCCCAAGTCATGAGGGCTGCTGAGGTTGTAGAACAGATCTGGGAGGGGGAAGAAAAATTACCTCAGATGGTACCTTTGCCCTGTTGTGATAACCAGCGTCTGAGCTGCATTCTCCGACCTTGTGAAGGCAGCAGAGGCAGAACGGTGTGTCAGCTACAGTTCTGAAGTGTCACACTCTATTATAAGAGCCCCCGTTTACCACAGGAGGAGGGCTGGTGCCTCCCTTGTCATGCAGTTCTATGTAGCTCCATAGTCCAAGGGCCGCAGTATCTATTTTGTGGTCTGACATTCAGCCAGCAACATTTCTGTATGTTGCCTACAAATGAAATGGGCACCCAGTGACCAGCACCCATGTCTAGAATTTAATGCCTAACATTCCAGAGATGGGCAAGATTTTTTTCAGTGATCTGATAAAGGCATACTTGCACTCCAAGGGCCCTAAAGTGTTATGTTTGTATTTTATTTCTTAGTTCAAAGTTTTCAGTCATTTTTACTTTTCTCCTCCCTGTTGTTTGGAGTGACTCATTTTTAGACCTTTTCTAGAGCTGAGGATTTGTACAATCTAACCTCCTAATGTAAATTCACACTCAAGCTCCACTAGTTGTATATTTCTGTTAAAACTATGTAGAATATGAACATTTTCATTTGAACCCAGAGAGTTCCAAAGCCCTCTGCAACTAAAAGTTCCATGGTCACCTTAGGTATGGTGCAAAGCATGTATTCCCTCACATGTTGCTAACTTGAAATTGTTCAAGTACTAACAGAATCAGCAATCAGTTATATTTATTATCTTTTGTAAACAAATTACTGTTGTGAATAATGGCAGCTTATCATTCTGCATTTTGTGAACAAAACGTAATTGCTAATAAATACCATTTTGGAGTTCTCTGAGCAAATAAAGACACCAGAGTTCAACGTGGTTCATTCTGGCAATTTTGGTTTTGCTTTGAAACTGTATTGTGTTCTATAAATATTTTTGTTAAATGAATTGCTGCACAAAATAAATGGGTCCTATTTAAAATACAACCCAGACCCAGACCCTCAACAAAGAAGTCTTTAGAAATAGAGTAAACATTTTTAAATAGACAGAAGAACCTAAGATACCGTAATTGGAAAATGTAGGAAACTCCATTCTCAGCTCCAGCCCCAGGGACACCTCATGTTTGAATGGTCACAGATAAATGAAAAGTACTTGAGATCATTACCCAAATAATATTAAAAGGGATTCAACTTTTATCTCACAATAACATCTTTAAAATTTCTCTCTTATAATCTCCAGATAACAGCTCACAGGTCAGCTGGGGTCTTTCATTTTCTAAACCACTGTCTCTACTCTTTTTTGAAGTTTATTTACTTACTTTGAGAAAGAGAGAGAGAGAAAGAGAGAGAGAGAACGAGAGAGAGAGAATCCCAAGCAGGCCCCCTGCTATCAGTGCAGAGCCTGAGGAGGGGCTCGAACCCACATACTGTGAGATCATGACCTGAGCTGAAATCAAGTGTCAGTCACTTACTCCACCCAGGCGTCCCTCTAAATCACTGCCTCTAAATGCCTGGTTCCCCACTCTGTCCAAAATCCACTAGTTTGACTGTTCTGTTGATTTCCCCTTTATTTCCCCTTGAATCTCTGGTCATTTCTCTCCTTTCATTTACTTAAATACAATTAGCAAAGCTCAGGTCTAAGGCTGGGAAAGACAGGTCAGTAAGATGGAGGGAGACAGGGAAAGACAAAATTTCTCTCTTTCGAATGGAGGCACACTCACATGTTAGGAGATCGCGTTTCATGACAAAATTTAAAACAAAAATGAAATCTAGTCATTTTCAAATGGACTTACAAATACAGGGCTTTTCCCCATTTTATCCTTTTCTTTTCCGCCTTTGCCCGCATCCCACTTTTCTGCATTTATGTCAGCTTCACTCCATTCTGGCCAGATTGGGAACTTTCCCTTCTTCTGCTCAGTGGAAGCAGCTTGCACATTCCTGCCAAAAAGGTACTGACTAGAGACAGAGCAAGGAGTGGGTTAGTTTTAATTTGAATCTCTAAGGTAAAATATTGGATTAACTGCATGGTAGACCCTTAATGATCTTGTCAGCATTCATGTTAATGTCATTTTTCAATGTCATACCTATGGCCAGGTAGCATCCACAGGTTAGGGTCAAAAGACTGAAATACTCAAAGACATTATTCCATAAACAAAATTTGAGCCTTAGCCCCTACTAACCAATATAGGACATTCATCATAAACACATAAGATGCCATAAATGGGAATATTTCTACACCATTCACACTTGAAGGAAATCCTTTATGTATATAATATTAATAGTGTTTTGAAGGTAAGCACAGATACAATTTTGATGCTTCCCAGTATAAAAGTGCTATGTGATCATTATTTTAAAAAAGAATTTATTTTCAAATTAGATAAGCAGGAGAGACATATCCATCCCATTCTAGAATCCACATTGTTAACAACTGTTCTTTCAAACTAATGAGAAAATATATGCATTTCTTCTTCAAAACTAGCATCATCCAGCTTATTCTTTTTATAGACCATTTTTCCACTTGTCAGTATATTGCAAATAGTTCCTATGTCAATGAGAATTTAGCTAAATACAAATTTAATTATTGCACACTATCCCATTATATGAATATATGGCCTTTCATTTAATTAAGATCCTATACTGAAAAATTTGCAAGTTTTGATTTAAATTTTGTGTTCCCTATTATAAATCAGACTGCAGTGGTTATCATTATTGCTGAATCTTTGAAGACTTTTTTTCCTTAAAGTTTATTTATTTATTTTTGATAGAGAGACAGAGACAGTGAGGGGAGGTGCAAAAGGAGAGGGAAAGAGAAATCCTAAGCAGGCGCCACACTGTTAGCACAGAGCCAGTTGCGGGGCTCAAACTCACAAACTGTGAGTCCATGACCTGAGTCGAAACCACAAGTCGAATGCTTAACTGACTGAGCCACCCAGATGTCCCTTTGCAAACATTATTAATTATTTTCTTAGTATAGATCTTCATAAGAAGACTTACTATACCTAAATACATGCACATTTAAAATTTGTGATATATTTTGACTAATTAGCTACAGAGAAATTGGACTTGTTTTTTACTCTTATTATTAATCTATGACAATTTCCTATCTCTAAATCTTGTCTTTACCTTTTCTTTATTATTGTAAATTTTAAAATCTAAGATACGCATCTTGTTTATTGATTTGTCATGTTTTAACTATGAGTGGGGCTAGAAACCTGCTCTCAATCCTGGGATTTTCAGTGAAGAAAGTAGACTAAAATCTTTACCCTGATGGAGTGCTTACTCTCATGGGTGGAGACACAAACCACAGCATAAATTAAGTAAAATACACAGTATGTTTGAAAGAGAAAAAGGCTAGGGGGAAATAGGAAGTGGGAAAGGGAAACTGAAGAATTAAGGTACAGAATATTTAGTACAGTGGTTAAGGAAAGCTCTCCATCATAGGACAATACTTAAGTACATAGTGAAGGAAAACACAAGATTAAGCTATGTGGATTCATGGAAAGACCATTCTGGATACAGAAACGGAGCAAGTACAAGGAGCAAGAAAGAGTCTTCTACATGCAGAGAGTGTCCTGGCTTCTGTGAAGCAGAAAAAGATCAGTGTGGCTGAGGGGAGGTAAGAAGAGATCATTTCAGAGAGGGAACAGGAGACGCAGAGATTATAAAGGTGATCTAAGCCAAAGGAAGGACATTGGCTTGCCTAAGTGAGATGGGAAGCCAAAGGAGGGCTGTGAGTGGGGGTTTTATAATCATTCTTGCTGCAGCATTGAGAAAAGTCCAAAGGAAGCAAAAGAGAACTTAGAAGGCACTGAAATAACATGTCAGAGTTAATGGTGATTTGGATCCGATTGCTAACAGTGGGGGAGACAGGAAATAATCCCCTCTTTTTAAGATAGGGCCAATAGATTCAACTGATATTTCCTTGCAAGACAGAAGACCATGGGATGGGGCAAAACTGAGGTAAGGAATAAGGCAGCATTTCACTTCTGAATGGGCCGTGTTTTAAATGTTTATCACACTTTTGTGAAGATATTGAGTAGTCAGTTAGACATAGGAGTCTGAGGCTTTGGGAGAAAGCATTAATGAAAATATGAGTCATCAGCATTCAGATGATATTTGAAGTCTTAAGACTGGAGTCTTCAATCCTCAAGAAAATGACTAGGCCTAAGGAATCGCACTCCGAGGAATGCTATTCAAAACACCTAACTCCTGGTAAGGAAGGAGCATGTCAATCCTCAAAGCCCCCAGTTCTAGTTAGGCTGGACCTAATTCATCTAGCTAGTGGGGTCAGGGATGTAGGGTTCTCAGGGTGGGTCAGGGACCCAGGGAAGGAGGCAGCAATGTCTGAGGCTCAGGGTTATTGATAAGGTTATTGTTAAGGCTATTCAACAGTCAAGTGAAAATATTTCAAAATTCTGACTATCAACAGTTGTATACCCTGATACTCTACGTTAAAAGTCTGAAAGAGTAAGGAGAAAACAGAACAGCAGTTGATGAGTGTGGTAGACAAAATACTCCCCCCATATATCTACACCATAATACCTTCCACGGCGAAAGAGGTATATAAACAACTTACAATCCAGGTTATCCTGGATTGTCTGGGTGGCCTCAATGTAAGCCTAAGGGCTCTCAAAAGTGGAGGAAGGAGGCAGAAGTACTCGGAGGGAAATGTGACTCCAGAATAAATAGAAAAGGGGGAGACTGATCAGATGGCTTACCAGTCCTGTTTTCCACTTCCTGCATTTCCCATACTCCTTTGCAATTTGGCTGGCACTTTCTGGTGGTGTTTTGGATGAGGACATGTGGAGGAAATGTGTTGTATCCTACTTTGAGGTTCATAAAACATCCTGTGAGATACTTGTCAGCATAGATCAATCCTTCAGGGAAGATCTTTGAAAGTGGTAATGCCACCAGATGAAGGGAGCCAAGAATCCTTACATAGCACATGCAAAGTCACTACTGAATTCCTGATCACACTCTAGTATAAATGCGAAATATGCTTTGTTGTGTGATTTGGGGGTTGTGTGATATTACAGCTAGCAGTGACTATTCCATCCTTGGTACTCTGATGTTGTAGTTAGCATTGATTGTTAACACTGACAAATATACAGGTTAGAATTCCTTTCTTAGAAGTTGGGAGTTCTTATTTTAATCATTGTAAACATACACATGGTAAATTATTTAAATAGATTATTTTTCTGTTATCTTAAATTTTTGACACTTGATTCATTTTTTTATCATTGTCATTTCTATCTATTTTTGGTATATTCTTGTGTTTGAGGACAGTTTCATTATCAGGGTTTTTTTTTCCTCCAAACCCCTTTCCCCAAGACAATACTGTATTGAAAGAATGTGTCTTCAATGTAATACAGAATTTTCTTCTGTCAGTGATCCCAAGTAAATATGCCATCCAGGAACCCATAGGTACTTTAAAATCAGATCTCAAACCTACATAAGTCTCAGTCCAAAGGTTTTCATTTCTTAAGGAAGATTTTTTTTTTACCCAAAACACTAAGCATAAAAAAGCTAGCCTTCTTATAACCTAAGATTATAAGGCAGATTTTCTTATTTACCTTTTTAAAAATTATTTTTTAACATTTATTTATATTTGAAAGACAGAAAGAAACAACACGAGTGGAGGAGGGGCAGAGAGAAGGAGAGACACAGAATCTAAAGCAAGCTCCAGGCTCCAAGCTGTCAGCCAAGCTGTCAACTCAGGACTCAAACCCACTAACTTTGAAATAATGACCCGAGCTCAAGTCGGACATTCCACTGACTAAGCCACCCAGGTGCCCCTTTTATTCACCTTTTTAAAAAGAACTCAACTTTGGAAAGCCTGCCTTTATCTAAGGCTGGAGCACTCCCCTTTACTCACTTGTCCTATATATGTTAGAACAAAATACTCTATTTTCATAAGACTGATAAGTCTTCCCTACAGAACCTACAGTTCATCTTAGTTACAACATTCTTTCAGTTCTCTCCTCATTTCTGGATTCTGAATATTTTTATTTCTTTTTTTAAATGTTTATTTTTGAAAGAGAGAGAGTAAGAGAACAGGCAGGGGAGGTGCAGAGAGAGAGGGAGACGCAGAATCGGAAGCAGGTTCCAGGCTCTGAGCTGTCAGCACAGAGCCCAACATGGGGATCGAACCCATGAACTGCAGGATTATGACCTGAGCCAAAGTCGGATGCTTAACCAAATGAGTCACCCAAGTGCCCCTGGAGATTTTTATTTCTTTATGTAGGCTTTTCTAGGTATTATTTTTTAAATCTAATCCACCACCTTGCTGGAAAAGAAAGCCTAAAAAGATATACATTGTAAAGGAATGTTTCTAAGTAGCATGTAAGAAAATAGGAGACAAGGATGACAATAGGGAGAAAGGGAAAATTTTCATAATATTGATAGAAGAATCGAGATGTAAAAATAGCACATTATAGTCCGTATGCTTTATTGAGTGTTGAGATAAACCGCAGATAGAAGAAAATTGGTGACTTTGTATCCATCAAAACCATGGTAAAATTTACCTCATTTGGGAAGCTCAGAATTTTAAAAGTTATTTTTGTAAAAGGAAGATCTAATTTCTTTTAAAAAAAAATAAAGGCTTTGCTAAAATTATGTTTTGCTTTCTTCTTCATTCTGTCAAGTGTAAATAAATGTTCTGGCTCTCTTCCTTAAGCTATTAAGCTTTATCACTAATTGGCCCACTTTCTTTGTAACATGTCAAATTTGATTCCATCTATATTGAAGATCACGTAAGAAGACTTTTATTGGAAGCATCTTATACCAACTCAATAGCTGACCTATATTACTGCATGCACAATATAAACAATGGTCAAATATAGCCCAATGTCAACTATGTTGTAGACTTCCAAAGATCATGCACAAATATATTGCTTTTGAAACTCTCAGCACAATATGCCTTTGACATTCACCGCCAGAATGTCCCTACTCTCGGATAGATGAGATCCTTAAATATTCAAGCATCTTATTCCTGGTCTCATCTATTCTGGGAATTAGCTAATCTTTAAACACAGGAGTAACTCTGGACTTTTGAAGATTTAGGAACTGGTAATATTGGGAAATAAATGTTGCCAAATTCTAGAAAAATCAAACATGCAAAGAAATCAAATCTGACACACTGGAAAATCAGTGGGGTACAGAGTTATTTAATCCACATAGCATATACCCAAGTACTAGTAAATGATTCAATCCATTAAGATCACAAGTTGTAAAACAGACTTGATATATCCTCTAAATATATGGTGAAATCCTTCCTTGTACACAGTGAGTCTAAATATGCTATTGAAATATGAGAAGCATTTCTGGAGATTTTAGGAGAGGGTAGAAATTTCATGTTTAAAAGCCATTGAGGGGTAGGTACCTGGGTGGCTCAGTCAGTTAGGCATCCAACTTCGGCTCAGGTCATAATCCCGCAGTTCATGGGTTTGAGCCCTGTGTGGGGCTCTGTGCTGACAGCTCAGAGCCTGGAATCTGCTTCAGATTCTGTGTTTCCCTCTCTATCTGTGTCTGCCCCTCCCCTGCTCATGCTCTGTCTCTCTGTCTCAAAAATAAATAAACATTAAAAAAAACTTTTTTAAAGCCATTGAAAAATGTGAATGGGTGCTTGCCAGAAGCAGGAGGTGGGCAAAATGGATGCAGGTGGTCAGAAGGTATAAACTTCCAGTTATAAAATGTCATGGGGTCCTAATGTACAGCCTGATAACTACAGTTAGTAATGCAATATTGCATATTTGAAAGCGACTAAGGGAGTAGATTTTTAAAGCTCTCATCACAAGAAAAAATTTTATAAACTATGTGTGGTCACTGATGTTAACTAGATTTACTGTGGTGATCATTTCTCAATGCATGCAAATATCAAATCATTACATTGACACCTGAGCTAATATAATGCTATGTGTAAATTATATCTCAAGTAAAACAAGAAGTCAATGGACTAATTACAAAAAGAACCTGTAGTGTTTGAGATAGCATTATCTACGGGTAGGTATTGGAATTTGATTTGAGCACTGATAGTCCAAGCTTTAAAATCTGTAAGTCTGTTTTGGAAAAGAAGCTAAATTTATCCTGTAGCTGTCAAGAGACCAGTAATAGACTTTATGAATGAGCAAGTTGCTAGAACTACTCATGAGCTCCTAGCTTTGAACCAAGGCTGGCATAACTCCCTGTATAGTTAAAGCATAACAGGCAATGTGCTGATTTCCTGCGATTCTGCGAGGAAATAAGTTGGCCAAAAGAAATTAAAAAAAAAAGGGGGACTAAGAAGCTGCCCTCTTCCACAGAGGGTGTGTTATCAAGGGTAGCACTTCCCACATGAGAAAAGAGTCTTCAGCCTCCCAATGTTAAGGTTTGGATGGGGGCAGGGTAATATAAAAATGCACCTGCTAATCAGAAAGGACTCTGCTTTTACATTGGAATTGTGTGCTAGACACCTCCTACTGGTCTTTTAACCACCTCGTGTGGACAGGCCCTGGATTTTTTTGAGAGGCTCAGCATTCAAAAGGAGAGAGATATTCCTGAGAAATCTCAAAAAAGCAACTATTTTATCAACTGATAAAGAAGTATTTCAATTTTGGAACAACTGTCCTGTCTTTTTCAATAGTGTATCACGACTGGATGACGGCAACGAGTAAGGAGTGAATCATTCTGGAAAACCATCCAAGCCACACGACAAAGAACAGTATACATGAGTCTAAAATATCTACAAAATATGAACTAAGAAACTAACCTTAAAAGGCAAATGAAGAAATGTAAAATTATGAAGGACAGTCAGTAAATAAATCAAAAGAAAGAAATCCACCCAAGAGAAATAATGCAGCAAACTTAAAAGGTATTTAAATATGTTTAGAATTACCCAAAAAATAAAGGAGAGAAAGTTTTGCTTTGCAATGACTGCAGAAAGGTATTAAAACATACAAAAAAGAAGACCAGTGTGAACAATGAGATACTGGAAAATCTTAGCAATGACAACTTCAGCTGTTGAAAGAGTAGACCAGATAAAGCCAATGAAAGAAGAGGACTAGTGATTTAGAAGGTAAAACTTTTTACATCAAGTATTTGAAACAGATCCTTTTTTAAAAATGTTTATTTTTGAGAGAGAGAAAGAGAGAGAGAGAGACAGAAAGAGAAAGCGGCAAAGAAAACAGCGGACAGAAGATCCCAAGAAGGCTCCATGCTGATGGTAGAGAACCTGATGTGGGACTCAAACTCACAAACCATGAGATCATGACCTGAGCCAAAGTTGGATGCTTAACCAAATGAGCCACCCAGGCACCACTGAAACAGATTCTTTATCATTTTTTTAAATGTAAATCCAAGTTAGTTAAAATATAGTGTAATAATAATGATTTCAAGAATAGAATTTAGTGATTCATCACTTACTTATAACACCCAGTGCTCATCCCAACAAGTGCCCTCCTTAATGCCCATCCCCCATTTAGCCCATCCCCTGTGTACCTCCCCTTCAGCAACCCTCAGTTTGTTCTCTGTATTTAAGAGTCTCTTATGGTTTGTTGTCCTGTTTTTATCTTATTTTTTCCTTTCCTCTCCTATATTCATCTGTTTTGTGAAATAGACTCTTTTTTTAATTAAAAAAATTTATACCGTTTTATGTTTTTTTTCTTTTCGAGAGAGGGACAGAGCACAAGTTGGGGAGGCAGAGAGAGAAGGAGACACAGAATCTGAAGCAGGCTCCAGACTCCAAGCTATTAGCACAGAGCCTGATGCAAGGCTCAAACCCACAAACCATAAGATCATAACCTGAGTTGAAGTCAGATGCTTAACCAACTGAGCCTCCCAGGTGTCCCTGTGCCAGAAGGGAGGTGGGTGAGTGTATGGGTGAAATAGGTGATAGGGATTAAAGAGCACACTTGTGACAAGTCCTGGATGATGTATGGAAGTGTTGGATCACTATACTGTACACCTGAAACTAATATGAGACCGTATGCTAACTTAAATTTAAATAAAAATTTAAAAAATCAAGTGTTTGCATAGATATATAAAGAGATAAAAACAGTGAACTAAACAAGTGGATAGATTGAAAACTCCAGGTGCCTGGGTGGCTTAGTTGGTTGAGCTTCTGCCTCTTGATTTTGCCTCAGGTCAAGATCTCATGGTTCATGGTTCTGAGCCTGGCAGAGGGCTCCAGGCTGACAGCACAGAGCCTGCTTGGGATTCTCTTTCTCCCCGTCTCTCTGCCCCTCCCCTACTCACGCATGCATGCTCTCTCCCTTTCTCTCTCAACATAAATAAATAACAAAAACATTACAAATTTTTAAAAGGAAAAAAACCCTCTAGTATATGCCTAATAGAAGGCCCAGACTGATAAATAATTAAAATGTGGGTGGAGAGAAATAAAATTTAAAAGTCCCAAACTGAGAAAGAACAGAGAGTGGACCTGGCATTAGGGAACAACTCACTGTAAACTATGCCACAGGTAGACGAGAAATTGGGAATGCAGAATTCTTTTAATGAGGATCAAATTCTTTTAATGAAGATCTGTTTGGAGACTAAAACATGTTAGAAAAATACTGTTTCAGAATGAGAAAGGAATCTCAATCAACCAACAGTTCACTTATTTTTAACTAACATTTAGTGAACACCTGGACTGTGACAAGCACTGTGCTAGATGATGGGGTTACAGACCCATAAATATATATCTCTCTGCTCTTGAGTTTTTTTTGGAATTCAAACAGATAAACAGATTATCTCAATATAATGTGGTATTTGCAGAGATGGAAGTATTCACAGATGGCAAAGAGAGGGGGCATTGTGCCTCACGGAAGGCAATTAGGAAGAACTTCCCACAAGAAATAGCATCTGAGCTGTTTTGAAAGGTAATGAAAAATTTTCCAGGATGTAAAAGCAGAAAGGACATCCGTAAGGAAGGAGAAGAGCACAGGAGACACTACCGAGGCAAGAAACAGAGTGGGTGCAGAGAACTATGAGCTTTTCAGCACTGCAAGAGCATGGAGAAAAACGTAGTGGGGAAATTCGGTTGGAGAGAAACATTATGTGAGCAGGCAGGCAGCTCTCTACTGAGGGCCTTGCTGATGAGCTTGGACCGTATTTTCTAGATATTGTTGACTTTACCCATTGTACAGAGATGAACATTTTATTCTTAGATATATTTTATTTATTTGGGTATTTATACCCAGAATGAACCATCGACTTAAAATACGAAGCTCGAGGAACAGTGAAGTTGCAATATAACTCAAAAATGAGCACAGTTGGGGCACCTGAGTGGCTCAGTTGGTTGAGCGACGGACTTCGGCTCAGGTCCTGATCTTGCGGTTCGCAGGTTCGGGCCCCATGTCAGGCTCTGTGCTGACAGCTTGCTCAGAGCCTTGAGCTTGCTTTGGGTTCTGTGTCTCCTTCTCTTTCTGCCCCTACCCCATTCTCTCTCTGTCTCTCAATAGTAAATGTAAAAAAAAAATGTTTTTAATGAGCACAGTGATTTTAATTATGAAAATGTGATTTAAGATCATCCTTATCATATATGTAAGTTGCATACTTTTAATTAAAATTCTTATAATCAGATGTCTCTACTACATCAAAAACCAGTATTGTAGAAGATGGTATATAGTGGCAATTACATATAATCTGGGATTTCAGTTTTAAGGAAAGAATTCTACCCATGCTTGTGGTGTAGTATTTGTGGATATACATTTGTAAGTACTGCCTTAACACCTCCTCTTAATATTTAGAAATCAAATGTAAAATTTAAGTAATAAGCCTAAGAGATATCATGTTCATGTCAACTGAAATAACAGGGACTGGCTTTACCCTCCCATCTCAGACAAGCAAACGCCTGAGCAAGTCACATGAGACTGGTTTTAAGGACAGTCATCAAGTCATGACAGATGATGATTCTGAAAACATGGGAGACAAATGAGGGGAGCCCTATTGTTGCCTGAGCTTATGATCATGAGAGAGTTGTGGACTGCAGCACAGGGAGAGGTAATCCAGGCAGATCTCAGCAGATTCCTTGAGGAGAGGAGCAGCTGAGAGCTTGGGGGAGACCAAGGCAGCTAGAGAACCTTTCATCACAACAGAATGCACATTCTTTTCAAGAATACACATTATAGTTATCTAGATAGACCATAATCTGAGACATAGGATGTCTCAGCAAATTTAAAATAATTCAAGTTATGGAGTGCCTGGGTGACTCAGTTGGTTGAGTGCCTGATTTCAGCTCAGGTCATGATCTCGTGGTTCATGAGTTCAAGCCCCACATCAGCCTCTGTGCGAACAACTCAGAGCCTGGCGCCTGCTTCAGATTCTGTGTTTCCCTCTCTCTGCCCCTTCCCCGCTCATTCTCTCTCTCTAAAAAAATAAATAAACATTAAAAATTTTTTTAAATAATTCAAGTAATAAAAAGTATCTTTTTTGACCAATGGAATTATACTAAAAGTAACTAAGAAAAAAAATCTTTAAAAAATCAAAGATATTTAGAATCTAAGCAAAACAGTTATGATTAACCAATATGTTAGAGAAGAAATCAGAAAGGAAGTTAGGCAGTATTTGAGTTGAATGAAAAAAAAACATTATGATTTAGAAGATGTTACTAAAGCAATACATAAAGGAAATTTTATAGAACAAAATAGCTGTATTAGGAAATAGTCCAAGTCTCAAAACAATACATCCAGTTTCTACCTTAAACTAGAAAAATCTAAAGTAAATAAAATGAGGAAATTTAGATAAAATCAATAAAAACAAAAACTGGAAAAATTATAGAGAAAAATCAATGAACCCAAAGTCCAGTTCTTTGAGACATCAAAATTAATCAAACTCTAGTCAGATTGATCAGGAATGTGAGAAGACACAAACAACCAATATCAGAAGCTAAAGTGGGGTCATCACTACAGATTCTAGTGATTAAAAGGATAATAAATGGGGCAACTGAGTGGTTCAGTCGATTAAGCATTCAACTCTTGATTTTGGTCCAGGTCATGATCCCAGAGTTGATCAAACATTCAACTCTTGATTTTGGCTCAGGTCATTATCCCAGAGTTCTAGGACAAAGACTGCACTGGGCTCCATGCTGAGCATGCTGCTTAGGATTCTCTCTTCCTCTCTCTCTCTCACTCCCTGCCCCCTCTTCCCAGCTTGTGTGTGTGCACACACACACATACACTCTATCTAAAATAAAAACATAAAGAGGATAATAAAGAAATATTACAAACAACTCTGTGTCTATATAGCCAATAACTGAGATGAAATGGATCAATTCCTTGAAGGATATAAACTAAGAGTACTCAAGAAGAGATAGATTGGGTTGGACATGGTTGAATAGCCTTGTGTCTATTAAAGAAAGTGAATTTATCATTAAAAACTTGCCCAACAAAGAAAACTTCAGGCGCCAATCATTTCACTGGTGAAGTCTACTACATATTCAAGGGAAAAATAATACAATTCTTTCACTACCTGCTAGCAACAACATGGAAGAATATCAAAATAATTTAAATGAATGAAAGAAGTCATACAAAAGAGATACATAGCTTATAATTCCATTTATAGAAAACTCTAGAAAATGAAAACTAATCTATAGTGACAGAACACAGAACAGTGGTTGCCTGGAGATTACAGTCAGGAAAAGACAGAAGGTAAAGATCACCAAGAAATCACGGAAACCTTTATGAATGAAGATCTGTTCATTATCTTAATCATGTTGACATTTTCGCATGTGTAGATGCAGTTCAGAACTTATCAAAACATATCCTTTAAATATGTATAATTTACTGCATATTAGATTTATAACAATAAACATATTTTAAAAAAACAAGACAAGGAGTAATCAGAGCAAATTAAGGAAATTCCAAACAACAGACTGTGATAGCAATGTTATCTCCTCCTAGAGCCCTAATACACAGTAAAATTAAATCCACATTTTGTAATATATTTTGGTCAGAGCTGGACATAGATGCCTCTGCTTTCTCAGTTGTAACATCTCAATTTTTGCACTTTGCCAATAGCAGATCAGCTTAGAAATGGAGGGAGAATCAGTCTTTAATCCAACTCAGAAGGGATGGAAATCAAGCTAGGTCACTAAACTATGGCTCATGTAGTCAGCAAGTGGTAATCCTCAGTAGCAGCTAGCATGCTAGGCAAAAGCCAGCCATGTCTCCATTATAACTCATAATTTTAGGGAATAAAAGAGGTATGCTGGCGATTGCTATTTTGAAGGCTCTGCAGACCTTTCCTCTCATTTCCAGATCTAGGACTACAGTTGAGTTGGTTGCATCTAGTGGCTGTGTAACCGTAAGGTGTGGTAAAGTGATATATAAAAACTTACTATAAATAGCCCTCAACACATTTCAAATGACAGTTACTCTAGAGCCTTGATGGACTTCAATCTCCAGGCCCCATGCTGGGTGTCACCTTATCTTTTAATGATGACTAAGCCTGGTATCTATGATTGGATTTTCAGTAAACCTTAGATGGCAGACTTGATTTATAACAAACTTCACATTCTATCATATAATGCAACAGCAAAATCTAATGGTTTGATGTTTAATCCTCAATAGCTAGTTTCTGGCAAAGCCTAGATTTTGTATACCTATTTGCCTTTGATCTTCTATTTTCATAAATAGACATGTTCAGTTTTATTGATATAATTCCACTCAGATATTTTCTGGAAAAAATTAACATGTTAGAAATAACATTATCATCTCAAAAAGAAATGGGAAGTACTAGAGAGGAGAGAGTTAGCATCTTATAAGTAAGCACCTTATCTCTCTCGTGTGACAGGATCACCATAGGACCAGGCCATTTACTGTGCCTTATGGTATCTGATTTGATCTTTTTTTTTAAATTTTTAAGAATCTTTCAGGATATAAACTCTTTAAAATCAAAAATTTCCCCAAAGCTCCTGAAGAGTTATGAGCCTTCAACATGCATTAATTATAACCATCATTTACTAAATTTTTAAAAATATATTCAATATTTCTTTTGCAACCCAGTCATAATCTCTTATTTAATCACTGGCATTTGTTCAGTAAATACTCATTTTTGAGTGTCTCCCACATATGACCCAAGAATCACTTTGGGCACCAAGGAGTCAACAGTGTATAAAATAGAAAAAGAAAAAGCTCCACCCTTGTGGAACTTACATTCTATTGAGAAGACATGTAAATAAACATAATTTTTTAAAAGCAAAGTGTATAGTATTTTAAATGAACAAAAATTTTAAGAAAAATAAAGCAGCAAAGGAAAATAGAGAGGGTTTTGTTTGTTTGCTTTGTTTATTTTGGTTTCAGCAGGGAAATGGATGTTGTGATTTTTTCTTTTTTTTTAATTTCTTAATATTTATTCACTTTTGAGAGATGGAGAAAGACAGAGCATGAGTAGGGGAGGGGCAGAGAGAGGGAGAGACACAAAATCTGAAGCAAGCTCCAGGTACTGAGCTGTTAGCACACACCGAATGCAGGGCTCAGACCCACAGACCACAAGATCATGACCTGAGCCAAAGTCAGACACTTTACTGACTGAGCCACCCGGGTTCCCTGGGTGTTGTGATTTTAAACCAGTTGGCCAAAGAAGCTGACATGAGAAAATGACCTTTAAGTACACACTTAAAGGAGGTGGGGGAGAAAACCAAATAAAAATCTGGGGGAAGAGCTTTCAAGCAGCAGAAATAGCAAGTGCAAAGGCCCTGAGGTAGAAATAGCATAGGAGTATTCCAGGGAATAGAGAGAAGACTAGTATGTAAACAAGGGGGTGATAAAGTTAGAAAAGTAATAAGAGCTTGCTTTTATAGGGCCTGTAGGCCTTGGGCCAATAAGAATTGAAGTTATTAGTAAATGTTGAAATCACCTGACCTACATTGGTATTTAGCAGAGTATGATTTTATTAAAATCACTTATGTATGTAATATAGTACCTGAAATTTAAGTTAATAAAATGAATGGATTATCTGTCAGGTAGCTGGAAGCCTGCTTATGAGTGAAGACAGAACTGGGGACTTAGGGAATCAGGAACGTCCTGATGATTGTGGGAGAGGAGTTATATTAGTAACATGAACTACATCTGGATATAGTTTTAGCTTTTTAAAACCATTTTACATCTGATGTCATCTGATTAAAGGCCTTTAGTTGTCAGACTGAGGCGGATACAAAAGAGGGAATCACCATTAAGCATTAAGGTCAAAGTTCTCTCTCTGTCTCCCTCTGTCTCTGTCTCTGTCAGTATGGGGCCTGCAAGTTGTAACAGTTACCTGGACAGCCTTTGAGCGACGCCTCTTTTTTAAGGCAGCTGCACCCCTTCTAAGAGCCAAGATCGGCTATGAAGGAAGTGAGGGGGGGCAGGTAGAGTGGGGGGTTCACGGATGGAAACCAGAAGGACAGCTGGGCAGCGGAGGCAGGGAAACCAAGGGCTCTGGGAAGGGGCGGATCAAGACAGACAGGGAGTTCCCAGGGAGGATTGAGAAGCCTCCGAGGGCAGGCCAGCCACGCTCCCGCCCTGGCCAAGCCTGCTGCAGGGAAGCAGCCTGGGGAGCAGTGGTTAAGGACAGGAGGCTAGGCCGGGGGTGGGATGGGCAGACAAGGTCCCTTACTCTTTAGATTTATCCGATCCGTGTGCCGAATTGATACGATGCACCTCTCTCTTTTTGGCTTGTTTGGAGGTCATGGCAGAGGCGGACCCAGGACCCAGGACCCAGGACCCAGGACCCAGGACCCAGGACCCAGGCGCAGACTGAGCTCGGCTCACGGAGCAGGCTTCCGAGCCCGCTCTGCGTCTGCTGTTGCCAGGAGACGGCGGCCACGCGTCTGCGGCCAAGGGGCGGGTCTGAGGCGGCTCCTCCCCAGCGACTCTGGGGCCGGATGGGGACGTTGGCGCGGGGAGGTCAGGTGTCCATATCCAGGTGGGAACCTAGGAGTTGGGTGTCTGGGGAGGGACCCGGAGGGATTGGATTTGACGCTAGGACTGATGGGCAGCTCTGAAAAAGTACAGCTCTAACAGGTCCACTCCATCTGGCTTTGCTCTTAAGAGCCATAGACGTACTATTTACTCTCTCTTGGATTTTCAGTTATTTGAAGACGGATTACTATGCGGTGTCGCCTCTCTCCGCTGAACAAGTTCTTTCAATTATAACTAAGGAGACATTACGGACGAAATGAATTTGGTAATGGCTTGAAAAGGGCGGGCCCAGAAATGAATACACAGGGTCCGGGGGTGGGATGGGGGGGAATCCCTGCAGGGAAGGCAAGATCATGACACCCTTAGTCGCTCAAGTTTAGCTAATAATGAATGAAGGCTGTGATGAAAAAGTCCAGTGTCTCTGTTGTTCGTAGGAAAAAATAAATTCAAGTCATAGAATCCACTGGCCCTTGATACACTCGCTTGAGAAGGCACTGGAGACCGAAGAAACAGATACAAGAAAACCAAGACCTATTAAGACTCAAGGCTAATGCTCAGCCAGTCCATAGTGGCATTTATAGTTATTGTGCCTTGGCAAGTTCTTCTTTCTGAGCCCTATTTTACTCATTTGTAAACAGGTGATGCTAACATATAACTGACAATTCTGTCTTGAACATAAATACATATGTAAAGTATTTAGCACAGGATGAAAGCACCATATATAGGACTCCCTGTTTCAGAGATATCAGATCAAATGCCATCAAAGAGCGGGAAGATGATGTGAATGAATGAAGCTGAAAGATGCTTAGAGTGGAAACACTTTAAAACTTATTATAACCAAGCAAAACATTGTGCAGGCCCAATGCAATCTCACTGTATAGAAATTTGACCATGCACAGACCTGAGGTTTAGAACCCCAGCACTCTTTGGCATCTCCCATGAGCCTAGAAATGATTAACTATTTTAAAATAATCCGCTCTACTCTTGGGACTAGGCAATGCTCAGAGGCCCAACTCTGCAGGGGAAAACTAGCTTCCTCTAAAGCTAATCTTTCAACTTTTCTGACAAATGAATGCCCAGCCCTCCCTACTCAGCATAGCCTTTGCATGGCAGACTGTCCCAACCTTATTGCTATTGGGGGTATACAGATAACCATCAGGCAGTAATTTCATTATATTTCTATATCCAAGATAAATAACTACATCCTCTATATACATGTAAAAAAATGAACACAATTTGAAGACCCTGCCTCATTTATCCCAAGATTGAAATTTCCAGAGAACTCTCCTGAATGACAGTAGAGGACCAAACTTTGAGAAAAAATTATTTAATGCCAAATCTTATCAAATTAATCGAATGCATAGCCAGAACCATATACAAAGATGAGTGGGTAAAAATAACACAATTTTAAGCAACCAACCCATTAATAGGTGAGTTTCATCTTGAGCCAAGGTCATCCCCGAAGCCATTTGTTAAAGGTTTCAAGATGCCTAGACCCTTGGAGAAGAAAAATCCTAGAATTAGATACTCTTCAGCCCACCCATATTTTATAGATGAAAACCCTCAGACCGAGAAAAGAGGAGTGTCTTGCCAAGAGCTTCTTGCTACTGGTGTAGTCCAGGCTAGAGGCATTAAAGGAAAGAGCGCTGGTTTAAACCAAACACATCACTGTGCCCACTCAGAGACCACTTTCGGATCTATTAGGATAAAAATAAAGGAGTTGACATAAGGATGGAATGAGATAATTTTTTTGAAAAATATAAAATGCTTATTGACTCTTGTTCCAATGTTCTTTCACCTTTATTATGCTATGTATGCAGCATGTATAAACAGAATTCCTCTTCTTTCTGGAACTAAACTTTGGTCAGGCCGTGATTCCAAGAGACAAATAGGTTGCTTTAGAAACCATAAGATGGCATTCATATGTGCCAGTGCATAAAGGATAATTGGCCCTACATCTATTTTTTTTTAATCCATGTTATGTGCAGGTGGCAATTATGGCCAACTCCATTTTGTAATAGCAGTGACCTATTGCATTCCTGCTACATGCTGGGCTTAGGGAGGAGTGCCAGCTCCTTAGGACATAGGCTTTAGAGACAAACTTGAATTTTAATACTGACTCTCCTTAGCTGACTTACCCTGGGGAGGTTATTTATACTCTCTGAATTCCATTTTTTTTAATTTGTGAAAAGGGAAGAATAATACTCTAGCTCAAATGTCATGTTTGGAACATCATAAGCACTCAGTTAATGACAGTTGATATCACATTTCACAGGTAAAGAAACTGAAGTGCAGAGAGGTAAAGAGACTTGCCTGGCATGGGCCGCTGGCAGGGCAAGGTCAGCGGGACTCCGCAGCCTTTGCTCCCCGCCCTCCTCCAGGCTAACCATCCTGGCTGCGACCTTTCAGAGCCACAAATCCAGATGATTGGCCCTGCAGCTCAGCTCATGGATTTCCAAGTTCTCTGACTAATAAGTTCCAACAGCTGAGAAGCAGGGCTTATATTTTATTAGAACTACCCACGGTGCAGCCTGTCTCCAATCTAGGCTTACCTTTTTGAGGAAGAGTTATTTGGCTTCAGACAGCAGTAATGCTACCCTGCTCCATAGGGAAGTGGTCAGAAATACTCACTTCCGCATGCCTGCACAAACAGAACAGGCAGGGCTCTCTGGTCTACTTGGGGACCTGCTGAAATGGGGAAGTGAACTGTGGTAAACATTCCCCTCCACCCAGCCTTGGGAGACCCAGAGGTCTGGAGCAGGGCGCTCCAGGGCAGAAAGGGAAGCATTTCTGTTTCTTAAAGCCATAGCTTTACTTATGCCCTGGGCTTCTCATCTGCTAGCCTCCCAGAGTGCTAGAGCAGGACGCCTTCTAGCCTTACTCACCTTCACCAAATTTGGTTGAAAGTTGCAAGCCCCCTTGGCATCTCGGCATCAGAGCTCACACCGACTGAGAACTTACTGCATGCTTGGGACTCTACTAAGCTCTTTTCCTGTATAAACTCACATATTTCATAAAAACACCTTTGGAATTTGTTAATATTTGCAGTCTTTTTTTTTGTAAACATGGAAATAGGCGGAAAAGTGAAAATAATAAGCATAATAAGTATTGCCTTGCATTGTTTTACATTGTATTTCTTGGTTGTTGAACACTTAATACAACATTTATCCTCCGGACATATTTGAGAGTGTACTACACAGTATTGCTAATTCTAAGCACGATGTTGTACAGCAGAGTTCTAGAACCTATTCATATTGCACAATTAATGCTTTATGCCTATGGTCACTCTTCAGCTCTCTGCTACGCTGCCTCCTTTAAACAGGGGGAGTACAGAAGCCCCTGGGTGGCTCAGTCGGTTAAGCGTCCGGCTTCGGCTCAGGTCACGATCTCATGGTTCATGGGTTTGAGCCCCATGTTGGGCACTGTGCTGACAGCTTAGAGCCTGGAGCCTGCTTCAGATTCTGTGTCTCCCTCTCTCTCTGCCCCTCCCTTGCTTGCACTCTCTCTCTCAGTCTCTCAAAATAAAAAAACAAACAAACATATAAACAGAGGGTATACAGACAAATGGTTATTTTGTCATCGAAAATACTATTAAACACTGCAACTTAGATTCAGTTTTGTCCCCTAATGTTCTGTCTCCTCAGAGCCCACTAGTTATGGAAGATTTGAATCCTGCAGATATGAAGCCAAATGTCGCTGCCAGAGATAGCCTCATTGTTCTGGATAAACCTTAACTTAGAGTTTTAATTATCTTTGAGAAGAAATTCTGATAGAGATTCTTTAAAAATGGGAGACTAAGGAAATACGATATTTTCATGATACTCGCTGAAAAAATTTTCCATTTTGATTAGCTGTATAATTAAGAAGCAATAGTTTTCCTGAGTCTACTAAAATACTTCATCAGGTGGCATACTGACCTGCAGCTGTATAATGGTACTAATCCTGATTCCCCTTCTGGCCAGAGGCACTCACTCTGCTACCAGAGGAAACTATGTCACTCACCCCAAGATTATGCCTTCTCCCTGAAAGCTCTCTGCTTCTCACTCATGTGTGTAAGGGAATGGCTATCACTGGGACAATTCTGAAAGTTTCTTCTCACTCCAGAGCTCCCTCATTAGCGGCAGAAGTCTCCGTTACAACGGCCTTGCAGTTTATTTTATTCTGCTCAGTCTTGCTTGCTTTGCACTCAGAGATGTTACCCAGCACACTCACTGGTAACCATCATGCGTGCAAATCTCCACGTGTTAGAGTCCGTGTCCCAGGATAGTTGATTTCAGGCATGATTCTAGTAAGCAGACTCTCAAATGAGGTTTAGAAAGGTTTCGCTCCAAACAAGATGCAGTAACAGGAAGTGAATTTATCTTCTCACATACAATAACTAACAGGCTGGGGAACCCAGGCAGAGCCTGATGGTGCCCCTGAGATGGGGAGACAGGGCTGGAGTCCAGGACAGCTTGTGCCTCGGGTCCCCAGCGCAGGGTATGAGGAGGAGACCCTTGGAAGGTAGGCCCTTGGTGCCTGAGTGCTGATGTGCACAGCATGTGAATAAATGTCCCAAGGCCGTGGAAAAACCACCAAGTGAAATGTTCTCTGAGCTTACATGGGATCTCTTCCCACCGGGAAATAGTGTCTGTTCCAACCCGCATGGCCAGAGCAACCTCATAATTCACAGGGGACGGCTCGTGGCATTTTACTGCCTCAGTAGGGTGGAAGTTCCACCCTCTCCTGAGGGTGTCAGGCTCTGTTGTCAACTCAGACCCCAGAGCCTGGAGTCTGCTTCAGATTCTGTGTCTCCCTCTCTCCGTGCCTCTCCCCTGCATTGTCTCACCCAACACGGTTAAAAGCAGAGCTTGAAATATTCAAACTATTTCCATGTAAGCTAACAGTTTCCCTGAACAAATCTTAAGAATGTTCATAGGAATACAAATTTATGGAGCACCCAACAGGTAAATTTCAAAATGACTGGTATCCAGTAAAGAGTATCGGGTATAAAAAGAGGCATGAAAATATGTCCCACTAAAAGGAGAGAAAAAACAGCCACTTGAACAGGATTCAGAAAAAAAACATAGATGATGGAAATAGACAGGTATTAAAATAGGTATTAAAATAGTCATGATAGCTGTGGGCCATGTGCTCAAGAAGCTAGCAGAAAATTGAATATGTTAAGTTCAAGTTAAGAATATCTAAAGCTGCAAATACAGTGTTCATATTGAAAACCATGTGTATGGGATGGCATTGAGACATATTAGATACTGCAGAAGAACAGATTGGTGAATTTGAAGACAAAATGGAAAAGAAAGAGGCACCTGGGTGGCTCAGTCGGTTAAGCTCTGACTTTGGCTCAGGTCGTGATCTCACGGTCCATGAGTTCAAGCCTTGTGTCAGGCTCTGTGTTGTCAACTCAGACCCCAGAGCCTGGAGTCTGCTTCAGATTCTGTGTCTCCCTCTCTCCGTGCCTCTCCCCTGCTCATGCTCTGTTTCTGTTTCTCTCTCAAAAATAAAGATTAAAAAAAATTTTTAAACAAAATGAAAAGGAGAAAAAGAGACTTGAAAGAGAAAGGAAGAGGAAAGCATTCAGGAGCCGGAAAACAATCTCAAACCAACTAAAACATATGCAGTTGGAATTCCTGAATGTGCAGGGAGGGTGGGCAGGTGTGAGAAGCAAATACAGAAAAACTTAAATGGAAAAATAATGATGGAAAGTTTTTCAAATTTTATAAAATCCATAAATCCCAGAAACTCAGTAAACCCAAATCCCAATAAACATGAAAATACTACACCCACTGACAGCATAATTCGATTGATTAGAAACTCAGTTAAAGGGAAGATTTTTTTTAATGTTTTATTTATTTTTGATACAGAGAGAGACAAAGCATGAGAAGGGGAGGGGCAGAGAGAGAGGGAGACACAGATTCCGAAGCAGGCTCCAGGCTCTGAGCTAGCTGTCAGCACAGAGCCTGACGCGGGGCTTGAACCCACGAACGTGAGATCTGACCTGAGCTGAAGCCGGAGGCTTAACCGACTGAGCCACCCAGGCACTCCAAGGGAAGATCTTAATCTGGAAATTTGGAGCTGACCCACAGGCCATGAGGAGCCCTTCGCAGGTGACACATGGAGCATCAGCCGCTCTGACGCAGGATGGCAGTGCCACCGTGGGAAACTAGGAAGGGTGTTCGTGGAAGAGAATGCACCGGCAGGTATTTCTCAGGTCTATGAGAGGTTCAGGAAATGCTTATTATAAGAACTAAAAACCTGGAAGGCTGTTGCCATCTTGAAATATGAGATACAGTTAATAACTTTTAATATATCCATCTATTAAACTGTCACATATGTCATTTCTGGGTTAATTTCAGTTGGTTTGATTTTCCCCTCCTAATGGGATATGTATTTTCCTCCTTATTTGCTACTTTTTTTTATTAACTCTAAGACATAGTGCATATTACCATGGAGGGTGCTGGCATCATCTATTATAAATAATAATATTTATTTCTTTTGTAATTTTAACTTAATTGTGCGTATCTAGAGATTTAGTTTACCTAGAGATTTAATTTTATGCATTCGATATTTCAAAATAGATGAATACGATTTGGTTCTTGTCAGCAAAGAATTCATAATCTTATGGAACAAACAAACCAGAACAGATAATTATAAAATGATGCGGTGAATTCTACAGGAAAGATGTGAGTCGGGCACAATGCAAGTCCCGAGTATGGATATCGGAGGGGATGTCCTCAGCCCGCGTGACTGGAAACAGGCGTCTCGCAAAAGTCAGCAGCGTGTGGGCTCAGGCACAGGAGAGGCACTCTGACAGTGGGAGTGACCATTCTGATCTGGATTTTGGAGCAGCCCTGGATGACTTGCTGCAGCCAGAAGTTCTGGATGGTGAGAGGTGGTGCCTCGAGAGCCTGGGAAGAGTGCAGGAGGAGACGGAAGGACACTTGTGCAGAGAAATGCCATCAGATTAAGACAAACAGCAGAGTAGGAGCTAATTGATGTGTGGACTTATGTGTCAACCAACCATCACACACTAGAAGTATGAAGCAGACAAGCTATTGACTCTGAACCTCATGTACTTGTCCAAAAAGAAGAAGAAAAGTTACAAATGGATTATTGTGATGATTGACTGAGACGCACATCTTACAAACATAAAGCAAAATTTAGCACCATAATTTTCCTGAAGCACTATTATTCGTACCTGTGACAGTTCTAAAATAACTTGGCAAAAACTGCAGTTGCAAAAATGATTCTGGGTTAGACTGATCAATGAGAGCTTTAAGGAACTTTAAGAGACTTTACAAATATGGGGAAAGGTAAAAAAAAATACATTAGTGTGAAGTATAATTTTAGAATGTGGTAATTACAAGGAAAAAGGCAAGGCTTTCTGATTGTAATGATGTAATGATTTAACCCTAAAAAACCCTTCACCTCAGATACCTGGTTAAGATAGTTAAAAGTTAATGGGGCGCCTGGGGGGCTCAGTCGGTTAAGCAGACGACTTCGGCTCAGGTCATGATCTCACAGTTCATGGGTTTGTGCCCCGCGTCGGGCTCTGTGCTGACAGCTAGCTCAGAGCCTGGAGCCTGCTTCAGATTCTGTTTCTCCCTCTCTCTCTGACCCTCCCCTGCTCGTGCTGTCTCTCTCTGTCTGTCAAAAATAAATAAAAAACATATAAAAAAATTTTAAAAGATAGTTAAAAGTCCTACTCTCTTTCAGTTTAATTTCTTGTAATTCTTTACATTCACAAACCTTTTTCCATTTTCTGAACATTTCATACCTCATTGTACAAATGCTATTTATACAAAAAAGTTAACATTTCTAAATACACTGTAGTGTTTAAAAATACAGACCTTAACATTAATCAGAAGTGTGGTACAGGGGAAATGTTTACACTGCTCTTTTGTCATAAAAGTATTGATTTTGGAATTATAAAGTATAAAGACAAATAAAAATACCTCCAATCCCATCTTTCAGAAATGACTGTTGCATAGCCCCTACCCATATATACACAAATCATATACACAAAATTGTGATTATACTATTTGACTTTTTCACGTAACCACATTGCCAATATTTACCCTTGTTATTTAATAATTTTCTGCCTCATGATTTTTCATAGCTGTGTAGTAAACCGTCATATGAGTACACTTAACCATTGTCCTATTGTTGGACTGTTATTTCTTATATTTAATTAATGTGAATAACAGGCTAATGAAACACAGCACGGTAAAGTTGGGAAGGCGTGAGGCCTTCTCAGCCAGGGCCAACTCTGAGGGCTCTGGGATATATCATTTTATGTCTCCAAGTTCTAGTTTTCTCACTAAGAAAATTGTCAGGCTGAACATAGACACCAGAACTTCCAGGATATAAAACCACTATGGTAGGAAAGGTTTTGAGTTGGCACTGCAGTGGAAAACTCTCAACAAGAAGGTAACACAAAGGCCTACAATTTGTGTGTAGTTTGCAGAACTAAAATGGTAAGAAGGGTCGAAATACCCCTGCTTCTGCCAGCTCTTTCCTCTCCTCTGAGGACCAAGGAGGATTGACCCCCAACTTTGCCTTCTCGTCTAGATTCCGAGCATACATGAATCCAGGGGTTAGTTGGAGAATGATACTTACAGTGAGATTGGGCATTTTACACTGTTTGCATTTGTGTATATTTTCAGCTTCAAAAACACGTTTTTGAAAAACATGGTCCAAAACTATGTGTTAAAGATAACTCATTTAAAATAAGTTTGCTTTAATGAGGAGTCTTTTTGTTTGATGAGTGGAGCTACAGTTCAAGAATGGAAGAGAACGAAGAGCATTGGATAATAAAAGTTCTGTCAAATAAATATTGGCTCATTCTTTCATTTAACAGACATTTATTGAACATCTACTGTGTTCGAGTCCCAGTTCCTGGGGATGGAGAGATATAGGGAGGGTACAAATCCCTTGAACTTAAATTCTAGAAGAAAGACAATACATACACACAATATATAATGTTGTGACAGTATGTCAGACAAGGCTAATTACAAAGCAGGAAAAAGGAATTAGGATAAGGAAAATAAGAAATGTGGGAACCAGGAGGAATTTGGTATTTCACATCAAGGGCACAGAAATGGCCACTCTGTGCCTCTGAAGGGAGAACAGAAGTGTGTAAGAGGTGAAGCCATTGAGACCTCGGAGGGAAAGAAGCTTCCAGGCAAAGTCAATAGTTACTAATTTTTTGAGGTGGGAGGGATGTGGTGTGTTCTAATGTCCCCAATGAATAGAATGAGCAGAACAAGGAGAAAAGGAGTAAAAGATGAAGTCAGATAGTGACTACACGTAACGTGGTGAGCAGTGAGTAATGTATGGAGTTGTTGAATCAATATGTTGTACATCTGAAACTATCATAATATTGCATCTCAATTATACGTCAACAATAAAAACAATTCATCAAGCCTACACTTAAAAAAAAAAAAGACGAAGTCAGAGAGACCGTAGTGTGGCAGATCCAACAGGCCCCTGGTAGGTATTCTGAGTCAGATGGAAGCAATCTGAGGATTTGGAACAAAGAAGTTACAGGATCTCATAATTTAGGTTTTAATGTGATCTTTTTAGATCCTTTGTTGAAAATAGGGATGGGTGAGTATGGAGGGGCAAGGATGGCAAAAGCTGGGGAAAACAAGTTAAGATGCTACTTTGGTAGCGTTTAGAGAAATGCAGTGTTGTCAATACTTGAGTAAATGTGTAGGAGGGTGAGACTGGTCTGATTCTTGGTGCATTTTAATGATAGGCAAGAAGATATACAGGGTACGTGATAAAAGAGGAATCAAAGATGGGAGCCAGGATGTTGGCCTGAACGACTAAAAGGATGGAACTGGGGTGCCTGGGTGATTTAGTCCATTAAGCGTCCGACTTCAGCTCAGGTCATGATCTCAAGGGTCACAACTTTGAGCTTTGTATCAGGCTCTCAGCGCCAGAGCCGGCTTCAGATCCTCTGTCCCTGTCTCTCGCTCTCTCTCTCTCTCTCTCTCTCTCTCTCTGTCTCTGTCTCTCTCATTCTCTCTCTCCATCTCTTTCAAAAATAAAACTAAAACATTTTTAAAAATTAAAAAAGAATGGAACTGCCTTTCACTGAAAAGGGAAAGATTTTAGGAACAGAAGTTTTGGGGAGAAAATCTGGAGTTTAGGTTTGAACATGATCAATTTTAGATGTCTACTAGAAGCTTAAGCAGAGAGTTCACAGAGGGAGCTGGATATGAGGCTGGAGTTTAGGGGAGAGGTCAAGCGTACAGGTAGAAACTTGGGGATCATAATCCTATAATGAGTTCCCTAAATAACTTCACCCATAACATAAAAATATATTTTAGTTTTACAAGAATATATAGAAAAAATCAGTTAGGTCAGAAAATGATTAATAAGGTTTTATGCTTGAATCTTTCTGCACGTAAAATCACTCCGGTTATTTGTAAATCAATCCATGCTACTTAGGCAAAATTCCGCTTTAGAACAATGTCTTTTATGGTCTTCAATGACTACTCTAGCTTATGGAAAGCATGGCTCTACTGTTCTCCTTCTATGCAGAGCAGCTGTTGACTTAAAGGAAATTTGTATCAGGTTTCACGAGCAATCATATTTTACAGCCAGAGATGATCTTAATGTCCTCATTTAATGGAGGACTCCATTTTGTAGAAAGAAGAAAAAAAGTTCAAAAGTACAGTCATTCTGCTTGTATACTTACTATTTACTTAATACAACACTAGGTGCTGGTGATGCTCTAAGGGTTGAGGTAAAACAGTCAACTATACAAATAAAGACTCACATGGAATTTACAGTTTCTTTGCTGGAGCTGGAAACAAACAAATATGCAAATCTACTATTTGACATAATAACAAATCATGATAATGGCAGGGCGATAAGAAATTTATTGTCCATATTGGGACACTTTTTATAATAAAAACAGCTCAAAACTAAGCAGATGGTAAGGCAAAAGGCATAAGCTGGAGTGTTCAGCCTGAATAAATGAAAATGTGAGTCACCCAGAGAAACTGGATTGGGGGTACAGGAGGAATGAGTTAGGTTTATTTCATACAAAGTAGTCAGGCGTTGGGGGTACCTCAGTGGCTCAGTTAAGTGTCTGACTCTTGATCTCTGCTCAGGTTATGATCTCACGATTTGTGAGTTCAAGCGTCACATGGAACAGCCATGAGTGCAGAGCCCATTGGGATTCTGTCTCTCCTTTTCTCTGCCCCTCCTTGTTGTTCTCTTTCTCTCTCTCACACAAAATAAATAAACTTAAAAAAAAATTACAAAGTAGTATGAAGTCAGGTGATATGGTGACATCTAAGGAGAGACCTGAAAATACTGAAGGAGAAAGACATGGATGTATTTGGCTGACAAAGGAAACAACAATAAAAAGTCTCTGGAGGAGTAAGGGGTCTGGAGAAACAACAAGGGGGTCGGTATAGTTGTTTGAGAGGGAACAAGAAAATGAGTGGTAGACATTGAGGCTGGATGATGTAGATACTTTTAGTTATTAAAATAATTTTTGTGATTATTATATTTGATAGAAGAAAACTTTGTTGGTTACAAAATGGGAAGTAATGTCAAATTCTCATTTTAATAATTTGGTTGCTCTATTGATGATAGATTGAAGTGGGGACAGGAGATTAAAAATAATACCATTTATAGTGCCAGCAAAATAATAAAATTACTTAATAATAAATTTAACAAGAGCCATCCAAAGCTTTTACTTGAATATTTTATTGTTAAAATTAAAAAGACCAATGGAGAAATGCATCATATTCATAATTTAGAGGGCTCAATATTGTAAACATGTCAATTTCCCCAAAATTCTATAAATTCAATGCATTACCAATCAGAAGTCAAGCAGTTTATTTATTTATTTTTGGCATAAATTGACAATCTGGTACTGACATTAATATAGAAATGCCAATGGCTGGGGCACCTGGGTGGTTCAGTCGAATGAACATCTGACTTTGGCTCAGGTCATAATCTTGAGGTTTGTGAGTTCAAGCCCCATATCGGGCTCACTGCTGTCAGTACAGAGCCTCCTCCAGATTCTCTTTCTCTGCCCCTCCCTTGCTTGTGCTCTGTCTCTCAAAAATAAACACATATAAAAAAAAGAAGGAAATTTTAATGATGTACAATAATTTAAACAAATTTTAGATTCGCCTGGGTGGCTCAGTCAGTTGGGTGTCCAACTTTGGCTCAGGTCATGATCTTGCAGTCCGTAAGCTCCAGTCCTGCGTTGGGCTCTCTGCTGACAGCTCAGAGCCTGGAACTTGCTTAAGATTCTGTGTCTCCCTTCTCTTTGCCCCTCCCCCACTCATTTTCTCTCTCTTTCTCTCTTTCAAAAATAAATGTTGAAAAAATTAAAACCAATTTTAGACAGAACAAATTTGAAAGATTTGTATTACTTTAAGAATTACTATAGGGATGCCTCAGTGGCTCATTTGGTTGAGCGCCTGACTTTGGTTTCACATCTAGTGAGTTTGAGCCCCACATCAGGGTCAGTGCCAAGGGCTGGGAGCCTAGAGCCTGTTTCAGATTCTGTGTTTCCCTCTCGCTCAGCTCCTTCCCTTTTCATGTTCTGTCTGTCTCTCAAAAATAAATAAACATAAAAAAAGAAGTACTCTAAAGCCATAATAATTATTGACATGGAATAAATGAGATAATTACTCAAAACAGCAAGGCTAGAAATAAATACATATACAATGAAATGTGATTAAATTTGTTTTTATAAAGGCACTGGTGAAATTTAATGTAGAAAAAGAAGATTATATGAGTTTCCAACATATAGTACCAGGAGAACTGGATGTCCTCATGGAAAACATGCAGCCTGGCCAGTATTTTACTCCATATACAACAATTAACTCAAGATGGAATGTAGATCTAAACATAAAGAAATCTTGCCATTTGCAATGATATGGGTGGACCTAGAAAATATAATGCTAAATGAAATAAATCAGTCAGAAAAAGACAAATATCATAAGATTTCCCTTGTATGTTGAATTTAAGAAATACAACAAATGGACAAAGGAAACAGAGACAAACAAACAAAAAAATAAACTCTTAAATACAGAGAACAAACTGATTGTTACCAAAGGGGAAGTCGATGGGGGCTGGGTAAAACTAGGTAATGAGGATTATGGGTACACTGATCACGATGAGTCCTGAGTAATGTAGAGAATTGTTGAAGCACTGTATTCTATACTTGAAACTAATATAACACTGCATGTTAATTATATGGGAATTAAAATTTTTAAAAATCAATAAAAGGCTTATTAAAAATATCAGAGAATATCTTTGCAAATGGGATATTCAAAGATTTCTTAGAGCACACAAAGCTATAATAAAAAGTTTGATGAACTGAACTTTATGAAAAATTTCAGTTCAAAATTGTCATTATTAAGAAAACTAAAAAGCAGGACTCAATGGGATAAAATCATTGTAATATATTTATACAACAAAGAATTGGCATTTAGTATATATAAGTTTCTAAATTTCAGTAACAAAGACAACAAACAATAAAAATGAACACAAAATTTGGACACTCATGAAGTAGGGTATATAAATAGTTCATAAGCACAATCATTAGGGTAATATAAATTAAAACCCAAAAAGAATGAGTAGATACAAATCTACTGTAACCCTGAAATTTAAAAATACAACTAATAATAACATATTAGACTATTCCATGTCAATCTAGTTAAACTGAGGACTACCCAGAATTTCATGTTCTGTTTTAGATCTGGCCAAAAGAGGAACTTGTTTATGATTTAAAGCATATAAGGAAATAGTGGCTGTTACTCTAATTACTCTCCATTGGTGTTAGATTTAGTGTCAAATGGCTGCAGATGTGTCCACTGGGTCACAGTATGATTTCATTTTGCCAAGTTGTTTAATTCTTCTAAGCTGATCAACAGCAGTCCCAGTTCTACCATCAGATGCTTGGGGAAGGGGTGGGGGAAATGCTTGGCTATGATTGCACAAAGATGGTAGCTACCCAAAGCCAACAACTTCCCGTAAATCTCACCATGAACTTCCTCTTCTTGCTATGGTTGGATAGGCTCAGCTTCTCAGATTTCCCTGCAAGCCCTAACTTCTCTCTCTGTGCCAGGACTTTAGGTAGACTCAACAGTAATGCCTTCTGATCCTCCAAAATTCTTCCATTTACACCATTTACTCTCACATTGTATAATGTTTAATCTCTATAGCAAACCCCTTATTCCAGTAATAGTCATGTTAGTTCTGCTTCCCTGACTAACCTTTGGTTGCTATAGTTCTTGGCACTGCATCTGCACTTGGAAATGATTTAGAGAGCTAGATCCTAAACTCTGAGTCTAATGTCATTATTGAAATAAATTTTGGGGACTTCTGGAATGAGAGAGATTATAGTTTTCATGTGAAGAGACTAGAAATGGTCTGTGGTCAAAGAGAAGGTGGTGCAAGGTACCAAAAGGCCTCAAATACTTCTTTACCCTGCAGCAATACTTTTTTCCAATATGATTTTTCAGACTTTCCATTAAAGTTGGAGTCTCTATCTGTGCTCCTTAATATGTTCTCAGCCATGACTTTCTTGGACAACTGGGATATTAACAGGCATCAACCAAGCAGAGGATTGAAAAATGAATGTGTATAGGAACTTGACTTCTTTTACTGATTTTGTAACCCAGTTACCATGTGGGTGAGTCCTGGCTAGTTTCTGAAACACCTATGGCCAAATCATGTCTGTCATCCCAGTTGACAATGAGGTAACCAAATATCCAAGTGAGGCTAAGCCATCAAGTTCCAAAGATCTGGCTCAAATCAGTGTTGTTTAATGGCTTTAAGTTATGTAGACATTTGTTTTGAAGCAAAAATTAACCAATACATATATCAAATGTTGAGAGGCTGACAAGGCAACTCTAAATTTAAGTCACTGGTAATGGGAAATGACTCTAGAAAACTGTTTGGCAGTTATTTATAAAGTTAAACACACACCTACCTTAAGATCCAGCAATTCCAACCTTAGGTATTTACCTAAGAGAAATGAAAGCACATTTTCACACAAAGGTTTGTATAAGAAAGTCAATGGCTTTATTCATGATTGCAAAAGTTGGAAATAACCTAAATGTCCATCAACAGGAGAATAAAAAAATGTGATATATTCAGTAATAACATTCAGGATTAAAAAGCATTGAACTACAGATAAATACATGGATAAATCATTTTAAAAATTAGGTTTAAGAATTAAGCAACATACAATAGTGTTTATTATGGAATACTGTGTACATAAAATTCCAAGAGAAATATATAAGAAAAGAAGAGCAAGAGAGTAATAGTAAATTCAAAGGCATGATTATGATGACAAACTATGGAATCTAAACTGGGTGTGGAGAGAAATAGGACATTAGAAGTTGATGGTCAGTAAATCTCAGGTAGGATTAAAAAAACAGGTAGTTAACAGGTTAAAATGAGATTGAAATGAGATTAAAAAAAGGCAGTTCAGGTAGAAGTTTAAATGCTTCAAATTGTCACCTTAGTTCTTATTTTCTATTATTTTTTTTCTTCTCTCTCCAGTATTCTTTTCTTAATAAATGTTTATTCATTTATTTTGAGAGAGACAGAGACAGTGAGCAGAGGAAGGACAGAGAGACACACACAAAATCCAAAACAGGCTCCAGGCTCTGAGATGTCAGCAAAGAGCCTGATATGGGGCTCAAACTCATGAAGCACAAGATCATGATCTGAGCAGAAGCTGGACACTTAACCAACTGAGCCACCCAGGCGCCCCTCTCCCCAGTATTTCTGCCATTATGTTCCAACTAAGTATCAGTTCACTTCAGAGGCCTTTGTGAACAAATCAGACAGACATCTCAATCTGAAGAAAATGATCAACTTTGGCACTCAGGAAAGTATAATAAAATAGTTTCCAGAATGGACAGGAAAAATATATATAATTACTATAAATAGAATTATCAAGAATAACAAAACAATGTTAGTTAAAAAGAACTTTTTACTCTTTAAATAGGCATATATGGTCACTTGATTTTGAAGAACAGAACTTCTAGGTAGACAGGACAAAGACAGTTTTTTTTTTTCTGCTTCAGATATTGAGGGGACGGCATGTTGGCCACTTGCTCAAAATTATGCAGCAAATAGTTTTTCCTCAAAGACTTCCCAGAAGACAGGTCTAACTCCAAGTGCACTATGTTTTTTAGTGGACTATATTGGAAAATGTGTTTTGTTAATCCAGGAAAGCATGTGTTAACATTTAACTCAACTCTGTGATCTGAGGTAAAAACCTAACAACCTAAAAGCAAAAACTAATTCAATTTTATACCCCTAATTCATTATGACCAAATTCAGATGAAAGAATCAGAAACCAAACTCAAAAATTAACTCAACACATTGAGATTTCTAGTTGCAGTTTACTGAATCTAAAGTTTTATTTTAGGATAACATAAGTTGACTGTCTCTCGAGGTGATCTGCTTTTGTTTTTTAATCTCTTTTAAAAACATATCAATGACAACATAAAAATTCAATATATAATTTAACATGCTTCTGCTCTCATCTTATTAAAAACAAACAAGTGAACCATCTTTAAATAAGGCAAAGTTTTTAGTAAAACTGTCTCCATGCTTGAATTTAAGAGAAGAGAGAACACTTTTGATGTGTGCAATGGGAGGTACTTAGAGATCCTTTCACATGCTTTTCCTCTAGGACCCAATGGAATATACATTTACTTTGAGAAAAGAGATCAGATCTGAAGGTACTCAAATGAGTTGTGAAAACTCCCTTGAGGAAGTTTTGAAGAGACCATTAGACTGCAGGCACAAGTGTTGATAGAGCTCAATTTACTATTTTTTTACTCTGCCATCTATAAACTTTAGTTTTAACACAGCTTAACACACATTTTTATGCAAGTGATTGCTGTAATTATCCATTGCTGTATAAAAAGCAGCCAAACGGTAATTCTTTTAAAACAATCATGTCAGTAGTCTTCACAAGTCCCTGTGTTGATTGAGATCACTTGAGTGGTTCTGGTCTTGTGATGTCACTTGGGACAACAGTTATTGGGTGGCTTTAAGCATCCAACATGGCTCCCTCACATGGTCTCCAGTTGATGCTTACTGGAAGCTGGGAAATTGGCTGGATAGACTGACCACAGCACCTCACATGGACTTTCATGTGGCTTGGTCTTTTCACAAGATGGCGGTTCAGCTCTGAGAAGCAGAATTTTAGGAGTCAGTGTTCCCAGAGGTCAGACACAAAAGCTGCCTGTCATTCCTCAAAAGCTTAGAACTAGCACGGTGCCGTGTCTACCATAATCTATTGCTTAAGCAGTCACAGGGCCAAACTAGAATGTGGCTGGGGGAAAACAAACTTCACTTCTCCAAGGAGAAGGTTATAAAGAAATTGTAGCCATCTTTAATCCACCTAATCTCTTGTCAGTAAGAAAAATCTATTGATTACATAAAAGTTTTTTCGAACATTTTATGTCTTTCATCTCTGCAATGTTTATCTCAATGATATGGTGGCTATGTGGCAAATAATGCCACAGTCATAATTGGCCTGCAGTCTGCCTTCTGTGCTTTTCTTTACTGGAAATTGTTAACTTCTTTCTCTAGGGTACAACGTTAAAAGTACAACTTTAATAACCATTTTTGTTCCTTCATGATAGGCATTTCCCCCATCTACTTATGTGAAAGTAAAGTCAGAGCTGCCAGAATGTCTTTCATATCATAAAGCAGTATCTTTCTATCACAAGGTCACGTTTCCCCTCTTCAATCACCAGCTGCATCCCACACAGAGCATCACATGTGAACCTGCATGACCTTTTTCATTATTTATTCCCAACTTCTAGCCTCTGCATGGTAAAATTATAACTGAGTGGGAAGCAATTTCTGTTCAGTTCAAGAATCTGTTGCAATCACTCAAGTAACTTGCCCATAGCAACAGAAAGAAGCCACAATGTCATACTTGCAGTATAATATTGAGCTCGGCAAATTGCACAGATTCTTTTTTCTTTTTCATAAAGATGAGCAGTTCAAGTGTGAGAACAGGTATGTTCCCATATGAGCAAGCTCTAGGTATACAAAGTTATAAATTGCATAATTTGGGATTTAGTGTTTTCCCTTTCATTAATATCTACCTCTTCTTGGAAAATTCATTTTCTAAATGTCCCATCAAAGAAGTTAATGTGTTTAGCATATAGGTATTTACTTGTTGGGGTGCCTGGGTGGCTCAGTTGGTTAAGCATCAGACTTCAGCTCAGGTCATGATCTCACGGTGTGTGGGTTCGAGCCCCACGCCGGGCTCTGTACTGACAGCTAGCTCAGAGCCTGGAGCCTGATTCAGATTCCGTATCTCCCTCTCTCTTTGACCCTCCCCTGCTCCCGCTGTCTCTCTCTGTCTCTCAAATATAAATTAAAAAAATGTAAAAAAAATTTTTTAAAAAGGAATTTACTTGTTATATTACACAGCACCCATTCCATGACTTTGTAATGTAGCAAGTCTCAAAATCAAGTAAATCCTTCTTTAAGATTATTTTGGCTATTTGGTGCCCCTTGCATTTTCATGTGAATTTTAGGATCAGTTTATCCTTTTCTACAAAAAGGCAACAAACAAACAAAAAAACCTCTGCTAGGATTGTGTTTTACCTGTAAGTCATTTTAAGGTCTATTGTCATTTTAACATTGTTAGGTTTTCCAGTCAGCATGTCTTTCTATTTATTTAGATCTTCTTTCATTTCTTTCAATAATGTTTTTGTAGTTTCAGTGTATAAATCTTACACTTTTTTGATTAAATCTATCCCTAAGTATTTCATTTTTTTGACAGCACTATAAATGGAATTTGTTAATTTCAGAGTGCTCATCACTGCTGCACAGAAGTATAGCCAACTTTGGCATGTTGTACGTTGATCTTGTATATTGCCATTTTGCTAGACCTTCCAGGACAGTATTGAGGGGAAGTGGCAGGAGCAGACATCCTTGTCTTGTTCCTAAAGGCTTTAGTTTCCACCATTAAATATGGTGTTTGTTCCAACCACTGTGGAAAACAATACGAAGGTTCCTCAAAAAACTAAAAATAGATCTACCCTATGATTCAGCAACTCCACATCTGGATATTTACCCAAAGGAAATGAACACAGGAGTTCAATGAGGTATATGCACCACCATATTTATCTCAGCATTATTCCCAATAGCCAAGATATGGGAACAATCCAAATGGTCAACAACAGATGAATGAATAAAGAAGATGTGGTATGTACACCTAATGGAATATTATTTGGCCAGGAGGATGGAGGCTATCTGGCCATTTGTAGAATGGACTTTGAGCACATTATGCTAAGCAAAGCAAGCCACACAGAGAAAGGTAAGTACTGTGTGATATCACCTATATGTGGAATATAAAAAAGCCAAACTTGGGAGCCCCCGGGTGGCTTAGTCAGTTAAGCATCTGACTTCGGCTCAGGTCATGATCTCACAGTTTATGGGTTCCAGCCCCGCATCAGACCCTGTGCTCACAGCTCAGAGCCTGGAGCCTGCTGCAAATTCTGTGTCTCCCTCCTTCGCCCCCTCTCTCCCATTCACACTCTACCCCTCTCTCTCAAAAATAAATAAATATTTTTTAAAAAGCCAAGCTAACTAAAAAAAAAAAAACCACACAGACTAAAATGGCAGTTACCTGGGTATGGTGTGGGGAGATAAGATTGTTGGTGTTTGCTAATGAGCCACAGAGATCTAACAAATAGTATTTTGAATATATGTAGAAATACTGTAAGTATGTAATGTGATCAATATTATTACAGTGGCAACCATATTACAGCATATAAATGTATCAAAGTAATACTGTACAAGGAAAAAACACATGATGCTTGTCAGCTGTGGATTTTCACTTTCTTTTTTGTTAATTAATGTTTATTTATTTTGAGAGAGAGAGCCTGCCAGCAGGGAAGGGGCAGAGAGAGAGAGAGAATGGGAGAGAGAGAGAGAGAGAGAGAGAGAGAGAGAGATTCCCAAGTAGGCTCCACACTGTCAGGGCAGAGCCCTATGTGGGGCTCAAACTTACAAACGTTGAGATCAAGACCTGAGCTGAAATAAAGAGTTGGATGCCTAACTCAGCCATCCAGGTGCCCCGCTTTAGGTTTTCAACAGATGACCTTTCTAAGATTGAGGACGTTTCCTTCTATTACTAGTTTGTTGAGTGTATTTATTAAGAAACAGTGTTGAATTTAGGCAAATGCGCTTTCTGCATATATTTTGTTGATTGTATATTTTCTTTTATTCTCTTAATATTGTGCATTATATTGATTATTTATGTAGGTTGAACCAATCTTGCATTCCTAAACTCCATTTTTCATGGTGTCTAATTATTTTTATAAAATTAAAGTATATTAATTACTTCTTTACTTGGTTGGTTTGAGAATTTTTTCATTTATATTCATAAAGGATAGTGGTCTATAGTTCTCACTTCATGTGATTCCTTTTTCTGCCTTTAACATTGGTGTAATATTGGCTGCATGGAGTAAGTTGGGAAGAGTTCCTTTTCCTCTGTATTTTGGAAAGGTTAGTGAAAAATTGTTATCAATCCTTTTTTATTTAAATGTTTGGTAGAATTCACCAGGAAAGACATCTGGGCCTATACTTTTCTTTTTTAGAGGTTGATTACCAACAGAATCTCTGTATACTTGTTCTAAAGTCTACTCAGATTGTTATCTTTCTCCTTTAGTTCAGAATAATACCAACTTGATTTCAATAATATAAAAATATCTCACTTCTGTATATCTCTATTCCCCTGCCTTCATTCTCATATTGTCAGAAATTATATCTTTATATATTGTATGTTGGTTAACACAGATTTGTAATTATTGATTTATGCAGGTGTCTTTAAAATCAAACAGAAAAAAATGAATCACACAGGAAATATATTTATACTGTGTTTTATGTTTACCTAGGTAGTTAGTTATCTCTATTAGTGCTCTTTATTTCTTCATGTAGATTTCTATTACTGTGTGATATCTTTTTATTTCAGTGTGAATGGCTCTAGCAAACAAATGACCTGCACTTATTATGGGCTAGGTCTGTTGGTGACAAACTCTTGCAGTTTTGTTTATCTGGAAATGTGTAAATTTCTCCTTTGTTTTTGAAGGATAATTTTGTCAGACATAGTAGTCTTGGTTGAAAGATTTTTCTTTCATTCGTTTAAAATGCCATCCCATTGTATTCTGGCTTCCGTGGTTTCTAATAAGAAACCACTTTTAAACTTACTGAAGGTCCCTTACAAGTGAGATCACTTCGGTCTTGCTGCTTTCAAGATTCTCTGTTTACTACAAGCCCCTGCTTAGTTTTCAGGGTTCCAAAAAGAAAGTAGATTCTCATAGTTTTACCAGGTTTTTGTTCCTTTTGTGGAGAAGCAAAACTTTGGGGTTCCTTACTAGGCTGTTTTTGCTGACTGCACGTTTTTAATGTTAGTAGTTAGTATTTCACAAATTAGTATTGGCCTACTCCAAGTCCTTATTATTTTTACTTGGATTTTAAAATAATTTCTTAATTGGCCTCTTTGGTCCCAGTTACAACTCCCTCTAATCCAGCAGTCCTCAATCTGCAGGATAATGTCTAAACTCCTTAGTATGGGGGGGCGGGGAGCAGGGGCGGGGAAGCCTTGCTCCTGACTCTTCCCATCATCCCTTGAGCCGCAGTGCCTTTAGTACTCAACCCTGGGTATTCCAGGTGCCCCACCTCTCTGCCTCTACAGCTGTGCTAATGGAGTGCTACGGCCTGGGCTTTTCATTCCGTCCTTCTCCTCCCCTCACACCTATGTGGTACATCCCATAAAGGGCTTCCTACACACACGGGAGAATTTAGACACCCTTCCTGGGTATCCAGACAGGTTCATGCCTCTATCTATGCATCTGGCTCATGGAATTATTATAAAGATCAAATAGGTTAACACATATAAAGTGTATATGTAAATAATATACATGATTTTTGGCTTCACACTGAATCCTAACTGTTATTGGCTTACCTGTCTACCCACACTAGACAGTGAGCAGCATGAGGCATAAGACTCTATTACTTTCTGGTATTCCAGTTCCTAGCACTGTGTTCGACACAAACTTTTTTTCATATATTTTAACCTTTTTTTTTTTTTACATTTTAAGATACTTGAAATCAAGATATATCTTATAATTTATGAAGTCTTGCAATTAATGTAATTGTCATCACACAAGGTGATCATCACTGTCATTGCCTGAACATTGGAGAACAGGGTCACAGCTCTCCATGATTTACTCATTTATATCCAAGTTGTATGCATCGTTGCTACTAAGTGTGCTGAATTTAACCTCTATTGACTATGTCTTCAGAAAGGTTATAGTATAATTAGCTTTGAAATAAAAGGTTACCGTGTATGTAGAAAATGCATTGCAAAAACAACAGTGCATAAGATTGGTACTGATGAAACAAGATATGTCATTTGAGGAATAACAATTTCTTTGTTTCTGTTTTTTTTTACTTCCTTTCTCTTCTTTTTATTATTCTACCTAAGAAAGGAAGACACTCATAATGAGTTGAAACTGTGTTGTATCTTTTTCCTAAAATACATAAAAAAAGATGGCTTATATAATTGAAACCTCAGAATAGTAGAAACTCTAAGACAGTCAGAAACTGGTGTGATCAATTTTTGAAGGATTCTCAAGACATCAGACATCAAATTGTCAGAAACATTGTTATCCTTTTATTCACACGCAATTTGGTAGAGGATAATATGGTATAATGTGTATATTGTGGTGTGATTTGCAAAGTAATATTTTTTCAGAGCAACATCAAAGAGTGATATGTTTTATATCTCACATTTGATGAGATACTCCAACAGCTACAATTGTTTTACAACAATTGCACTAGCTGTAATCATTTACTGGATTTGTAAATGAGTGAGTTCATCAGAACTGTCACATAATGAGTTGACTTGGACAAATGCCTTCATCTAGTTGAGCCTCTGCCTTCTCACCTGTAAGGATGTTTGATGTTACCTGTCTTATTAACTAGTAAGGATTAAATACACACAAATATGCACACTTAAAATAAAAATAGTGCCTGCCATGTAGTTAACGTCTGAGCATATTTATTTCCTTCCTCCTGACTATGCAGTAAACCTCTGTAATGTAGCCATACCTGAATGACATGCGCCAGTTCATTCACCAGTGGTGAATTATTGATTAATGTGCCTATACGTTCAGTTTGAAAATGCATTAAACGTTAACTGACACCTGAGAGAATTTCTAAATTATTAAGAGCTATATCACACAAATGAAAGGGGAAGATGCTTAATTCTGTTTTAGTCATTTGAAAGTGTCTGTCTCGTAAGTTCTTCAGAAGCAGAAAATGAGGGGTGCCTAGGTGGCTCCGTCGGTTGAGCATACGGCTTTGGCTCAGGTCAAGATCTCATGGTTTGTGGGTTCAAGCCCCACATCAGGCTCTATGCTGATGGCTAGCCCAGAGCCTGGAGCCTGTCTTCAGATTCTGTATCTCCCTCTCTCTCTGACCCTCCCCTGCTCATGCTGTCTTTCTCTATCTTTCAAAAATAAATAAAAAACAATTTCTTAAGTCCCATGCTTTCCATAGTAATTGTTAAATATAAATTATTACTCATCTGAAATTAGTCTGAATAAATAATGAGAGGGAGGGAGTCAACATCTTTCCTTGTATGACTATTCACTTTTCTCAACATGTCTTATTAAATAGTCAAATTTTGCTTGCTGATTTGATATAAGACATCTTCATATTCTACACTTCCAAATTCTCTTACATTCAATTTTTGATTTTTTGATTCTTTGATCTGTCTGGCTATTCTTAAGCTAATACCAAATTGTTTTACATGTAGAGGTACACAGAATACTTACACCGGCAGAATGTTGAGTGACCTAAGCCCATATCATCATCACAGAAGAAAATTTTTGGTTTTGCAGAAGAAAATAGAAAGCTGCATCAAAAAGTTACTGGTCACAATTAAATTATTATTTTTCTAAAAACATTTTTTAATGTTGATTTTATTTTTGAGAGACAGAGAGAGACAGAGTGTGAGCAGAGGTGGGGCAAAGGGAGGAGACACAGAATCTGAAGCAGGCTCCAAACTCTGAGCTGTCAGCACAGACCCCAATATGGGGCATGAACTCACAAACCATGAGATCATGACCTTAGCCTAAGTTGGACATTTAACCTACTCAGCCACCCAGGTGGCCCAAGGTCACAATTAAATTATTAAAAAATATTTTAGTAGCCATATTAGAAGTTTATATACACTCCCTATCAAAGTTCCTGAAATTGAATGATAAAATTCTATTATAGCAAATATTGCTAAAGAAATATATGCACTCTGGGGCATATTTATTGGGTACCTCAGTAACAGGTTCCAGCAAACTGATTACATCCTATGCAAGCAACTACTGATGATGCAAAGAACTTACATTATTTAATAATAAAATATTTTTGTAGTTTTTATTTAGATTCTCTTTTACATATAATGGATTCTGTTCTAAGTATTTAAACATCTATGTTCAGAACAGACAGTTCCCAAACGAAATGTTAACAAAAACTCTCTCAGTTTCCAACATACTTGTTCTGTTGTCAATGATAATTCTATGGTACTTTTCTTTATAGCTTTCCGTTCTTTAAACATACTTTCATTCCCTCTCACTGTGATGATTTCAGAAACGTAGAAATCTCTCTGCAATTAAATAAAACAAGCATTATTGAATTTATTATTAATCTGTCATGCTGTTAAACTTACTATTCCAGCATGTCCAAATGCCAGAAATAAGATTCAGAAGGGTACACTTAACAACACTAGCATTAAAAAAATATATATATATTTTGAACAGCAAAATATAATTCAAGAAAAAAAATGTTTTCCAACCTCTAAAAGGAATTTTTACTACAATTCATAACTTGGGAAAATCTAAAAAATTCTTCTCTTCATCTATTAAAAATTATTATAAGCCCATTACAATCTTCTCATTGGCATTGTCCTATAAATTCCTAGTTTCTATAGACCACCAAACAGAAAACTGTCTCATTAGAGTACCCTAACCAAGTCTTTTGTTTTGAAGTTTGAGCAATGGAAAGAAATATGTTTTGAATACTTTGCTTTTCTCTAAGATTTATTTTTTCTTATTGTTGCCTAGATGGGTCATTATGTCTGGCTGAAGATCTTGTACATGATTTTGAAGTTTTTGTCACCTCGATTATACAAGAAGCAAAATTAACCTTCTTATTTCAATTTATCTTAACCAGATTTAAAGATTTCTCCAGAGGAACTTTTTCTTGAAGGACCCTGTCCTAAAGGAGATTAAATAACTAAAAGTGAAATTAAACCTTTCCAGGATAGTTGATTAACGTTTTAAACACTAACCAGTTGGTTAAACAATTCCACAACGATCAGAAGTCTACAGTTGAGAAACCCCTTCTATTACTAACAGCAATGTTCTTGGGTCCAAGTAGAGAAAATGTGAGACAGAATAGGTTTTGAATAATATTAAGTTTCTGTATATTTAAGAAAGGATGTAGGATAAGTAAGCACACAGAGTGCTTATAAGGTCATGACCAAGGTCTTGTACCTTCCTGAAAGTTTTCACTATCCCAGTCACTCAGCACTCACCAGATTGTAAGAGAGGAGGCTAGGTGAACCTGGTCCATCTTATCTCAGAAAGCCCCTCAGCCTTGACTGCTTCCTAGCCGTATGACCCTTTCCAGAGTTACTTTACTAGACCCCATGCTTCCCCGGGGCTACTTGATCAATAGCGGTTACTCTTTATGAAGAATATTGACAATGAAGTCTGGTTGCTTGGTTTCCTACATGATCCTCAGTCTGATTTATCTTGGACCCAGCTTAGGCACATATTCTAACAGTTCTTTGAGTTAGCATTTCAAAAAGTAAATGACCAAGAGTAAAATCAAGCATCAGTGAAGCTATACAAAAAGCTACCAAACCAGCATTTAATGCTTTCCTTCCAATAATCTGCTCAATTTTATACTAAATTTGTGTAAACATTACATTAATAATTTTTCTGCCTTACATTTCTATAAATACTCATTACTTTAAAAGGACCCAACCCTGCTATCTAAACATACCCTCTTAATATTGGTATTAGCTGTCAATGTATTTCTATATTTAAAGACATTTATTAATAATTGTTCTTCCATATAAAATTGTTCTAACAATTTTTATACACTAGCTATGAGATGTTTAAACAACATAAAATGGAAGCTACTACATGCTAAAAAGGAAACTGAATGAAAATCACAAAAAAATCCTTAAGTATTAAGTAACCTACATTGTATTAATATTCAATGCTTGCTTGCAGAGAATATAGTTTTCTGAAACCTTCTGAAAAAGTAACCAAATATACTAGAATGCCTATATTTTGTATATGATATTTAACAATCATTTAATCTTTTAACTCCAGGAAAAATACCATTTTTCAAAATAATAAAATTGTCTCAATTTGTATCTGAATCTCCGGTATATTGGATCCTCACCAATGTTAGTATTTTCCTTGGATGTTAACTTTTGGGCACAATGGATAAACTTTAAAAAAATCATACTCAGGAAATAATAGTCACTTATTCCAAATGTTGTAAGTCACAATCAATTTTTGTAAAATTCATGTATACAGCATTTATGGAAAAATTACACTGTCCTCTCGATTTGTTTAATGGGCCCAATTTTTCTTAGTGTTCCTAACAATCTTGTTTTTTAAATATAATTTATTGTTAAATTGGCTTCCATACAATACCAGTGCTCATCCAACAGGTGCCCTCCTCAATGCTCATCACCCACTTTTAGTAAACAACTTTATAAGCCCCTATTGGGCATCTTACATTGATCTTTATTGTGCTGTTGGTTTCATTTGCTAATTATTTATATGGAGTTTTTGCATAGCTGTAAGGTTGGGGGCTAGTTTACTATTTTTATGCAATCTTGCCGGGTTTTTTATAAATTTCATGCTAGCTTCCTTTAGTAATTTTTTTAAATCCTAGGAAAGCCTTGTGATTTGGTCATTTTTATTATAAAGGGCCCCCCCCCCCTCCGGCAAATAGCACTTCTCATATGGTTAAGAATTTCAGTGTAATCACTGACTCTCAACAGCGTGTTGTTTTGTTCCGGAATCTGGTCTCGATCACCTGGCGGAAGAACCAAGCAGCAGTCGGAGATCTTAGAAGGCAGGAGGTTTATTTCACACCATGGGCTGGGAGGAGATTACTCTCCAAAGGTCTGAGCCTGGAGCATCAGCAGAGGGGACAAGTTATAGTCTGTCCCCGTGCAAGTGGGGTGGGAAGGAAAACCCAGAATGGGAATATTCGGCCAGGGACTGGAATTCCCCTATCAGTCCTGTTAGCCATTTTCGAACAGATTTTTCCCTATCAGTTTTATTCTTGATAGTAAGCCTGGGATGATGATGAGACACCCGCTAGACTGAGGTCAGGGAATTCAGTTTGCTTCCCTTTCCCCTCATTAGTCCATTCCCTTCCTCTGCTTCCAACATGGTAATGCAGTGTGGGTGTACACAGGTCAATGTTCCCTGGAGGCCTCAGAACTCACTTTCTTTGTGTTTCTAAAATTACTCCAAAGCACTTCTCGGATCCCTAATGGCTAGTAACTAGCCTTCCTTTAGTTCCGGTGTGACAGACCCTATCCAGGAACTGGCTGGTAAGTCACTCTCATCAGCGGTGCAGCTTGCCAAGTAAGGCGTTGTCTGTTAGATTTCTAGCTACCTTCCTTGAAAAGGAGACTTTCTTATGCTCCACGTATGAAATCATTTAAATGGTATAGGGAAGATCAATTCCTTAAATATTTTTATTGAGTTCCCTGTAATCTAGTCTAGATCTCGTGTATTTTTGATGATTGTGGTTACAAAGAGGGCGGAGTTCAGTAAAGGCTAGATTTTTGACCACTTATTTCTCAAAAATAACAATTAGATTATTTTTCTCCCTGGGGCAGTTTAAGAAATTTATGTTTTCCTCTGAATTCATTTGCATAATGTTGAGCCAAGTTTTCAATTAGGATTTTTTAACTTTCTTATGTAAATGTGATTATTTTCTTTTCAGCATAAATTTCAAGTTTATGAGTTTGATCTTTTCCCTCCAAAAAATTTACAATAGTTAATATGTTTTCTACTAAACAAACTTCTGCTAACATTGATTTTTGCCTTCATTGGTCTTCTAAATTCTTGTATCGAAGGTTTATTCCATTGTGTTTTATTCCTTAATCAGTTAGAAGTAAATGTTTTGATGTTGATGTTGCTCTCTACAGCTCAGAGACCACTGAGCTGTTGTTGTCAACTTATTTTTTCTTTTTAGAAATTTGAAGTTTCTTTATGGCTAGTCCAGGTGATTTGTGACTGATTTCCCCATGATTTCTGGAAAACAAGCTATTTCCTTTTGGGGAGGGGTGGGGAAGGAGTGTGTGTACGTGTTTGCAGAGAGTTGTCATAGACTCTGGGTCTGGAGTTCTCTCTTGTCCAGCAAGAGAGCAGATGCAGGATTAAAATGGGTCCTTGCTCTGATTTTATTAGGATCAGAAGGCTTACAAGCATGATGGGTGTGCACAGAGATAATGAAACTGTGAACATTAACTCATTGGCTTGAGGGAAAGGGCTTTTGAAGATAATGTGGTGTTAGGGGTTTGGGTCAATACAAAACACAATTCTGGCCCTGGGCAGAAGGTTGTTTACAGCAAATGTGAAGTGTCACCTCTGTTTACCTGAATTGGCCTAGGGGACAAGAAAGACAGAGCATGCTACCTCAGGTCAACAAGGCACCTTTCTTTTGCCTATTAGTTCTGCTCTGGGGAACTCTGCCCAGCAGAGGTCTAAAGTCTTGTTTTCCTATTTTTTGTCCTTTTTTCCTATGAAAGCAGCTTTCTGCTATTGTACTAAATTGGAAGGTGTTTCCGCCCTGAGCACCTAATCTTGTTTACCTCATTTTTGATGCTTTCCTCCTGAGGTTTTTCTATTTTTATATCTTTGTCCAATTCTGGGGGCCTTTGCCCTGTTTACCTTATCTTGGATGCGAACATTCTGTGGCTTTCTATTTTTTTAACCTTGTTAACCCATCAGGGCAGGCTCAAAGAATTCCTAAGCTTATTCCCCACAGAGGGTCTATCTTATGTTATTTCACATTTGCTTGAGGAAAGCTCAAGTGAAATCTTATCCTACAATTTTTCTTCCCTGACCTATAATAAAAAGCAGAACTGATGGTGGGGGTACTGATGGTCGGGGTGTGTATTCATTCCCTACACAGTTACCAGAATTCCAAACTGAGTGGCTTAACATAGCAGGAATGTAGTGTTTCACAGTCGGGAAGCCGGAAGTCTGCAAAGAAGGTGTCAGCAGGGCCATGTTCCCTCTGAAAACTGTAGAAGAATCCTTCTTTGACTCCTTCTAGTTTCCTGTGGTTTGCTTGCAAACTGTGGGATTTTTTCCTTGACTTGTAGACTCATCACTCAATCCTTTGTCTTCACATGGCATTCTCCATGTCTTCACAAGGCTACCTTCTTAGAAGGACATCAGTCCTATTGTTTTAGGAGCCTCTCTTACTCTAGTAGGACCTCATCTTCACTAATTGCATCACTACTGCTCTATTTCCAAATAAGGTCACATTCTGAGGTGCTGGGGGGGTAGGACTTCAACATGCCTTTTCAGAACACCATTCAACCAATAACAGGGTACATACACCCTACATTCCTTATTCTGACCTATCTCTTGTATTTTAACAATTGCTTCATTTAAAAACAAAGATCTTATAAATATGATTGTTCATATAGCTGCTCCTTGGTATAAGTTTTCTAGTGAAGTGTTTGTCATTTTGGGTCCTGTTCCTTTTTTTCTTTCTGATTATCTTTGTCTAAATTCTGATCTGATTATAAAGTTGAAATATAGTTAGCAATGTCATTTCTCATAAAAAATGCAAGTGATCTCATTATACACCAAAATGCTTTTTAAGAAGCATTTTTGTTCAATAAGAAAATGATTCTGAATTCAGTGCATAAAACCTCATCTCTACTTCAAACTTATTATTTTAAAGAGGTAATGTTAATTTTGCAATATTTAGGGTATATACTAACAATGCTGCCTTAGAAATAATGAACTCCAACATTTTAAAGTGACTTCTAAAACCAATGTTAGAACAGAGTTAGCCAACCATGATATATTGGATATTTTATTTAAAACTTGGGGATGGGAACAGAATAAATAATCACGCGTAACGATCTGGTGGGAGTTAGCTGAAATTTCTTCTCTAATCAAAGCAGACTGAGTGGGCCGAGAAGCTTACAGGTAATTCTATTGAACAGACGTGCTTCATTTTCTTATCAAGTTCACCATTAACTTTGGTTTGAAAAGAACAAAAAAAGGCTTCAAAAAATACTTAGAAATGTATTATTTAGTAAAGGTTAAAAGACAGACTCACTCTTTTATAATAAGGAGTTCCAAAAATATCACTACTAGAAGTAGCCATTTGGAAGCTTCTCCAACTGGTTAAGGAGGAAATAAAGTTTCAGCTTCCCTTCTTTATCTGTTGACTTAGGGTATGACATGGAGAATTAAAGAAGGGAGAAAGCTTTACTTGCCTCTCTTGAATCATAAGGACGGGATTTGGATGCTAACCTTTCAATGGTGGTTCATCCCTATGCATGGCCACCACTTTGAGTAAAGGGTTAGTTATGACATCACATCAGAGTCTTGCACCCACAATTCAGGACAATCTTAAATAACACCGAGTTCCAGGAGTAGGGTAAGGGAGAGGGTTTCATATACTCTCAGCTGACTTTGATTCAGCCTAGAGCTATCTTAAAATTTACATGCAGTAAATTCTTCTTTAGGGTCTTTCATTGAGTTGTGAAGTGCCTTAAAAGCCTGCTACAGAGTGAAGTACTCACTTGATGTTCCCTTTATAGTTAAGTAGAAATGGATGGTAAGAAAATATTGGAATATTTTCATATATAAATTTATCAGAACCTAGCATTTTCAACTTAACATCAATTTAATGTTCTGTCTTTATGTTATAGTGTGACAGGTCTTTAAATGTTTGAACATAAGCTGATTTCTGGTTAGCAGTGACTATTATTCAGAACATGATATGATTACTATTATGTATACCTGAAGAACGGCTTACAGTTCTATCCTCTCATCAGTTCCTATTTTAACCATAATTCATTTCTGTATAGAATCAACTATCCAAACTACACATCATTAGGAATGTGCACTGTACTTATAATAAATCATCTTCCTGTGAAATAGGACTGGATAGACATATGCTCAAATAGTAACACAAAAAGAGTCTAGAATAAAAAAATATATTAGATTTTTAAAGGGGTTATACTCTGGAAAATTAGATTCCACTCCCAGCTGTTAAAATCATTCTGAAGCAAACCAGAATGAAAGTACTATAGCACTTTGCTACATTTCCATAAGAGAAAAGTTTTGAAGATTACCTCAGTTTGTAATCAATAAAAGAAAAGAAATCCACAGAATTTCATCCTTAAGCCTCAGATAGACAGTGAAGTAGTAGGTTGAATTGAAATTGAAGCCAGGTTATTACAAGACTTTACTTAAAGCAATTATGGTATTCCTTTGAAGTATTGCAAGCTCTCAAATCACAATCTAACAGCATGACTCAAGCTATACTAAAGACTCAAAAGCAAAGTTTTCTTAAAGGGAGGAAAATGGCAGCTAGAAATGTAGTGGGTTCAAAACCATCAGCGAGATAATCCTACCACTAAAAGAGAGCCCTGCATGTTAACTCAGAATGAACATAAACAAAACTAACTTAAATTTTAGTCTATAAACACTTAAACCTCTAGAGTGGGCTTGGCAGTAGGAAGATTGAAAGATAATGGGTTTGGTTTGAGAAATGCCAACAGACTGGCAGGACCACATGGCATTCAGGGGGCTCTGGGGAGGCAGGAGACTGAATTACTAGTATGTTCGCGGCTCCAGCGGTATCTTATATGCACCTCGAACCTTTATCCCCCACATTCCTACCTCCTCTCCCACCATAAACACAGAACGTGAAGAATCAGAAATAAGCATGGTGGCTTCAGATATTCACCTTTCGGAACAAAATCCTGGATAAAAGAAATGGGTAGTTGATATGATTTCACATGCCTGTGAAGCCTGTTCTGTCTATTCTTGCACACTGGCTAGAGTGAATATCAACCAAAATTCACCCCACGCAAATGTACATTTTTAACTCGGAGCTGAATAACTCAAGCTATTAATCTTAGGAAAGTTAAGTGATTTAGGGAGTAAACAAGTATACGTAAGATCTGAGAAGGGCAAAATCATAGATGGTTACTAAATGTAGTAAAAAGTAAAGATAATTCGAAGCATTTTTTAACGCTATTTTCTTTTTCTTTCTTTTTCTTTTTTCTTTTCTTTTCTTTTTTTTTTTTTTTTTAGAAAAAGAAAGAGTGTGAGTTGGGGAGAAGATCCCTGAAGTCATGACCTGATTCAAAAACAAGAGTCTGATTCTTAACCTACGGAGCCACCCAGGGGTGCCTCTGCCTCTTATCTTTTAAAGTAATGGGCTCCAAAAGGAATGCTCCTTGATTTCAGTGATAGTGTAAGAAACATACTTACCACAGTAAAATGCTTCCACCATAAAAATGCAGACATTATCTCAAAAGCTCAAGTCAGCCTTAACTGACATCCACAATTCTTACTATCAGGAATTACAATTAGGAACTTGGTATTTACCTTTCTAAATGGCTCACACAGCATTTAAATTCTTAATACATTCATTTGTTTTTAATTTTTTAAATGTTTATTTATTTTTAAGATACACAGCGCATGAGTGGGGGAGGGAGAGGGAGAGAGAAAAAGAGAGAAAGAAAGAGAGAGAGATTGAGGGAGAAAGACAGAATCTGAAGCAGGCTCAAGGCTCTGAGCTGTCAGCACAGAGCCAGCAGCAGAGCCTGAACATGCCAACTGTGAGATCATGACCCGAACCAAAGTCGGAAGCTTAACCTACTGAGCCACCCAGGCACCCCATAAATACATTTTTTTTAATATTACAAACTGCTGCCCAGTATCTCTTATATGAGTATACAATTTCCATTTTATTTTCCCCTATGAGTATGTAGACTACTGTTACTATTATTTTATTTTTGCATTAATGCATGCCTGCAAAAACAATGCTATAGTGAACAATCTTCTCTGTATTATTCCTGGTTACATAAGCAAATGTTTACTCAGGTTGGATAGTAAGGGCAAATACAAATTAAAATAAGAAGCTTAATTCTCCTTCATTTTCTTAGAGTATTTACATTTGAAAACTCAAATTATTTCTGTCTCTTTGATATGTACATAAATCTTTTTTAATGCTAATGAAGCATCTGACCTCAAGGACATCTTTGAGAGCCTCTTTGAAATGGAATTATAAAGAAAGATAGCATCCCTATGTCTCAATTTTTGTGCCAAGGTAGAAATCTCACACCAACGTGCACAACTACCTCCTGCACAAAGATATGAGAAGCTATTTTCTGGTTGGTTAAAGCCAATGAGCTAATACAGAGGGTCACCCCCATTATCAAGTGCAATTAAGATGTACTGTGTGTGACAAATGGTGCTGCCAAGTCACCTTACCTGAGGACTAACTCTAGTTTACCGGGTTTACCGTGGGAACAAGCATGCAGCGGGCTGTATCTGCTGCCTAAACAAACGGGGCTTCACAGTCTCTTAGACATTTGCCCCTGATGCATATGTTCTGGCTTCATGCCTATTCAATAGCACTGCTTTCTCCCTCTGGTACCTTTGTGGAGCCAGAAGACAGGAGACTTTGTTTCCAATGTCATTTTCCCAACAACAGTGGCTTCCCTGACTCTGCAAGATGTGGCTACAGAGTATCAGTGCACAGCAACACTGGAAGGAAACTTGGAGGAATCTATCAAATCAAATCTGGTCTAATAGAAGGTCATGAACACCTGTTTTCCCATATTCACCAGTACCGGGGATATAATCAAACTTACACATTTCTTATGGGATCTGAGAATACTTTGCTTCATTTTTTTATGTTTCCTGGTTACCAAGATTTGACACATGAATTGCCTCTTCCGAAAATGCTGGTTTTACATTCTTTGCAGGTTTTTCTCATTATCTTAAGAGTTTTTTATGATCCTGTTTAATTGACCCTCACCCAATTAAACGGGTTGCAAATATTTTCTTTTGTTTGTTGCTTGTTATAATTGTGCTTATATCCTCTTTAGATATGACATTCACGAAACCATTTGTATTCATTTTCCCAAAGGTTACCCAATTGTATAGTCACTTGGAGATTAGTCCAGCCGCTCAGAACCCTTAGCCTCCATTTTTTTCAGTGGATGAAAGCAGATCTATACTGGTTGTCCATTGTTTAAGGTGTTTAGATGGTTATATGTTTATTTATTTATTTTGAGGAGAGAGTGTGTAAGCAGGTGAGGGGCAGAGACAAGAAGGAGGGAGGGAGGGTGGAAGAGAGAGACAGACAGAGGGAGAGAGAGTCTCTAGCAGGCTCCATGTCATCATCACAGAGCCTGACTTGGGTTTGAACTCACAAACCATGACATCATGACCGGAGCTGAAATCAAGAGTCAGATGCTTAACCTCCTGAGCTGCCCAGGTGCTCCAGGTGTCTAGGCTTTTTCACACGGATATATAAATGGAAATAAAAATAAAATGCTATATTTTAAAAATGTTCATGTTTTAGGTAATGCTAAGGATTTTAATCTCAATAACACTTTATTATTTAAGTTGAAAACTATTTAAATAAGTCTGAAGGAAGGTTCAGGAACTTCCACTGAGCAATTAAGTGAATTAGGAAATCAAGATATTCTCTTCTCTCCTTTGGCCATTTATGTAGCTTACCCTAAATTCAAATTTTATGTTCAAGTTACAAAAACAAATTGCAGTGAGAATTTAGGAGTAAAGCAAAATCCTCAGTTTTAGTTCTAAAGTGTAAGAAATGATAAATAGAATACACTGTCACACACTGACATATGGAACCCTGAGTGTTTTTCAAGAAACCATTAAATAAAGTACTCTCAATCCTTAAAATTATCCTAAGATAACAAATCTGACAAAGTCCAATACTCCTGATTTTGAATCCACTGCTCATTTAAACATGAATTGCTTATAAAAATGAAAATCAATTATGTAATAAAAGAATCTTCCAAGAAGACTTGTCGCTTTCAGCCACCATCCAGAATAAGCTTTACATTTCTACCATTTAGGTCTGGCACCCACTTTTCATACTGCTAATACTACTGGACTTTGAAATTAAAGAAAGATGGAGAAGTTGTACTTGGTACCAAGACCAGAAACATTTTAGAGTATAGAGTATAGGTTTATACATTTTAGACACATAGGCTTCTTAGAAAGAAAGATTTAATGCAATACTTTTTTTTAAATTAAGACAGACTATATTAACTATAAGTAATATTTAAGTAAGGGTCTTGTCTTCCTTAACTTCAGAAAGTCTGATTCTATATAGAATACATGTCCCAAAATACCAAAGAGTTTATTGACTTAAGTGCAGAGCATAGAAACACCTTTGTGATTCTTAAGCAAAACTTAGACTTAATGAGAAGAGCAAACTGCATTTTATGGCCCATGTAACTACTTACTCCCAGAATAGTGGTCAGAGCAAAGGCAATTCTTGCCATTTTTTTTTCCTGCTGTCAATAAATGCATGGATCTTTCCTATCCTATGTTCAAATTAATGAATATGACAATTTGGTCAATGCCTCATTTGTATTAGCTTTGGATTATGTCACAAACACCTTTAAAATTCCTTTGAAAGAAAGAAGTTGGACCTTTCAGAAGGTGTTAAGTCCTTTAAAAAATTTTTTTAAAATATTTTATTTATTTTTGAGACAGAGAGACACAATCTGAGCAGGGGAGAGTCAGAGAGAGAGGGAGACACAGCATCTGAAGCAGGCTCCAGGCTCTGAGCTGTCAGCACAGAGCCCGACGGGGGGCTCAATCTACAAAATGTGAGATCATGACCTGAACTGAAGTCGGATGCTTAACCAACTGCACCACCCAGACGCCCCAAGTCCCTTAAGAGGAAAACGTGAACAGACACGGAGTTTTCTGAGGCAGAAAAGTATACCCCATTTACCCTTCTAGAACCACATTAATTAAAAAAAAGAGAGATTTCAGTGAAAATATTTATTCTTTTCCTTAACTGGGTTAAACGGTAATACAAATACTCTGAGGCTGCCCTTTCTCATGTGCTATACTTTAAACGTCCAAAACTTTACGTAAAAACTACACATGACCTAGTTTCTTTCACAATTCATACTTAGAGAATCTCAGATTTAATTGTATATGCTTTGAAGTAACTTCTCTGTTACTGTTACTAATAGAGATTTGAAAAGACGAGCTCCAGTTAGAGCGAACTGCAGCAGTAACAGCAGCCAGGCTCTCAGGTACAAAAAGAAACGCTCGGGAGGAAGAGGAGAGAAGGGATGTTCGTCTATATGGTTTCCAACTGGCAGCAGCCAGACGGCAGGATGCCAGTGCGCCTGCGTCCCTCACAAGGACAAGGACGCCAGTGCGCCTGCGTCGTCAGCCAGGCCACGCCCCACAGGCGAAGACTAATGACATTATGAAATGTGACGAGAACAATTTTACAGGAAGTATCAAAGTTTTAAGTAGAAAAAGGACTGCAAAACAGCCTTCCATGACTAACAGAGCCGACAGCCTCCCTGGAGAGAATGGAATGTGGAGATAAAAACCCAGGCCCCCAAAATTACTGGAAGACCTCAGGTCAGGTTCCCTGACCACCCGGAGCTTCCGCTAAAAGGCACAACTTGAAAGTCTTCCCAAATCCTGAGGGAGCATCCTTTTAGAAGGATGTTAAGGAGGACGGAAACATCATCCTGACTACATGGCAACCACCGTGGAGGCCTGAGTGTTCCCGTGTTCAGGTGTGGGGTGGCCGGCAGAGCCCCCTGACCACACGCCGTGTCGGCGTAGGCTCCCGGGGTGCCATCGCAGTCCTTCCGTACAAAGTAACATCTAGACAACCTGAAGGAAACCCGGCGCGCTCGTTTGAAGGGCAGCCCTGGGAAGATTTGCACAGAGCAGCACGTCCGCCCCTGTCCCTTCCCGGGATTGGCTCCCGCCGGGTCAGGCTGCGCGCCGCACGGGGGCCGGAAGCCATGTCAGCAACACTGGGACTTGCTCTCTGCTCTCAAGGTCTCCCGATCCAGTTTGATTTTGTCCTCGTCGTTTTCTTCACTAGGAAAGCTCTGGTGGTTTGCGAGGATATTCTCCACTAGGAACCGCGCGGCCTCATCTATGTTTATGTTATCCTGTAAGGCAGAATGATGAACACGATCAATTCTTAGCTTTAATGCTTAGAAGTAAGCCTTAAGAGTCTTAATGGGACTAGCAGAGTGTGTCAGAGGGGACGTTATAATACAGGAGCTACCATCTTCTTCTCCCGTACTAAAGGGTTAAGCCTTAAGCGTTCAATGCCATTGAGTAATGTGGCTAGGGAACTCTCTTCTTTTCACAAATGATCACCCTTTCTGATGTTCCTGTTTCAAACTTCTTGCCTCGGAGATTCAATGAACTATATCTCAACGGTTGAAAAGGAATCTTCACCCCACACTGGGTTAGGACCACTCACATAAATGAAAGCACTAAGGTGACAACCTTCCTACCCTCGAACATCTAAGTCAATTATTCAGGATACATTATGAAGAAGAATGTCAAGGTCTCATACCACATTGAAATACCATAAACGTATTATGTCGTCCCCCATCTCTGAGTGCAGATTATTACTCCCAACTGTCATGTGTAAATTAACCTGAAACAATGTGGTGGGTGTGATGTCCATTAAAAATATCCTAATGAGTCATAAAGTATCACAACATTTGTGTGACAGATTTATTAGTTGTCATTCAATACACAACGCATAGCAAAATCTGGGCTTATTTTTTTAAGTAACTTCATTTTTAAATAATTTCAGGTTTGCACAACAATTGCAAAAATAGTAAACATTCCTACATACCCTTCACTCATCTTCCTAAAATATTAACATCTTAGAAATCCAGATTTCCAGATAAAATCAGGAAACTAGATAATAGTGTCGGCATTAATTATGAGCCTTATTCAAATTTCACCATCGTCTGAACGCCCTTTTTTCTTATCCAGGTGACCAGCCGTATTTCATGCTCATGTCTCCTTGGTCTCCTTTAACTTGGGACAGTTCTTGAGTCACCTTCCCTTTCACGACCTTGACACTCTTGTAGACTACTGGCCAGAAAACATCCCTCAGTTTGGGCTTGTTTGGTGTTTCGTATCATTAAACTTAAGTTATGCATTACTGGCAGGAAGAAGTGATGTGTCCTTCTCTGTGCACAAAGAGGCGCTTGCTTAAAGTCACGTCTGCCAGGCTTTTCCACTGAACAGTTACTATTTATCCTTTGCACTTAGTAAGTTCCTATATGTAAATCACCTGTTTTTTTTTCTACCATAGTTTTACCCATTAACTTGACCATTAATTAATTTTTCCCCTAAAACATTTATTACCATGGTGATTAAAAGGGACTTTCTATTTCCATTATTCCCTTTACATGTATTAGTTGGGATTCTGTCAGGAAGAGTTTTCTCTTCTCCTCTACTTATTAATTGGTTTATTCATGTCATGGAGTATTAGTTTATTCCATAGATTAGATCCATTACAATAGTGACTTGCTTTGTTGCTCAAACTGTCTTGCATTTTTGGAGCTTTTATAAGTACGGTCCCGTGTCTTTTTGACATGTCTCCATCATTTTGTGTTTCCTTAGTTTCTGGCTCCACAAAATATCTCTGGTGCATCTTTATTTGTCCCACTAGTCCCGGAATCAATCATTTCTCCACGAAACCCCTGTTCTTTTCATAGGAGAACAGTATTTAAAAACCAAATTCTACGGACCAGTATACTCACCAGATCTGTGATGTTATTGGCCTAAGCCCTCTGAGCAGAAAGAGCTAGTAAATATATGTATGCATCCACAGACATGTAGACATCTGTTTCTACGTTTATCTGTCTGTTTATGCAAATATGCATATGTAGAAACACATACATACACAGAAACATCTATATTTATATGTACGTGTAAAATGTTGGGTTCATACAGATCTCTCCAATTTCAATCTAACAACATGAGGTTCATTCCAGCTTTCTTCCTTATTTACTATAATTTTCTTAGACAGTGAGAAACCTGCAAGACCTGTGCTATTTATTCAGGTATCTTTTCCAGCATCAACACAAGCTTTCTTTAATCAAAGTATTGATCTCTGAATGTCCAAATGTCACTTGGCCCCCACCCTTCCATTATCCCAAAGAACTCCAATGCTCCCTAACTGCATTTAGTAGCAACTGACTAGGAACAGAAATTCCCATGTTGTAATCCGTCATGCATTTTCATGGTGGAAATTCATTATTTGCTCTAAAAAATGAAAGGATGAAGTTCACAAATTCAAAACTGTCTTTTGGCTGTGTTCCCATTAAAATTCAAATCACTGGAATTCAAGCAGAAATCAGATGTGAAGTTAGCGCTGGCCAGCTCAGAAATACAGGCATTAGTAACACTTGAACAGTACTTTAAGGCTTGACTAAAAGTTTTAATCTGGATTTCATGTTACTGTTATTCTCTTCAAACATTCCTGGTTTACTACCAAGGAAATTCTGCAGAAGGCGTTGCTAATATATTTGTAGCAAAGCACAGAATGTATGTGACACTTCTGTTAATCAGAGTTTTCCTTCTCACCTTCACATGTAACCCTGTCTACAAATATAACAAATCTGATGATTTATACATTCTCAAGCTGCAGGCCACATGAGACAATCATTTGGGAATCTTCCATCTAGATTCTGGGGACAAATCTGGATTTATTACCTGAGTGATTAATTCAAATGAAACTCAGAGAAGAAATTTTATCGGTAATATGTGCCATCTCTTCCACCAGATCTCCTGCTCTAATAAACATCACACATACCACTGCGTATTTCCCGACAAAGCTAGGACGTAAAGCAAATTACCCAACTGACACGCCACAGAAGGAGGGACGGCTTTTGGGACAAGGGCCTCCAAGAGTGACCGCCCCTTTCTGCCATTTCTGCCTTCCTGCCCGGCTAAGTGTCCCTGCAGCCCCCACCCGTGCACAGCAGCTTTTACTGCTGCTACTTTTTATTCATTTATTTGTTTATTCATGAAATGAAATGCTGAGATTCTAGAATGTCTTTATTTAGACAGATAGCCTTTAGCTTAGGAGCAAAACCTTCTGCCTCCAGCAGACGCTAGTTCTGCTGATGACTCCAAGATCACCAATTATCTCCAGAGCAGCTTTGCTGTGCAGTCTCTCACGGCTTTCCTCTCATTATTCTGATCATCAGTGGCACCCAACGGTCTTCTGTGATGAGGGTGGCTTTCTAGCAAAGCTAAAAGTAACCTACGAATAAGCAAGACTTAGACCAGTAGATAAATCCAGTCACATGTGTTTTATACTTGTTTTTAATTAAAAAATAATCTGCAAGAAATCCACAAAAGACATCCCAAATGCTGGAACTATGTTAGGAAATGCCAGTCTTTTGGTTTCGGATTTTGCTTGTCATTACAGGATTTCTCAAAGATTTCATCATTCTTATGTAAGTCCCATTGTTATTTGACCTCTAGTGGGAAATTCCCAATGCGCATAAACAAGTCCCCTCTCCAGGAATATTTTGTGCTTGTGAATTCCACTTTTGCTTTCTTGAATACCTACACTGGTAAGATTTTTAACAGCTGACTTAAGTGCTTTTGTTTTTCTTCAAAAAATATTTATCCCATAATAGATGAAAGGAAGAATTCTCGCTCTGCTATTCATCAAGAAGCATGTCACAAACGTTGACACTTGCTTCCTGTTCAAATTCTTTCATACACAATTAATCTGAAACTCTTCAAACATCATCTGGACACATCGCTGCTCTGACATTCTCAGGTCCGTTTCTGTTAGTGCTGCACATGACCTGCATATTTGCCCCAGTCATCTAGGCTCCTATATTTTGTTAAGCCTTCAGTAAACATCAAAAATGCCTGTGCTCCGCAAGATCCCTAATCCCCCAAAAACTCCAGTTGCAGAAGTGCTCCATTTAAAGGCTCAAACTCAGAGAATGTCAGTGTTCTTTCTTCCAAGCTGATTTTTATTCCAATGGAAAATATGCCCTTCTATTCACCTGCCCACTATCCAATTCTGAAAGCATTTTTGCTGTCCGCTGAAGGAAGCTATAACACACCCATGCTATGCTCTGCTTTTTATTAGGCTCCCAAAACCCACTCACATAAACCCATCTAAATACTGTCTAGTTATAGCTCAGATTTACGAGTTAAGAGCGGAGCAGATGCAAACACACAGCAGACCTCACCTTTGCCGAGGTTTCAAACCATCCGGTGAAACCGTGTTCTTTGCAGAACTGGTCCAACTGGGGAGGGCTCTGGCCACCATCCTTTTTCTGGTCACATTTATTAGCTAAGAGGACTGCAGGGATAGGGCTGCCGTTTGGAAGATGGACTTTACTATCCAGATCACTCTTCCACTTTAAGACGGCCTCAAACGTGGAGCCTCTGGATATATCAAAGACCACAAAGGCACCAACAGCTTCTTTGTAGTACACTCGGGTCATGTTGCCAAACCGCTCTTGCCCTAGAAGTAAACAGAATGAGAGTTTAAGAACTCATAATTCAGACTGAGTCTACATTTAGATATAAACCCTCTGACCCTAGGAACAGTGCTGTAAACGCAGGTGTCCCATTTCATAGCAAAGAAATTGGTGGGAGGAAGGATGCACAGAACCACGTGGCCAGTCATGTGGTGTGAGTACACAACTAACTAGTATGTTCTATGTGTACACAACACATGCTCCATAAACCTCCAGATGACAGCGCTTAAAACTACAGAGCCCAGCATTTCTCCTCACATTCCCCCAGTCTAAGAGAAGAAGTGCTAAAGAGAAAAAGAAAGCTGGGAGTGGAGGGGAGAAAAGATGAGACTAGAAGAAAGTGAAGCTGGCAGGAAGAAGATAAGTATGGTGGGTAAAACGCAGTCAAAAAGACTAGGACTGGATAAGAGATAAAGGAGCTCATCTTTGTCCCCATCTCTAGCTTGTACCCACTTTGCACGCTGCTTGCAAGATTGCTATCTTCTAAGAAGGCAGATGCGTGCAAACCTACTAACAAAAAGTGGCACAATTATCTGTGTGACTGAAAGAAGGATCAAGTGCAGAGTTCTTCGAATATCATACTTTTAAAATAACTTAACATGTTTAATAGTTTGGGGACAATCCTACTGCTTCACATACCACACAGGACTTTGCAAAGTTTTCTCTTTCCGTCTGGTATCACACTGTTCTTTGACATAGGAAGGACCCTTCTCTTCATCTGACAGGTGAGAAACCTCACCAAGAGCTGCTTGGCCAGGATTATGGTAGTACTAAGACAGGACTAGAACCCAGGTCCTCTGAGTCCCATGCACCCCTGCTGCCAGCCATTCCAAACTATCTTGCAGTTGCCTTGACTTCTAAGGCACTTACCTTCACTTCAGTCTGTCAGACTACTGACCAGGGTACTAAGGAAATATGACTGGCAACCAATGCGAATCTAAGATGTGAAACTCTGATCAATGATAAAAACAAAGCTGACAGGACACTTTCCTGTTAGAACACATGATGAGAAAACACTTTATCTACATTTCACTGACAGTAACAAATGCAAAGCTACCCACAAAAAATATTCTTTCTCCTCCAAGTACTACTGGAGCATCATACAACGTTAGATACTGCTTAAGGAAATAATGGGAGAAGAACACAACAGGCAAGCTTAAATGGATAAACTTGAAGTTCCTTCAGTTTGTGGTAACTCTTCATATGGGCTTGTCTGAACTTGTACTATGATAGTTCAGATGTCTGAATTTTATTCTGACAGTCACATATGAAACCCCACTATCATATTTATGTTTTATTGGTAATGTAAATCTGCCCAGCCAACTACATAGGTATTTGATCACAATTTGATCACATTTATAAGAAGTTAGCATTGTACCATTTTTCTTACACATGCACTTCATAATCACACACAGCATGACACAGAGGATAAAAGTCTGTATCACTCTTCTGCAAAAAAACTACATAGATGCATCAATGTCGTTGTGACTTCAATTTTAACTAGAGAACACATACTACCAATTTTTATTTTTATAAATTTAATTATTAAATACAAAATGACTATGGCAACAAGGGAAATTAGCCTCATTAAGATAGTCCAGATTACAGGATTATTTCATATTATAAGAAAGTACTCATTTGGACTATCAATTTAGAAAAGAGGGTAGGGAGCCACTAGTAAAAGCATAGAAATCCAGAAGTAATAAAGAACAATTATGCTTCAGTGACTGCTGCTTTGTTTACTGAGTCATCTATAAATCTATAAAAATATTCCTTTCAAACTATCATACTAAATCATATTCAAATTTGTCTTTACATAAACTTTCTGGTAAAACATACAAAAATCAGAAATGTGTATGACAAGGAATTTTCGAGGTGGACACTGTGGCTTAGAATTATCAAGTTAGGTTCCAAGGTTAGGGTTCAAAACTCTCTGATAGTCTCAGAGTGTGCTTTCTAAAAACCACACTATATGGCTATTCAAAATAGTGTCAATTATGCTATTAAGCAAATGAAAAGGAAAGCTACAAATTGGGAGAAAACAACGCAAATCCTCTATCTGGTAAAGGAGTTATACCCAGGATATACAAAGAACTCTCAAAACTCCAAAGTAAGAAGATAAAAAATCAAATAAATAAAGTAAGCAAAAGGAACACATACAATGACAAATAAGCAGAGGAAAAGATGCCTAGGAGCATTAATTATAGGAGAAATGCAAATTTGAATCACAACGAGGGTGCCTGGGTGGCTCAGTCAGTTGAGTGTCTGAATCTTGATTTCAGCTCAGGGTTTGGGATTGAGCCCCACATCAGTCTCTGTGCTGAACATGGAGTCTGCTTAAGATTCTCTCTCTCTGTCTCTGTCTTTCTCTCTCTACCCCCCACCCTTCTCCTCTGTTCACGCTCTCTCTAAAACTTAAAAAATAAAAATAAATCTTTAAATCACAACCAGCTTCCCCTTCATGCCCACAAGAATGGCTAAAATAAAAAGTCTGATTTTACCAAGTATTGGTGAAGACGCGGAGCAATAAAGACTCTTACACATGGTAAGAATAAGAATTTAAAAGTGTACATCCACTTGGGAAACAATTTGACAGTTTCTTAAAAATTTAAACACACATTTACCAAATAATCAACACATTCTACTCCTAGGTATTTGCCCAAACAAAATGAAAGCACATATATACACAAAGTCATGTTCATGAATGCTCATAGATGCTTTATTTTTAATAGCCAAAACAGTAATGAACAAAGTATGGTATATTCATACAATAGAATATAACAACAGAAAGGAAAGGAGTAAACTATGGATAAAAATAACAAAATGGATGAATCTCAAAATAATTATGATGAGTGAAAGAAACTAGACCAGAGAGGGAACAGGTAATACAGTATGAATGCACTTATATCATATCCTTAAAAATAAAAACTATAGTGTCTTAGAGGAAGTCCATCAGTGATTGTCTTGGGCAAAGCAGAAAGATGGGCTCAAAGAGGGTAAGAGGAAATACTTTTGCAATCTTGATTATAGTGATGTTTCACTAGTGTTTACATGTCAAGTATCAAATTGTACAGTATGTTGTATTGTCAATTATATACCAATAAAGCTATAAAAAGTAATACTTACCTCAGATGGTCACTGGGAAGGTTTAATGCAAAATGCCTGCCTAAGAGTCTTTTAGGGCAGAGTACAATAGACAAACTATAATTTCATGGTCAAACCTGGCTAAAATTTTACTGGAATACTATTGCCTTCATCCATTTATGGGTTTCTACATCAGTTTTCATTCTACAATGGCAGAGTCGAGTAGTCGCAACAAAGAGCGAATAGCCCATAAAACCTAAAGTATTTGCTACCTCTATTCTAGAAGGTTAGGGCATAGGCTATACCTTGAACTGACAGTGGTATATAAAAATTCATGAAGGACTTAAGGTGCGTGTATGTAAATTATACTTTAAGTTCAAAAAAGTAAAATGTCAGGCTCATGATAAGCACTGTGTAAATGTTAACTAGCGTTAAGTGTTCAATAAATGTATTACATGATGAAAGCCTGAGTATCCTTTTTAAAATGGTGCGATTAAACATAGCAAAACCTTAAACTATTAGCTAGTTATATGCTGTCAATTGTATTGGTAAAAACAGTTTGCAGGGGAAAATGCACTTGAGGAAAGCACAGATGTACCAGACAATCAAAACACCAAACACCCAGGAGCGCCTCAGTCAGTTGTGTGTCCGACTTCAGCTCCGGTCATGATCTCACAGTTTGTGGGTTTGAACCCCACACTGGGCTCTGTGCTGACAGCTCAGAACCTGGAGCCTGCCTTGGATTCTGTGTTTCCCTCTCTCTCTGCCCCTCCGCTGCCCACGCTCTGTCTCTGTCTCTCAAAAAAGTGAATAAACATTAAAAACACATTTTTTAAAATAATACCAAGCACCCAAAGGTCAAGCAATCCCAGGCAAGTAACTCTATCTGACTAAATAAGTGTCTTTACAGGTTTTTGGGGATCTTCCGGCTCTTCCATCTGATGTTTTCAATTTCTGTGTGATAACTTTAATGTTATAATTATTTGCTAAAGATTCTTCAATCACTGAATCCAGACAGCAATGGGGATCAAATATAAATAATCCAGCATCAAAAGGCCAAGCGAAGCATTCAGGAAAATAGCTTACTTTCCAACAGAATAGTGAAATACACTTCCTATTTTACTGAGTTCATCATCTTTTTAAAAAATTCTGAAGTAATCCACTAGTACTTCAGGGATAATCTTGAACTGGTCAAAAAAACCTAAAAAATACAAATTTCTAAAATATGTAACATTTAATTAGAAAATAGAGATGGGTGCCCGCCCGGGTGGCTCAGTCAGTGAAGTGTCAACTCTCAGTTTTGGCTCAGGTCATGATGTCATGGTTCATGAGTTCGAATCCCAGATGGAGTTCCATACTGGGCTCCGTGCTAGCAGTGCGGAGCCTGCTTGGGATTCTCTCTCTCTCCTTCTCTCTCTGCCCCTCCTCTACGCTCTCTCTCTCTCTCAAAATAAATGAACTTAAAACAATCTTTAATTAGAGAATAAAGAAAAAGACAATGAATTCATTTAAAATAATAATCTTAACATAAAATTGAGAGTTGTTCTCCAAAAACACCTAACCAGGTAAAACCTAGATTTAACTATTTTGGTGTCAAAGGTTTAAATATATAGATGTGGGGGTGCCTGGGTGGCTCAGTTAGCTAAGTGTCTGACTTCAGCTCAGGTCATGATCTTACAGTTTGTGGGTTCGAGCTCCGTGTCGGGTTCTGTGCTGACAGCTCAGAGCCTGGAGCCTGTTTCAGTTTCAGTCCCTCCCTCTTTCCCTACCCCTCTGCTTCTCGTATTCTGTCTCTGTTTCTCTCAAAAATAAATAAACATTAAAAAAATGGGGCACCTGGGTGGCTCAGTCGGTTAAGCATCCGACTTCTGCTCAGGTCATGATCTCAGGGTTCATGGGCTCAAGCCCGCTTCAGGCTCTGTGCTGACAGCTAGCTCAGAGCCTGGAGCCTGTCTTTGAATTCTGTGTCTCCCTCTCTCTCTGACCTTCCTCTGCTCACACTGTCTCTCTCTCTCTCTCTAATAAAAATGAAACTTTTTTTAAAAAATTAAAAAAAATGTATATATAGATATGTTAAGCCCTCCCAGGTGTTAAACTGGAAAATAACATAAATTTTGCCACTGGAGTTAAGAGCTGTACCCTATAACTGTGTTATTATTTCTCCTTGGGCAATTTTATCTATTCCCTTATTATTGCCTAAAACAAAGTGGAAAACAAAACTAATGTTCATGAATATATTCCATTGTCCTCCACTTGTAAATGTGTGAAGGAGCACACTCTTCTGCCCCCACTAGGTTAGGCACAGCTATGAACTAGTCTTGGCCAATCAAATGTGAACGGAAGTGTCACTTTTAAGCAGAACTTGGCTGACAGTGTCCTTGTCCTGCTGCAGCAGGCTGGAACCCGAATTTTGATGAGAGTATCATGAGATAGTAGAGCCTCCATTAGTCTGAGCCTTCTGGTAGTTTCAGTGAAAAAGCCTTGACATCTCTACCACCACCCCAAACTCTGCCCTCACTTTGGGCGTGAAGAAAGAGTGAGGAATAATTATCTCAAGCCATTGACATTTTTAATGTTGTTGGAACTCCAATGTAACCTAAGCTCTCCTGACTTGTACAGCCCCCAAATCATATCTAGATTTGATCTCCACTACAAAATGTGTATTAAGTTCCTTCCATGTACCAGGCGCTGTGCCAGACACTGGTGAATATCATGAAACAATGAACATGACTTCCTCTTCTAAGGAGCTCACAATCTATTTGAGGAAATAGACAAACTGAACCATGGGGTATTAGGTGTAATCAGAGATATGAAAGGTATATTATACTCTCAAACAAAGGAATGCTATTCACTGAGGTAAGTAAGCTAATCTTATTAGTAGTTTTAAAAGACATATTATCGAGAAATGCCTTTCAAATGCTTCTTTGTCACGAAAATAGTTATCTTCATTCCTTTATTTCTATACTGTGACTTTCAGGGCAGATGCAGCAATGCCCAGATCCCACAGCAATCGGCCTAGTCAGAGTCAGGCTCACCATCAATGGACGCAGCAGCTTCAGGTACTTAATCTCTAGACACAATTTCCAGCAGTGCTGGAATGGGAATGATGCATTCCACTACTAATCTATCACTACACCTCAGGAGTTAGTCCTTTCTAAGTTGAAAAAAGGGGTAAGGGCCAAACTAAGGGGGAGACTTTCACATTCACACTGGAATTGCACTGGCATTCTATAGAACTTGGACTTCCTTTTTTCTTAATTTTAGACAAGAACTATAAAGAATGCTCTCAGGGAAGTAGTCAACCAACCATTCTAAGTTCACACCAAGAAAATGTTATTATTCACAGATTGTACTTTCCACAAATGCATAAAGAAAATGCGGGAATCCCCAGCATGCTGAGTCATAGGACGGGAGAGGAGGGGGAAGAGAAGTCTGCAGTGGTACTCAGTCCCTGTGTGAGGCCTTACTCTGTGGTGACTATAAAAAGAATATCTGACTTTGATCAATTTGAAACAAGGAATAAAATCAAAATATCTTTTTTGTTCAAAGTCATAGTAGTTCTAAAAGTTCAAGATACTAGCTTTTTCCTTTCTTACCCAGTTATTCAACAAGAGCAAGAAATGTGCCATCTCTGTCCAGTAAATGCTCTTGTGTCTGAATATATACTACCCGTAGAGGGAGGCTCTTGAGAAAGCCCCACGGATGAGGAGCAGGTGAGGTGGGACTGAGAAGAACTCATGGGTCATGGAAGGGGAGCGTGGGGGAGCGCCGAGGGCAGACAGGCTTGCCCCGTTAAGTTGAGAACTCAGTGAGCGGGGTGAGAGGATGAATCTATCTCCAGGATGCAGCAGAGCCAGTGACAGAACAACCTCTTCTCCACTGCAGGGTAAATCAGATCACACATGGTGTTTGCAACATTGCGAATTTCCAGGCCCTACCTCTAGGAATTCTGATTTGGTTAGTACAGAGGATTGCTAGTTGCCTATTCTAATATCTCCTCACGGAATTTTATTTGGGAAGGCAATGAGTTCAGTTAAAAAATAAATAAATAAATGAAGCCCTAGATTTCCTAGCTGCCTTTGCAGCAAGACATGCATATTTGACTGAACCACAAAGACAGGGAATATGACCAAGGAATGGCTGCGTGGTGCAACATCAGCTTTAGTCCATGGAGCCACTGTGGTTCTGTGCAGCAGCCGTGGACTGTCCAGCCACAGACCTACCAGGTGAGAGAGTTCACCTCTTTGCTAAATCACGATGCACAGTGATGTGTGCCAGAGGAAGCCAAATCTAGTGACACAGTTGATGCTAACGAATCTGCATTCTAAGCACCTCCATAGAGTCACACTAACATAAAATAATATATTTAGCTTAACGTCAAGAGGTAATAAAAAAAATCACTACAGAGGAGGCTTAAGGAAAATATCTGGACAGAAGTGGATGGAAAGAAGGTGGAAGTGGAGAACATAAGGCCATGTGTTGGCTAGAAAAACCAATAAAGATCCATAAACTTAACCCCTAACTGTCCATTTATATTTATGTGGTTCATCTTTCTCAAAACAAGAGTAAAGAAAGTACATGTGTTCAGCTTCCTTGATTGCAAAAGTGCACAAAGCACTTTTGAAAATACAACTGAGTAGAATTCTAAAGCATTTTTTACTTCACCTTGCAGAAATCTGCAACCCCCAATATTTATGTCTACACTGATCTCGCCATCCAGATCTCTGCAGCCAAAACACAACCTAGACTTGTCCACTTAGCCCACTCTCTCCTTTTAAAAAAAATGTTTACTTATTTTGTTTTTAAGAGAGAGAGATAGAGAGAGAGAGAGAGGGAGAGGGAGAATCTCATGCAGGATCCATGTTCAGCATGAAGCCTGACATGGGGCTCAATCTCAGGACCATGAGATCATGAGCTGAAATCAAGAGTCGGATGCTCAACCGACTAAGCCATGCAGGAGCGCCAGCCCACTCTCTACTTCTTCTGTGTCGACTGTATGTGAAATCATCACAAGTTTCAGGATATACTATCCCTGGGCCATTAATCTCAGACTTTCAAAGTTTTCTTCTTTGGAAGAGCACTTTCTTTATCTTTCAATCTTTTATAACAAATGCCTAAAAATATGTATTCATAATGCTTTTTATTTTCTCTATTTTATAATTCTTTGACCTCTTGGGGGCCTGTGGACCAGCAGAGAGCCTGCCTCTCCCAGGGTTAGCTAGTTCTTAGAGGCAGCAGACAACCTGCTGAAAGGACCTCTTTGATAGGCAAACCAACCAATCCGGAGTCCTTACCATCTCTCTGTCCCCTTTTCTCAGGCTCCTGAAGTCTAAGACACTATCTGCCTGCCCTAAATCACCCATGGCCAGGTACTAAACAAATAGGAACCACTCTTGTAGCCCAATGCCCACTGACATAGATCAAACTCGCCAGTCCTAAGCTTACTCTAATTTCCTGTGCTGCTTTCTTGCAAAAGACACAAAAAAGGCTCTAGCTTGTGCTTATCCCTTGCTCCTTCTGCCTCGTGACCAACCCTGGTGCTTCCCCATGTGGTCTTGCATGGGGTGGATGCTCCCCATTCTTGGGATCCATGGGTAACAAACCATCTTTTCAATGGTGACCATCTTCTGGTATGTTGGCCTTACCATATCTGACAGAAACAAAAATCCTGGGTACAGTTTAAAATAGAATATAAATCCCCGAAATTTCTGTATCGGAAGCATAAGAGAATCACAAAGTCAAGAAAACATATACATAATGGATGAAATTTCTCCTAAGATATATCTGAAAGTAACACTGTCTCTCAAAATAATGCATGGTTTACAGGTTTAATCAGGAAGATCATAGAGCAGACCATGCAAGCATCTATAATTATTACCTTGCTTTTCCTTGCTTGTGCTTGACAAGCATATATCAATAAAACAGCTTTGTTATCTTCAGAAAGTCCACAGCGTAGAAAGAATCTTTCAAAATGCCCCCTAAAAGTGATGGAGCCACCCCAAAAGTATCTACATAGGAAGTTCAGTGTTTTATAATTAAGAAGAGTATAATAACCGGAAATTCTGGACTGATAACAGAAAGAGATGGTAATTATTAATATATTTTTAAAATTTTTTCCCAATGTTTTATTTATTTTTGAGAGAGAGACAGTGTGAGCAGAGGAGGGTCAGAGAGAGAGGGAGACACAGAGTCTGAAGCAGGCTCCAGGCTCTGAGCTGTCAGCACCGAGCCTGATGCAGGGCTTGAACGCACAAACTGTGACATTATGATCTGAGCTGAAGTCAAGATGCTCAACCCACAGAGCCACCCAAGCACCCCAGAGATGGTAATTATTACACAAAGTATAAAATATGAATCATGTGGGCTACTACACAGATGACCAGAACATTTGCTAATTTAGACAAGAGTCTATTAGACTCTTAGATGACACTCTTTAGATTGTTTTGACACCAGTGAACCAAAAATTCACTAAACAACTAAAAGCTTGTTTTTGTATTTCAGAGTCAGAAGAAATGTCTTCATACAGTGCCATCAATTACCTGTGTTTCTTTGGTCAAGTTATTATACCTCTCTGTATTTAGACTATGGGATATCTCAAAGCCTATATAGTTCAATTCAAATAGTAGAATGATTAGGAAAATGGGGAAAAAGTCAAATTTTAGTACTTTTATTAATGTTCCACTCTCTCTACCATAACCTGGGCACTTTTCAGCTTATGTGTGCCAATTGAGACAACAGAGAATGGTAACATGTTAAAAAAAAAAAAAAGGCAACAGGCATATGGAAATATGTTGTTACGCTGACCATCCTTCCTGGGAAATCGGAGATGCAAAATCCAGACTGGAGCACACGAAGGAGTCTCAGGACTGACAACCTGAGGGAGATGTAAAGATATAAAATGGGGGCACCTGGGTGGCTCAGTGGGTTGAATGCCCGACTCTTGATTTCAGCTCAGGTCATGATCCCAGGGTTATGGGATGAAGCCCCATGATGGGGCTTTGCTCAGCTGGGAGCCTGCTTGGGATTCTCTCTCCTCCCCTCTCTCTCTTTCTCTCTCAAAATGAATCAATAAACTTAAAAAAAAAAAAAAGACGTAAAATGGAATGGTAGGTTTTGTTTGTAATTCACCGCAGCATTTAAGTCTGTATAAGGCTAAGGACAACAAGACTGTACAGAAGTCAGATATAATGAAGATTTTAAAAATGCCTTTAAATGAGTTATTAAGTAATTGGAAAGTCATTATAATATTCAGTGTTGAAAATGGAGACTACAAATCACCATAGACTAATTCCTCAGAGCACTGCTTCTGCATATTTAAAAAAAACCTGAATATTAATAATTCTTGACTAGTAGATATTTTGAAGGTCAAGAAAGCATTGGAGATTAATATTCCAGATTCTTGCTCATGAGGGCTGGAGGAGAGTTAAGAAAGACAAGAAGAGATCATAAGGTACAGTGACTGCCCACTGTGGGAGATGGAACAAGAAAAACAGGACCAACGTTCTAATTTAGGATGGGAATCAAAAAAACAGTGATTCTAAGTATAGTTTATATAATTGATAATGTCTTCCAACCATGCATTTTACACACTGGTAAATACTATTTACGTGAACTTCAGAGTAGAATTTCCTGATTTGTTCTTTGGTATAAAGTTTGTTGTTGTTGTTTTTACAGAATATTTTTACTCAGATTTTTATAGAGAAATACTAATCCTAAAAAAGTGAAGGGTGGCAAAAGAGACCAGTCCCCCATGCCACTTTGGCATAAGGACTATTTTGAACTAAAGGTACTTTGAAAACAGAGCAAGTGTCAGAAGGGGACTCCAGGGGTGCCTGGGTGGCTCAGTTGGTTAAGCATCCAGCTTCGGCTCAGGTCATGATCTCATGGTTCGTGGGTTTGGGCCCTGCATCAGGCTCTGTGCTGACAGCTCAGAGCCTGGCGCCTGCTTCAGATACTGTGTCTCCCCCTCTCTCTCTGCCCCTCCCTCACTCGTGCTCTGTCTCAAAAACAAATGAACTATATTAAAAAACATTAGGGGCGCCTGGGTGGCTCAGTCGGTTAAGCATCTGGCTTCGGCTCAGGTCAGATCTCATGGTTCGTGGGTTCAAGCCCCGCGTCGGGATCTGTGCTGACTGCTAGCTCAGAGCCTGGAGCCTGTTTCAGATTCTGTATCTCCCTCTCTCTCTGACCCTCCCCTGCTCACACTGTCTCTCTCTGTCTCTCAAAAATAAATAAAAAGCATTAAAAAAATTTAAAAACATTTAAAAAATTTTTTTTAAATTTTAAAAAACATTAAAAAAAAGAAGGGGGCTCCAATCTCCCTTGTTTCTTCCTGAAAGCAGACGAGAAAACCCCCATGTGAGAGATGTCCTCTCTCTACCAGGAGGAGAGAAACATTCTTATCACCAGGGACAGGAGCTGAAGCTGGGAGAATTCTCTATAAACAGACCTTACAAAATAACTCTTATTTTCCTTTAGCCGCCCCATATATTTTAGTTATTTTTCCACAATTCCCTCTCTTTGTTCAACCTGCTATAATAAAAGCATTTAGGTTTTGTCACTTCTTTGGGTGTTCATTTTCTTATGAGGACTCCCGTGTCATGTAAAACTTAGGTGAGATAAATTTCTGCTGTCAATCTGTCTCAGATTGATTTAATTCTTTTAAATTTTCAGGCTCTGAGAAAGCTCTGCGAAAACTCTAAGAAGGCAGAGATAAAGTTTTGTCTCCCCTACAAAAGCAAATCACTTCATCAAACACAGGAAGACTGACTTATATTAGATCTAAATGGACAAAGGTGTTTTTTCTCTTTCTTTTTTAATGTTTATTTATGTATTTTGAGGGGAAGCAAGGGGAGGGGCAGAGAGAAGGAGAGAAAGAATCCCAAGCAGGCTCTGCGCTGCCAACGCAGAGTCTCACATGGGGCCTGAACTCACATCACAAACTGTGAGATCATGACTGAAATCAAGAGTCCAATGCTTAACTGACTGAGCCACCCAGGCGCCCCAAACTTGTTTTTTCTTTTAAAGAAATAGCCTAGAAAGCCATTCAACCTACCTGGAAAATTCGATACTTGCCAACAAACTTATAACAAGTAGTAAGCCGAATACCACTTCATCTGTAATACACAGTAAAAGGTAGGTCAGATACTGCTCTGGGAAATGTCCTAGTTTGCAGTGAAATGGCTAAATACACTGAGAAGGTTGAAATCATCTGTAACTACAGGACCCGTCAGGAATATGGTGAAGAAAACTGAAATAAGCCAGTACGCCAAGTTGCCTTCAGTGGCAACAAAGATGAAAAGATCCGTGGGATCTGGCAGTGTGGTTCCTGCATGAAAAGTGCTCTGTCTCTCTCTGTCTCAAAAAAAAAAAAATTTAAAAATACATTTTTTATCTTTTATTTATTTATTTTTGGGAGAGAGACAGAGCAAACACAAGCGGGGAGGAACAGAGAGAGAGAGGAAGACACAGAATATGAAGCAGGCTGCAGGCTCTGAACTGTCAGCACAGAGCCCAAGGTGGGGCTCAAACCCACAACCTGTGAGATCATGACCTGAGCTGAAGTGGGACGCTTAACTGACTGAGCCCCCCAGGTGTCCCGAGAGACCACTATTTAATACATTGCTGGCCCATAATAAATGGGTTCATTTACGTAACAACAACAAAAGGAAGATCAGAGACATCTCTTGCTACCGCTTAATTTAGTAGTTTTTATTAAACTTTTTCAAAAGCTTGCTGAATATTTCAGTCCTGTGTTAAGAGTCCTCTTCAAACAGGTATGAGGTAAGAGACAGTTGCCTAACACAAACTTCTCTTGAGTTGCACTGGTATTTTACAGCTACATTCATTTGATACAATACGAAAGCATTTGGAAGGCCTGTACCCAAGAGTCACTATGGTTCCTAATATGAAAAGTTTAGCTTAAACTGCCTGGCCACATTTATGGGAAACCTCTGGACAACTCCTCCCTGTTCCCCTTGCCAGTTTCCAAGCATAGAGACCCAACAGAATTCCTTTACCATCTTTCTCATCTCTAACGCAGTAACAAAAAAACTAGTAACAGAGCCACACCTTAAGTTAATCGTATCAACTGGCCAGCTCTACTTACTGTTTCGCAACCAAGGAGTATTTCCAAACTTTGAGAATTAAAGACGATTCAGTGTTGTAACTACATAAGGCAAATATGTTTAGCCACAGGGAACTTTCTGGAATGGCCTTCAGTTTGCCCTCATTACATCATTACCACTTAATTCAAATGGTATGAACTAGGATTCACTAATAGGTCAAATATTCAAAGCAAACGTAGTTAATGATGTAGCTCCCTAAGCCCCAAGTGAAAGCCAAATTATTTCCTTCCTTATATAGGAAGACACCATCTCTGATCATCTTATTTATAAGGTGAGCCTAGGAATTTGCAACTACCTCATTAGATTACCTCTAATTGTTTTAGCAGCTGGTGTGTACTTGCTGAATGGCACTAAACATCCCGGAATCCCTTTTAGAGATCTTAAAATTCTGCTTTTTGTCCTGGCAAAGCTCAACCTTTGCATTTAGGCAAAAGTGCGAGCACATTCCATCCAGGCCAATATGTACCAGAGTATGACAAGACTGATTATGTCTCTTGCCTGACTGCATAGGTCTGTTCAAGGTGGATAAAAAAAGAAGTGATACCCAGGGAGAAAATTACTCATGATTTTGCTTCCCCAAGTCTCCAAATACAAGCATTTTTTCTTGAAGCTTAAAAACAGGAATGTGCCAAAATAGCTAAATATATTATTTCGCTAGAAGAATAAGGCAAAGTCAACAACACTCCTCAGCAGGGGGTGTAAAAATCTTCATAGAAATCTGTCGCGACCATGAAGATTCCTGCAGAATGACTATCACAGGGTGAGGCAACCTTTAGAATTTAGGACACTGTCAAGAAGCAGCACTACTATTCCTAAGAGTTGTGTGAAACAGCAGGAAGTATTTCAAAAGAAGCCTGACTTCAAAAGATGACTTTTCAAACGAACTTTTGGTTTTCTGTAACCAAAAGGGGGGGAAAAAGGCTGAGCCCAGGGAGAATTACCTTCCTTTCTCTGAGGCACTGACACACATAAATTTATTCACATGATCTGAAGCAGTAAAGTCTGTTCTTGAATAAGTGGGTATATAGGTTAGATATACGTAGGTTGATTCTTCAAGGCTTTTTCATACGTTATAAGCTGTTGGTGAAAAGAACACTGCCCAGCAGACAGATCTGTGTCCCCCCTACAATTGCCAGCACCGTGACCGTACCTTCTACAGTTGATGCATCTGAAGTGAAGCGGGAAGGATGGTCTCTATCTAGCTCTGAACATTCTCCTATCCAAATTCTCCATTGCAGACTGAGCATCTTACCAACTGTGACTGAACAGGGTAACTTTTGGTATCACTTCCATATGTAAACTTTCCAAAAGTTTACGTCTTTTTAAATGCCCACACTCCACCCACCCCACCAGAGAGAGCTCAATGTTCACAAATCAGAGCAAGGAGAACATGCACCCCACCACCTCAAAAAGGGGTATTATGCTCCCAAATTGTCAACTGAACGCAAATGCCAGGGAAACAATATATTGGGATGGCGAGGGGGCCAGGAGTGGGGTTAGGTGTTGGTTTAGGAGGGAGGAAGGATTCAAGAGCAACTTTCCCAAATCTCTACCTGAGTCAGGGTGTCATTAAGGACTCCCGTAGAAGAACACCCTATCTGAAGAACAGAATTTTACTCAGAAAGAAGGGCCTCGGCTCCAAGGTGGGTGATGAAAAACATTCTGAAAAGGAACCTGGTTGCTAGTCTTGCTTGTGTCACTAACTAGGAATGTCACTTTGAAATCTTTCAACTTCTGTGCTCATCTGTGAAATGTTTTTCACATTTAACATTTTCACATTTAACAAGCTGGTTGACTGACTCCTTCCTCTAACTCTTCTTCCTGGATTGTAACTTGTCATCATTCAGAGTTAAAACTCCAGGGATAGCCCCCATGGCTTTTTCAGGGAAGGGAAGGAGACGGAGAGAGGAGAGAGGAAAGAAAGAGAGAGAGAGCACTGAAGTGGAGGGCCACCTTCCCAACTCTTAAAAATGAGAGGTTTTGTGCAGACTTAGTAGAAGCATCTAACGAGGGTTATGTATTTATGCATTTATCGATCTTGTCCTGCTTTTAAATACTTCAACTACTACTGCCCGTTCAGTTGTCGTGATCCCACTGGAGTCCACCCAGCCACGTCCCTTTCCGCGTGGCAACCTAAGTTTGTCTCTTTCATGCCCACTGGGCAGGCGAGTGCAGGCTCAGGACAGAGAAGGAGGGTAGGAGACCCGGTGGGGCTCTGTGGCCGCTGGCTCCCGACGGAGGCCGCTGCCCGCCGCTTACCCGCGATGTCCCAGAGCTGCAGGCGCACCAGCGTGCGGCTGTCCCAATTGAGGACCTTGAGGGCGAAGTCCACCCCGATGGTGGCCCGGTAGTGCTGGGAGAAGAGCTGATGGACGTAGCGCTTGATGATGCTCGTCTTGCCCACGCCGAGCTCGCCGATGACCAGCACCTTGAAGAGGTGCTCGCGGGTCTCGGGCGCGGCGGCCGCCGCCGTCCCCACGACCCGGTCCCCGGCT
>NC_043706.1:126513553-126556770 GCF_006229205.1 Suricata suricatta | reverse complement strand
AGCCCGCTGGCGAACCCCGGGGTCGGGCGCGGAGGGGCGAGGGAGGTGGGCCCGGCAGGCGCGCGGCGCTGGCCTGGGGTTGAACCTCCTTCCAGCCAAGGCCCGAGAGGGTTTAACACCTGGAGATCCCGCCCACGATTCCTCTGCAGCGGCCACTTTGGAAAGGGACACTGACTCTGAACTTGGCAAAGGGCTGATAACGCTTTAGCATTTAAATGAAGGAGTGGGTCTGAAGGAGAAGTCCCAGGATCTGTAAAACAATCTTAGTTAAGCCTTCAACTGCTACAGGTGGAGATAAACCCCAGGAATTGATTGAAAAGTAATAGGTAGTTTTGAGGCTTTTATTTAAAGAACAAAGATAGGAAGCTTTGCTTTGCTGTTTATAAAATCGAGGGATGCCCTCACCCTGTAATATTTAGAAGCACCTGGAGCTGATAATAAATACTCTGGCACCTTCCTTAAATAAACTAAAGCGACTGTTCCCTCTGCTATAATCTGACAATCTTTGAAAAATGTTTTTCAGAGGTGGAGGCGTTTTAAAATTTAGACATCAAGGTGGGAGTAAAACCTTTACTAAAATAGCTATTGAAAAAGCATGGATATGTCTTTAAACAAGTTTTATGGCCTGCCAGCATATGGCTTTTATGTTCACCCAAGTAGAGAGCCCTTTCAATATGTCTGCAGCTTGCGGAAAGAGGAAATCCTCTATTTATTGCCATGAGTGGAGCGTATTGTTCCATACATACATATCGCCATAGATTTTTACAGGTTCCTCCTTCTCTGACTCTCTTAGGTTCCCACTGACATTAGAAATAGAATCGTGGTGCTAAAAATCATAGGCGGCAAATGGCTTAAAGTTAAAAATGGTCACAGCTAAAAGCAGGATAATGGCTTGCATCCAATGCTTCTCAAACTTGAGTGTTAAGAGTTTAAGACAAATGACTATGCCTACCCCCAGAGGGGTTCATCCCCCTCAACTGGGGTGCAGCCAGCTAATTTGCATTTGAACGAATTCTCAGGTGATGTTGGTGCCTCAAGTCTGGGAGGAGGGTGGTTTAGATCAGTGCATGCTTCTCAAACTTAAAAAAGTTCATAGGAATCATCTAGGATCTTATGAAAGCAGATTCTCATTAAGTATATGTGGGGTGAGGGCAGAGATGCAGAATTTCAGATAAGTCCCCAGGTGATGTGAAAGATTTGAGTGGCCTACTCTTTGGTTAGCAAGGGTTTAGATGAAAGTTTAGTAGTTAGCACATTTGCTCTGCATTTGGCTCACCTGAAGTTATAGACTACCTGTGATCCCCAAAATGCTATGTTGAAATCCTAATCCTCAATATAATGGTGTTAGGAGGTGGGCCAGAGGTGATTAGGTCACACAGGTAGACCTAATCTCATTAATGAGATTAGTGCCCTTATAAAAGAGACTTCAGAAAGCTCTTTCCCCTTCTGGGAGTGAGGACACAGAAAGAAAACAGAGCCTATAAACCAGGAAGTGGATCTCACCAGAAACTGAATCTGCTGACACCTTGAACTTGGACTTAGATTCCAGAACTGTGAGCAATGTTTGTTGTTAAGCCACTCACTCTAGGCTAATGTTATAGTAATTATTACATTAATTTGTTATATCAGCCCAAACTAAGACATCTGGGGAGCTAGCAAGTGAGCTTACCCAGACATTCTGTTTGAATCTTTCAGAAGGAGAGCCCAGAAAGCTATATTTAAAAACAAACAAACAAACAAAAACCTAGATGAGCATGGTGTGCACTTGACTTACAGAACTAGTGACTTAAAAATAATACCAAGTAATGTAAATAAGTGCCAAAGAACATCCGCTCATAAGCCCAAAACTGGAAAAGGCTAAAAGTTGGGTTGGGCAAATGGATAAGTCTTCAGAATCCTGGGCTGATATTTCAGGGTGGAAGCAAGTGTTTTTCATCTATAAAATGAAGAGAAAAATAATACAAGTAATCTGAGACTTGTGACTGAATACATGACCCATTAACATTTCCATTCGCTACATATAGGAATGGCCTGCTTGGAAAATCCCCCTGTGATACTCTCACACATTCGTCCTGACTACGCTCTTTATCTGGAATATGTTCCAGACCATTCCTTCATCCAAGAACCTCCCATGTAAACTCCTCCTCCTCATTCACGTGCTAGATCAGAGGATTACCTGCTCTCTTCACTCTGAATTTCCCTGGCAGATTTATACATTCATTTATTTAGAAATGCTTTTTATATAGAAAGCTTAAGCTCATGCCAAGAAATGTTCTAGATATTCCGAGTACAACAATGAGTAGAATGGATAAGATTCTTACTCTCGAGGACTTTATATTGTAGTGGAAGCAAAGTAAAACATTAAAAAGCAATCAAATAAATGAAATAATTTCAGATAGTTACAGATTTTACTAAGAAAATTATCAGAAAATGCCATGTAGTAAGTGATCATTGAATGAAGAATAAAAGCTACACTAATCAGGGGCGCCTGGGTGGCTTAGTCAGTTAAGCGTGTGACTTCAGCTCAGGTCATAATCTCATAGTTTATGGGTTCGAACTTCACATGTGGCTCTCTGCTGACAGCATGAAGCCTGCTTGGGATTCTCTCTCTCCCCCTCTCTCTCTACCCTTCCCCTGCTCGCTCGCTCTCTCTCTCTCTCTCTCTCTCTCTCTCTCTCAAAATAAATAAGCATTGGGGCACCTGGGTGGCTCAGTCAGTTAAGCATCTGGCTTCAGCTCAGGTCATGATCTCACAGTTCGTGAGTTTGAGCCCTGCGTCGGGCTCTGTGCTGACAGCTAGCTCAGAGCCTGGAGCCTGCTTCAGATTCTGTGTCTCCCTCTCTCTCTGACCCTCCCCTGCTCACGCTGTCTCTCTCTGTCTTTCAAAAGTAAATAAAAAACATTTTAAAAAAATAAATAAGCATTAAAAAAATGGGTCTGTTTCCACTCTATTTTCCCTTCCATTAGTCTGTGTGTCTGTTGTTGGATCCATTCTCACTTAACTACTGTAGCTTTATTATAAATCTTTTCCGGAATATCACATCCTCTCATTTTGTACTTCTTTTTCAAGTCTGTTATAGCCATCCTTGCTCCTTTTCATTTCCATATAAATCTTAGCATTGACATCTCAGTTTTCACAAACACATCTGCTGGGACTTTTATTGGAATTACATTGTATTCATAGATTAATTTGAGGAGAATTGAAAACACCCAGTCTTCAAAAATATTGATGTGGTATTTCTAGCATTAATGTAGGTCTCACTATCTTTCAATAATATGACAAGTTCTTGAATTGTGTCTAATTGGTTTCTAAGAATAAAAATAAGATAATTTGTGGAAAATGAATTTAGTTTCAATGACTATGATAATTCTAAAAGTTAATTTATAGAGTTGGCATTTTTTAATGCATAGAAACATTGTTTTTTTTACTTTCCAGCTCTTATATATTTTATTCCTTTTTCATATTTCATTTCACAGGCTAGGATTTCCAACATGATTTTTAATAAAAATGGAGATAGTAGGCAACCTAGTTTTTGAGAGAAAGCTTTTAACAAATCCTCATTAATTTATTTTAATGGTCTTTTTGTTTTAGAATAGTGTTAGATTTACAGAAAAGTTCAAAGATAGCACAGAGAGTTCCTATACACCTCATATCTAGTTTTCCTTGTTGCAAATTTCTTATATTAGCTATAGCACACTTGTCACAATTAACAAACCAACATTTATACAATTAATAAAGTCCATGCTTTCTTCAAATGACCTAGTTTTGACCTAATGCCCTTTTTCTGTTCTGGAATCCCATCTGGAGTACTACGTTGCATTTAATTAACAGGTCCACTTGGGCTTCTTTGGCTGTGACAGTTTCTCAGACTTTCCATGTTTCTGATGGCTTTGAATAACAATTATGAGGAATACTGGCTAAGTATTGTTTAGAATGTGCCTCTTTTGGGCTTGTCTGACATGTTTCTCATGATTCCTATTGTGGGTTTGGGGAGGAAGACCACAGAGAAGTGCCCCTCTCATGTTCACATCAAGGGCATATATACAATCAACATGTCGTCACTGTCGATGTTGATCTCAATCACGTCGCTAAGCTAACATGTCAGATTTCTCCACTCTAAAGCTGTTTGTTCCCCACACCGTCTCATTCCATAGTGTTCTTCTTGGAATGAAATGACTGTGAACAGTCAGCACTCAGGGAGAGGGGAATTACATGCCAACCTCCCTGAGGGTACAATTGCTACGTAAATCCTTTGGAATTCTTCCACATGGTAGATTTGACTCTTCTCTCTCATTTATTTATTCAATCATTTCTTTATATCATTTTATCTGGATTGGTATTAGGATAATTCTGAACTTATAGAATGGGATAGGGGGTGTACCCTCTGCTTCTATTTATGAAGTCCTCGTACTATTGTTTCATTAAACATTTAGTGGAATTCACCAGTGAAATTACATAGGTCTGGTGCTCTATTTTTTTTGGAAGTTTATAAACTATTGAATTAATTTCCTTAATAAAGAGATATTCAGGTTATCCATTATCCCACTGTGAGGGTTGGTATAAGGAAATGGTCTGTTTCATCTATGTTATCAAATTTGTAGCCATAACATTGTTCAAAATATTCTTTTATTATTCTTTTCATCATCTCGTTAGTGATGGTCGTTTCCTTTTTCATTTATCACATCAGTCATTTGTCTACTGTTTCCTTGGTTAGTGAGTCTCTATGTATGGGTTTTTTTTTTTTTAAGAAAACACCTTAGTTTTATTAACTTTTCTCCATTCATTTCATTGTTTTCTGCTATAATTTTTATTAAATTTTTCTATTTATTTTAGGCTTAATTTACTTTGCCTAGCTTGCTAGGGTAGAAGATTAGGTTTAAAATTTTTTTTTTATGTTTTTAAAATTTATTTTTGAGAGAGAGAGAGAGACAGCCAGCCTGAGCAGGAGAGGGTCAGAGAGAGAGGGGGAGACACAGAATCCAAAGACAAGCTCCAGGCTCTGAGCTGTCAGCACAGAGTCTGATGAGGGGCTCAAACTCACGAACTAAGAGATCATGACCTGAGCCAAAGTTGGATGCTTAACCGATTGAGCCACCCAGGTGCCCCGAAGATTAAGTTTAGAACTTTCTTCTTTTCAAACACGAATTTAATGCCATACATTTATGTCTAAGCTCTTCTTTCATTGCATTCCATAGTTTGATAAATTGGAGTTTCTTTAACTTAGTTCAAAGTAAATTTTAAATTTATCTTGACACTTCTTTGACCCATGTATTATTATGAATTATGTTAATTTCCAAATATTTGGGAATTTCCCAGCTATCTTTATGTTACTGGTTTCTAGTTTAATCTTATTGTAGTCTGAGAACATAATTGAATGATTTCTGTTCAATATGGCGGCCACTGCCCACATGTAGCAATTTAAATTTCAATTAATTATTGTTAAAGTTTGAAAATATTCCCTCAGTCACTAGCTATATTTCCAGGGCTCAACAGCCACATGTGTTTAATAGCTATGGTATTAGTTTGACATAGATAAAGATCATTTCTATCATTGCAGAAAATCTCCCACATTTACAGAGAGTTAACATATAACATTGTGGCCACCTGAGCCTTCAGTTAAAACAAAAATAGGCAAAAACAAAAAAAGAAATGAAAAACATAACATTGTGTAAGTTTAAGATAATGAGGTGCTGAGTTGATAACCTGACATATTGAAAAAGGATTACTTCTGCAGCATTAGGAAATATCTCCATCACTTCACATAATTACCATTTCTTTTTCTGTGGTGAGAATTTAGGATTTACTCTTTTTAGCAACTTGCAAGTACATAATACAGTATTGTTAATGGTGGTCATCATGCTATACATTAGATCCTCAGAACCTATTCATCTTACAGCTGGGAGTTTATACCTTTTGAGTTTATACCTTTATAACCCTTCATAACTACAATTTCACTCTGTTTCTAGGAGTTTGGCTTTTTCAGAATTCACATATATATGATACCAAGTAGTATATGTCTTTTTCTGTCTGACTTATCTCACTCAACATAATGCCTTCAAGACCCATCCATACGTCACAAATGGCAAAATTTCCTTCTTTCTCATGACTGAATATGTGTGTGTGTGACATCATCTTTATCCAATCATCCATTGATGGACACTTAGATTATGTCCACCTCTTGGCTATTCTGAATACTACTACTATAAATGTAGGTTTTTCTTTTCGTTTTCTTCAGAAATATACCCTTAGAAATATACCTTGTTTCCATTTCCCTTAGAAATATACATGTAATGGAATTGCTAGATCATATAGTAGTTCTATTTCAGACGGGACCATTATAGAACATTATAGATACCTTTATGACTTCATGATAAGTTAGGATTTTTAAAAAAGTAACAAAAACTGATCATTATAAAGGAAATTATGCTAAGTTAAACTACATAACCTTTAAACTTTTCTCTTAAGTAAGCCAGTAAGAGAGTAAAAGGTAAGTTAATAGAGCAGGGAAATATATTTACTACACAATAAAAACAAAAAGCTCAAATTTGAAATATGCAAATAATTAATAAAACTCATTAAGAACATGCATATGACAAAATCAAAAAATGGGAGAAAAAGATTTGTAAAGATACATCATTAAAACAGGATCCAAATAGGGGCACCTGGGTGGCTCAGTTGGGTGACTCTCACTCTTGATTTCTGCTCAGGTCATGATCTCACAGATTGTGAGATAGAGCCTTGCATCTGGCTCCTTGCTGATAGCAAGGGGTCTGCTTGAATTCTTGCTCTCCCTCTCTCTCTGCCTCTTCCCCTTCATCACCTCCCCCCCCATTCTTCCACTACTCATATTTTCTTTCTCTCTCAAAATAAATTTTTTAAAAAAGGATCTAAACAGCCAACAAACATGCAAATATGATCGGCCTTATTAGTCAGCAAAGAAGTGACCATTTAAACCACAGATCAGGGGCGCCTGGGTGGCTCAGTCGGTTAAACGTCCCACTTCAGCTCAGGTCATGATCTCAAGGTTTGTGAATTTGAGCCCCATGACAGGCTCTGTGCTGACAGCTTGGAGCCTGGAGCCTGTGTCTCCTTTTCTCTCTCTCTGCCCCTCCCTGACTTGTACTCTGACTCTCTCTCAAAAATAAATAAACATTTTTTAAAAACCCCACAAATCAATATCTTTTCACACTTCACAGATTGGCTAAAATGAAAAAGTGCTGACCATACCAATTGTTGGCAACACTAGGGAAGACCCAGAGCTCAGATGCACTGCAGTTGGGAGTGTAAACTTGTACAACCATATCGAGAATGGTGGTTTTTTTAAAGTTCATTTATTTATTTTTGAGAGAGAGAGAGAGAGAGAGAGAGGGGATGCCAAGCAAAATTCCACACAGCGCAACTCAGGGCTCAAACCCAGGGAGAGAAATTATGACCTGAGCTGAAATCAAGAGTCAGAAGCTGAACTGACTGAGCCATCCAGGCACCCCCATATGGAGAAGTTTCATCAGCTGGAGTTAAAAATACACATTTCTACTCAGGTACATACTTGTGTGCACTGAAAACCATGCAATAAGTTTTCTAATAGCATTACATGTTAAGCAACCATGATTAGAGAAATACATTTTTGTGCAGTTATGCAAGAACTGTGCAGTGAAAATTATCACATATAGCTCTATTGTGCAGCATGGACAGGTTGAGGAGAGAAAACCAGACTCAATCTAGTTTGCGTGGTTTGGTTCCACTTCTATAAAATAGTGAGACTACTCAATAATATTAGTGTTCAGGATAGTGTTTATTCTTTGAGGAAAGGAAAGGGTGGAGTATTTAGAAGGAACATTCTAGGTTTTGGCAGTTTTCAATTGTTTTAAATCTGGAATCTAAATCCTAGATGATGGTTATATTGGGATTGTTTAGTGATAATTCATCAATTTCTACACTTTTCATTTGTGTAATTTTTTCTTTATATGTTAAAACACTAATGAAAATTTATTTAAAAGAATTTTAATATGCTTTTTTAAAAAGAAGCTTATATATGAATGACCAAATGGGATATGTGAAGTTTCTAAATCAAGAAATAATATCAGTAGAAAGAATACAAAATAAAATAACAAGATAATATTTCACAATCATCACATTGGTCAGAAGAGTTATAGTGTGACAAAATGAAATACTGGTAGTAATATAAAAAAATGATCATTCTCATAACTGCTGAGGAGAATGTAAAAATCCTAGAATATCTGTAGAACTTTTGGGCAATATCCAGGAAGTTCTTTGTGTACTCACTAGATGTACTGGAAGAGTTCTCCTCAGAAATAACCTCAGTAGGATGTGCATGTGTTACAGGGGCCAAAGGCAGGCTGCCCCAAGATGGGATGGGCCGCTTTGGCATGAAGATGATTTTGAGTTAAGAAGCAGTCAAAACACAGAAGATTCAAGAAAAACTCTTTACCTTTCCCACAACAGCCTAAAAGAATTTAGATAGAGGACCTGCTCCAAGAAGAGTGCTATCACTATTGTTAACTACATTGTCCTGTAAACTGGGTACGTTAGACAGGGAGGGACCTAGCAAGGCCTGTTTTGTTAAGCCCTCTATGTCCCATTGTTTCTGAGTGACCCAGCAAACATTTGTCTACCAACATTTATTTTTTCATCTTCCTGTGAATAGCATTCCTTCCCTTTGAAGTACCACACCCCGCTCCACTCTCCTTCACTCAGAATGACATATATATGTCATTTTGCCTGACTGTCTTTGTTTGTCTTTGGGATTTCCATGTCTTTGTGGATTCCCATACATATGAGAGTGAATTTGATTTTCTATTGTCTCATGTAAATTTGATTCTTAGTCTGGCTAGAAAGAACTTGAAGGGGACAGGTAATTTTTGCTTTCTGACAGTGTTTACATAAATATAAAAACACACATGTCTCTAATCTGTAGAGCTAGGGAGGAATTCCTTTATTTTAAAGAAATTGTTTATACTATGATTATAAAGAGTAGCAAGTCAGAAATATACAGGATAGGCTAGCAGGATAGAGACCTGGAAAGAGTTGGGGTGCCTGGGTGGCTCAGTCGGTTAAGCATCCAACTTCAGCTCAGGTCATGATCTCATAGTCTGTGGGTTCGAGCCCCATGTCGGGCTCTGTGCTGACAGCTCAGGGCCTGGAGCCTGCTCAGATTCTGTGTCTCCCTCTCTCCCTGCCCCTCCTCAGCTTGCTCTCTGTCTCTGTCTCTCAAAATAAAGACATAAAAAATTTAAAAAAAAAAAAAAAGAAGAAGGTTGCTGCTCAAGTCCGAAGGCCAGCAACTGATGGCAGTAGGGCTTTTTCTTAAAGTTTTCAACTGCTTGGATGAGGCTCACCTACCTTACAGAGAGTAATCTGCTTTACTCAAAGTCTACTGATTTAAATGTCCATCTCACCCAAAAAATACCTTCACAGCAGCATCCAGATATCTGGGTATCATATCCTAGGCAAGTTGACTCATAAAATTAACCATCACACCTATGGGGCACGTGGTGACTCAGTCAGTTGGGCAACTGACTCTTGATTTCATCTCAGGGTCTTGAGTTGGGCTCTGCTCTGGGTGTGAAGTTGACCTACCTACCAACCTGCCTAAATAAATGAATAAATAAATAAATAAATAACTATCACACCTAATAATCTGTTGGGAACCGGTCATTCCTGGGCTATTGACAAAGTTCCTCCTGAGATCAGGAGATAGTGCGCTCAGCACTCCACTTACGGGGACCCCACAGGCACTTGGGGACTTTCCATTGCCGCCTGTTGATTGTCTTGGCCTAATCGTATACATAGACCTCCTCTGAGTCATCCGTACTTTTCCACTCTCTGGCCCTATTCCCGCCAATGCTACAGCCAATCGCATTTAGCTAAGTTTCCCCAGGAGCCGAAGGAACCTCCCCTCTCGCTTTGTCCTATATATACCCTCATGTGACTTTCAATAAACGGACTTGATCAGCAACTGCAGACTTGTCCCCTTGTCTCCTTTCTTCCACTCACCCCTCCCCCACAGGAACCATTCGAAAAAAGGGTCGCGGGCCGACTCAATAATCCAATATCAGTGTGAAAAACCTAAAGCAAAAACAAAACCCAAAATTTTACAAATATTCACAAAGAGTCATGGACAAAAATATTGAATCATTCAGTGTAATAGAGAAAGGCAAAAACAAGAAGAATGGGTAAATAAGTTATGCTTTATTTATTTTTTAAACATTTTTTAAGTTTATTTATTTTGAAAGAAAGGGAGAAGGAGAGAGACTCCCAAGCAGGCTCTGCGCTGACAGCAGGGCTCCAGCTCACAAACCATGAGATCATGACCTGAGCTGAAACCAAAAATTGGATGCTCAATCCACTGAGCCACTCAGGCACCCCAGCTATGAATTATTTAGATAATGGGATAACATACAGGAGATAAAAGTAAGTGAAATACTACATAGATATGTAGAGTTAGCTTAAAAATACAATGTTGAGTGAAAAAACTAAGTTTCAAAACTATTTTTATGGATATGGAGAAAAATTTGCAGTAGTCTTTGGGTTTCACTCTTATTTTGTGAGCTTTTCCTTCCTCTCACCTCCTTTTTCTCCTCCCACTGTTTTCTTTACTTCCCAAAGAAGCTACTTACATTTGAAACATTATCCCAGAGTCAGTTTCTGAGGAAATTCAGACTAAGGCATGCAGTACATATAATTCAAATATGCAGAAAAAAATACTATATATATACAAAGGTACTTTCTGGAAACTTCAATCCTTCAAAGGGATCTTGTTTTTTCTTACAAAAGTAATGTCTCATTTCACTTTTTCTGCCTATGTTTCTGCTTTATTTTTATGTCCTATAAGCTCTCAAAAAAGACCTATAAAATTTCTCCTAAGATAGTCAAGACTATCAGGTAAACTATTAGGCTATTAGCTGTATTATTTTCCATGACAATATTTCTCTTAAAACCTTCCATTGTATTTCTCTAATTTGGACTGAAATCTTGGGTTGGCTGCACAGTTGTTGTTCTGGAACTTTTCTTTGCCATTATTCTGAATTTTTTTCTTCTCATATGCTCTCACTTCTTTGATCTCAAGTTTACCTCATCTTATTCTTATATTCTTTAATAGCTTTTTAAAAAATAAGGTTTTGTTGGGGCGCCTGGGTGGCTCAGTCGGTTAAGCCTCCGACTTCGGCTCAGGTCAGATCTCAGGTTTGTGGGTTCGAGCCCCGTATCGGGCTCTGTGCTGACAGCTAGCTCAGAGCCTGGAGCCTGCTTTCGCTTCTGTGTCTCCTTCTCTCTCTGCCCCTCCTCCTCTCATGCTCTGTCTCTCTCTGTATCAAAAATAAATAAAAAAAAACATTAAAAAAATTTTAAAAAATAAGGTTTTGAAAGTAAATAATTTAGGTGCTTACATACCTGAAAATACTATTACTTTATATTTGATTTCATGTTTAAATATATTACTTTATATTTGATTTCATGTTTGAATAGTTTCATGATTCTAGTTTAGAACCTTTAACTTCTCAATTTTAATTTCAAAGGCATTTGTTTATTGAGTTCTTGCCTTCAGTATTACTTTATTAAGACCAATGCATTGTGATTGACAGTTTTTCATGTGTAACCTATTTATTTTGTCTGGAAGTTTTAATCCTTCTCTTTGTCCATCATATTTTGAAATTTCATCAGATCTGCATTGGTGTAGATCTATTTGTATTCATTGAGCTCTTTTATATAATTTTTAAAACTTTATTAATGTTTATTATTTATTTTGAGAGAGAGAGAGAAAGAGAGAGCATGAGCATGAGTGCAAATGGAGGAGGGGCATAGAGGGAGCGAGCAGAGAATCAGAAGCAGGTTCCGGGCTCAGAGCTGTCAGAATAGAGCCCAAGGTGGGGCTTGAACTCACAAACCCTGAGATCATGACCTGAATTCAAGTCGTATGCTTAACTGATTGAGGCATCCAGGTGCCTGCATTAAACTTTTTTAATATAGAAATTTATGTCACTCAATCCTGGGAATTTTTCCTGTATTGTTTCTTTCCTACAGTCGCCCCTAAAATGTTTTTTATTCTCTCTTTGCAAAATTTCTATTATCTTGCTTTCTTTTTGTGAAATATCTATTATCTGGTTGTTTAAACACTTGAATTGAGTCGTGTTTGTTTGTTTTGACATATATTTTTGTCTTATATTAGTTGCAAAAATAATGTGTAACAAAATTCTCTAGAATTCAGTGTCACAAAAAAAGCATTGATTGATTGATTGCTCACTGGTTTATAGTCAGCTTGGTCTCTCCAAGGTTTGGCTGCAGTCAGCTGGGCTTGGCAGATCAGGTTTATTTACCATGTGTATTTCTCCTCTTCCTTGGACCAGTGGCTTCTCAAAAAGCAGATGTTCAAGAAGCCAAATAAAAACTCATGTGCCACTTAAGACCTTGATTTGGAAACAACACACTGTCACTTTACATCATTTTGGCCTTGTAGTTTTTTGGGTTTTTTTTTCTAGTTTTTTAACGTTTATTTATCATTGAGAGACTGAGAGAGACAGAGTATTATCATGGGAGAAACAGAGAGAGGGGGAGATGCAGAATCTGAAGCAGGCTCCAGGCTCTGAACTGTCAGCACAGAGCCTGACGCGGGGCTGGAACTCACACACTGTGAGATCATGACGTGAGCCAAACTCGGATACTCAACTGACTGAGTCACCCAGGCACCCCTTTGGGCTTCTAGTTCTAACTCAACATCAATGGACTGTGAAAATATTCTCTACTCTGTGAAGTAAAAAAGCAAAAATTTTCTGAAAAATAATCCAAATTACCACACTCATATGTCATTTTCAGTAGGGTTTTCTTCATCAATGATATCCTGTTGAGTTTTTTGCAATTATTTTTTTATCTGAAAGAATTCTTGTTCTTTATTCTTTTTTTTCTAATAGCACCATTTTATTTTAAACAAAAAAAGACTTTCTCATACCTACCTGAAAAACTGATCTTTTTTTCTCAATTTCTCTCTCAATTTTTTTTCTAAATGTTCTAAATTTCTCTTGGAGTGCTTTTAATCTTTATTATGTCTCTGTCTTACATATTTGAGGTTATATTTAAATGTCTCCTGAAAGTTCAATGACTCAAAAATGAGACACTATCATTAAATGGGACTCTTTGAGGAGGAATAGATATTACTGACTGGTGAATTTCACCGTTGGATGATTGGACAGGAGAACCAGCTTCTACTTTGTTGTCCCTCTCCATGTCAGTGTCTACAGAGCTTTTCTCTTTAGGTGCTCATGTTTTCCAGAAAATACTTTCCCAGTCTTCTTCCTGAAAGCTATAAACCTGATTGCTAGTTAGAGAGCACGAAGTCTCAATGTTCAGCCTGTAGATGTTCACCCACCTGCCTGGTCACTTTGCCCTTCATTGCACCATGCTTGGTATCCCCTTCCATGTAATTCCTTCTGAGAACAAACCTGTGTATTCTACAGGCATGTGAATGGTAACCTGCTATACAGGTTTGCAGAAAGGATCTCATTAAGTAGTTGAACATTGAAGTGACATTAAACTAACTTTAAACTGCTCAGAGTTTACCTCATGGCCCTCAAAAGAATCTTTACCGCCAGGTTCCTAAGTTTTTCCAGGTCTGTCCTAAGCATTGCATGGTTTCTTGTAAGCATCTCTCTTACGAGTGCCTAGATCTCTGCATTCTCAGCTGTGTTATGTCAATTACTACTCCTTGTATGCTTTCCATTTTGAAAATATTTGTGGCCATTTCTCATTTCCTCTGTCTCCTTTCTCAGTCTATTTGACTTGTTTTTGGTTTTGTTTTTTTACTTTTTTAAAATGTTTGTTTACTTTTGAGAAAGAGAGACAAAGAGACAGAGCAGGACCAGAGGAGGGGCACAGAGAGAGTGGAAGACACAATCCAAAGGGAGCTCCAGGCTCTGAGCTGTCAGCACAGAGCCCAACACAGGGCTCACACTAACAAACCATGAGATCATGACCTGAGCTGAAGTCACATGCTTAACCGACAGAGCCACGCAGGTGTCCCTTACCTTTTAAATTCATCTACTGTCATGTTACTGGACTTTTAGGAGCAAATGGAGATAAACACATGCATTCAATATGCCATGTTTAACCAGAATTCAAACTAAATTATGTCTCAACTGTATCTAAAAATCATGAATGGTTCCACACAAAATTCAGTTTGTAAGTTGACATTTGTTGCTTCTCAACATCTCAACTTCCACTCATACTATCTCTATTGCTCATTGCTGCAATTCATCCTGTTTTTCTAGGATGCCATGTTCTCTTTTATCTTAGGACATTTACCCTGAATTCCCCTTCACTTCCCTTCCTTTGTCTAGCTCCTGACAGCCTTCGGCTTTCAGCATAAACCACACCTGCTCTCTCCCCTTCCCCCAAGCTAGGAAGGAAGTCCATTATTTCCTCTGCAATAGCATCCTGTGTTACCCCCACTTACTTTGGCACTGCATAGAATGTACATTTAGTACTCTGTGTCTCATTCTAATCAGGGACTTGGTCTTCATCACTATGAGAACATCAACATTCAATATCTATGTAGCAGGTACTCACTGAAAATTTGATGAATGAATATCGAATGAACACTAGGCTCTAATCAAAGATCTGAGTTCACGTGCTAGTTTCTTCCATTGACCAACTCTGTATCTTTAAATAGATAAAGAGCATAACTAGCATATTTATGTCAATTTCTGGCTCTGCCATTTTTTATGTGATCTCAAGAGATCATCAACTCTCCAATCTCCATTTTTACACCTCTAAATAGAGTTCAAATATATGTCCTGCTGTCTGCACAAAGTGATGTATAGATAATATTCATCAATATGCAGTTTATTTTATAAATGCATAAAATATGCTAAAAATAAATCATGCTTTGAGTAGCTATTGAGTACCTAGTACTGTGCTCCCTGGCAAGCCCTGTGCTGTACATGGGTAAGTGGGTTTTCTGCGTGTTTTTCTGTTTAAATTATTAGCCTCTCATTTTTCTTAAGTGTCTCTACTAATATATGATTTTAAGAACAAAACCACAAAGTACCCCCATTATCAACATAATCTTAAGTAATTATAAGTGTATTAGGTCTTTAAAATATCAATTAAATTTTCCATAGGTTGTGTATTCCTATTTGACCATTATAATTTTAATTCCGTGTTTCATTTTCATATAATTTTCAACAGTTGATGTAGAACAGCTTGGCAAAATATAAATGAAATTCTAGCCAATTTGGACAATTCTCTTTATGGCCTTCTGTTTCTACATTGTGCAGGATAATCTAATATTCATGAGATCAAAGAGCCAAATACAACGATAACATCTTAGTTTGTAGGAGATTGTATTTTGTGTGGCAGACTCAGTGTGGAGATCCTGCTGTGGTGTGGGGGCAGGATACACTTTTAACTATTTCTTCACAGAGCTGATTGACACCATCTTCCAGAAAATGTACAGTAATCAACTTTATGACTGATTCCTATATTAAATGGAAAACCCTCTTTGAGTCCACCAACGGCCATTTTTTTAAAGTAAATTTATCTGCTTTTAAAAATTTTCAATGATTTTTATGTCTAAACTAGTCATTGCAATGTTGATTCGATTACCTGGACATTTTAAAAGGAAAAAAAAATAGATGGAAATAACATTTAACAAATACTTCTTTTCTCAGAACTATTTAAGAGCATCATTTGTGAAGATATATTTACAAATCTTAATGTTTAAAAAATCCAAATGTCTTCATGGGAATGTCTTCATGGTTTGATGGGGAGTTTTTGGAAGATAGGACATTTCAACATAGACTATGTCATATTTCTAGACGGTTAAATTTATCTGTTTTGACTATAATTTGAAATGTTCAGTTGGTAAAGCATATAGCCCCTCAAAGAATGGTAACTGCTTGGCTAGTTAATGTATGTACTACTTTGAGGAAATTGTGTGCAAATAGTACTTCAGAATCAGTGCAGACAATGTAAGTTTATTTTATTTGAACACTTGCTCTGTAGTAAATATTATTTTGAATCCTATACATGTATAACACCTTTTACTATTCATATTTTACAGATGGGCCTCAGATGTCACAGATAAGAGGGGGTAGGTCCCAGGCACAAAGCCAGACACCTGGTCCCAAGGTCCCTACTCTTCACTCTGCGTTGCTGCCTATTCCAGAACTCATCAGTGAGGAGCTTCAAGAGCAGGTGGACTCTTCTCTATTATCCAGGTGTAATGTTTGTGGATTGGAACTGTTTGGCCTCAAGAGGGCAAGCTTTGCAAATTCAATCCTGCTGAATAGTGACAGAAAAAGTCCTGGCACTCATGACTAATTTGCCTCAGAGTTTCCTTAAAGCAAAGATCATGAAGTCTCAGTCAGCAATGGGTTGTCCAATGTATATGGTTATGACATTTTGAATCAGTGAGAGTATCAAAAATGTTTCAAGATTTGCTACATATTAGCTAAATACCTGTTACTGGTTGAAGGATGATCTATAACAAAATGACTTAGTCAAAATTCTCAGACGCTGGCCCTTTGAAAACAAAACCATGAGGCCAGAACCAGCATAGTTGCCATAATTAGATAGAAATACTTTGAAAAGCAAAATACTGGGTCAATCACTTCTTTTTCTGTCTCCCACCAATTCTACACTGAGATGTTTATTGATTGCATCTCAGGAATTGTTCAAGTTGAATATGAAACGTCAATGCAACCAATATTGTTTTTACTTTCATTAGGTAGTCTAAGTTAAGCTTCATTAACAAAAAACCCTCAAACTGCCATGACTTAACCTAGAACACATTTATTTTTTGCTCACGGAGAATCCTGTGTGGACCTGGGCAAGGCTCCAGGCAGCTGCCCACCATGTGATGACTGGGGTCCGGGTGCTTCCATGCGGTGGTGTCATCACCATATCACCTTCTGTCATCACTGAACTGGAGCAAGAGAAGACTGAACAGTCTTGTGCCAGCTGTTAAATTCTTTAGCCCTGAAATGACACACGTACCTTCTGTTTACAGGGCATTGGTGAGTACTAGTCATGAAAGTCTGTCTACATATATAGAGATTAGAAAAGTAGAAATCTACCATATGCCTGGAAGGAGAAGACACCAGAAGTTTCTCCCATATGTTAGACTACTGTTTCTAGATGATAACACAGAGAGTAAGCAAACACATTTATATTGTGAAATATAAGGAGTTATTCCTATAGTTATAAGTGCATTATATGAGGATTCCTATTGGAGTATAAAAAGCTAAAACTCAGATAATTGTCTAGTGGCAAATATATTAAGGAAAATGTTTTGCCCATCATGTTTTTAAGCTTGGCCCAGGATTGAACTTTGGTTTATTGACAATTTGCAATGGAGAATTCTTTGTTGTAGGGGGCTTTTCAGTGCATCGTATGATGTATAGCAACATCCCTGGTCACTGCCCACAAGAAGCAAGTAGCCAATAACCCTCCCCACCCAGATGTGACAAGCAAATATGCTTCCAGATATTACCAAATGCCCTTGAGAAGCAAAATCACTCTAGGTTGAGAATTACTGGTTTGAAATATCTTCCCTCTAATCTTCAACACCAAACCTTCAAATGAACACAGGAACTTATGCCTATGCATATATACTTTCCAATCTATAAAACACTTTATGTGGCTTCATCTCAATTAATACAATAATTAGAAGAGAATGGTATTATTATATTTAAGCCAAGGAAACAAATTGGAAAAAGTAAATGCTCTGTCCATTTCAAAAGGTGAGTAAACGGCAGGGAGACAACTCATTCTGAAACCTCTCACTCTGGACTCATAAATATTCATAAATATATTGCATACTACCTGTAGAACAGGCATTGCTGTAGCTTTAAGGGGATACATACATAAAACGTCCAGTTCGTGCTCTCTGGAGACTCTGAATCTAGTGGATGAAAGAGGCAAATTAACGTAAAATTACATTGGTTGTAATTAAGTGCTGATAGAAAAGCTTCCAGCGCTGCAGAGAGAGGTACTTCACCATCAGGACTATCAGGCAAGCAGTGGAGACGCTGCAAAAGAAAGGAGGGAATGATAGGAGGCAACGGAACAAAGAGAATGTTGAATTTCATTTCTGACTCACCACAGAGAAAAGGAGCTGAAATAGAGAGCACTACTGAGCAGATCAAAAAGAAAGGAAAGCCCAATAGTCTGAGCTGTGAGAGGGAAGGATTGTGAAAAATGCTAAGCCCCAAACCTGCAGGCAGGTGTTGTCTGAATGGTTTCCAGAGACACAAACACCCCACACACCACAGGTGTTCTGTAATGTTGATTCAAATGAATCCCATTGAGCACTACAGAAAAGCATTAAAAATGAAGAAAAAAAAAAAGCTCGAGCTCTATGTCTCTGAAGCAGAAGAAAAGAAAATGAGAGAGAACAGGTTAAAAGAAGGGATCATACAGATGACAGACACTATAATTTCTAGAAATAATGACCTGCTGGAAGCTCACTAGACAGTTGATTTACCCAGGGGTTGAACTGCGGTCACTTGGAACAAACTCATCTTGCCTTTTGTGTTGACTGTGTCTTGATATTTAAATATTTCACTCAGTTTTCAGCTCAAGAAAGATTGCAAAACTGTGGAGATTCATTAGCGTAAGACTGACTTCTGCCAATGGGTAATTTAACAGTGTGGTCAATTACATGACCAAGCACCAAATAAGGTGTACCAGACAGGCTGTGCACTTTAAACTCCCTCTTGGGAACCTGGGGATTGTTATTGAGCAAAACATGTTTTAAATTCCTTGTTTGAAAACCAGAGAGGGTGCAAAGGCTATTTTCCCGCACAGTTGCATCTAGGGCCTCTGTGCTCTTTTCAGTATGAATCCGTCGACTTCTCTCTTAGCCTTTACCCATATTATTCTGTTCCTTCGGTCACCCACCTTGACAACTAGCAAATAGTGACTCATTCCTTTTCCTGTTCTGCTATTATCTTACCACATCAGACTCACTTTACCCTCTGGGCAGGTCCTGCCTGTCTCTTGTTTGAAATCCCACCTCTATCTGATCTTGGACATTAAAGCTAATCCCTACTTTCTGCATTCTGCTCCTTCTGCATGGGTCACTGTGGGGAGCTCTAGCAGCACCTTGTGTTGGTGGAGGACAAGAATTCCTCACTCAGACTTACCCCCACCCAATCTCCCTGGGTACCCCCTGCAAGGAAAATCAGAGAGTGGCAGGGGCAGGGACAGCTTCTGTAAACTCGCTTTGATAGGCCTTCAAGAGTAAAAGTTGGAAAGATCTATGGGCAGGAAGAATAGTTTAAAGAGAGGTGGAGAATCTGAGGAAAGAGCTTGGGGAGGAAGTTTCAGTGTCTTTGTGACTTGGGTAGGGAGGAGTAAAGGTGTGTAGTGCAGGAGGGACGGCCTCCTTTGGGCTGAATCCCCCCAAGGTTCACCCATGGGTGCCTGGGAAGTCACTGGGAGACAGGTTCCCTCTGCATCCAGAAAAGGGAAACCCCAGGGCTACTGCAAGGGAGTTGGCAATGAGGGGGCTATAGCTTACAAACATGGGATTGGAAAAACATGCTTTTCTAAGAAGTGCAATGTGGGTAGTGAACACAGGAAGTGGCACCAAGAGCAATAAAAATAATCCAGGGAGGCACAGGGGACTTGGTGACCAATGGGGTCTCTAGCATAACTCTTTTAGTGTCTAAAAGGTTTATTACAGTGTCCCGGCTAGGGGCAGAGCCCAGGGCAGAAATCTCAGCCCTGCCACTTCTAGCCAAGCTATCTTGGGAAATTTACTTACATACTCTAAGCTGCGTTAAGTCGTTCCCATGGAAGTTTTGTGAGCATCTAATGAAATGAAACACATGCAATTGTGTGATACCTAGCACAGGAGAGTTCTCAATAATTGACGAGCTCCTACTGTCTGTCAGAATGATGGGGTGTGGGGTGCCAATGGCTGTGGGGTGAATCTATTATTATATAAATATATATATTATATACACACACACACTTTAACATAGTTTCTGGCATAGGTTAAATCCCATAAATTCTAGCCAATTTTATCAAGACTCCAGCAAGTAGGTTGGCTTTCTGTCTTTGAGTGAGTTTTCTCAAGGTGATGATTTATGAAATAATTTATTTTCCACAAAAATGTACCACATTCTTATTATGGTCAAGGCACTGTGCTAGATGCTGTGGGCCAGGCACTTACTTAGAAATAATTTAAAAAATAAGGCCTGTCTTCAAAGTGGTCACCCTCTGATGGACTGAGCAGACATACACATATTAGCAGAAAAATGGTCCAGTCGCAACATGGGGAGGGAGGGGTTAATTCTTATTGTAAAGACCCACATGTACCCAGGAAGCTGATCTTAAAGGAGGAGAATCTTGGAAGAAGGATGCCTTGGGGAGTTGGAATAACTATGCAGAAAGACTAAATATGAAAATGCTTGATGAGTTTGGAGAGGAATTTGGGGCCTGTGCGTGTGTTGCAAGTTGCTATAAATAATTATAACTTGATACTTGATTTTGGTTTTTCCTTTTTTAATGATGGAGCTATTTCTTATTCAACAAGCCCTCACAGTGCCTTGCACAAGGTAAGCTTCAGTGAAAGAAATTAAATTGAAGATGCTCTCTCATTAGATTCTAATTTCCCAAATATCCTAAGGTTTATTGCTTTTTTTTGCATGATAAGTTATTTTGTAGAGCCATTCCAATGAATATGCTTAGGTGTCTCTGCTGAAAGTGTCTTAAATAATAATAGCATGACTTTTGAAATTTTCACAGCAATTTTCTTGGCTTTAAATAATTCATCCTTCATACTAGATTCTGTAAAAGTATGTAACACAATTTAGCCACCACCGCCTTTTGATTCTGGCAGATAATTATGAGGCTTCTTTCTGTCGAGGAGTAGCAACAAAGAGAAGCCTCCTCTGCCTCTTTGAGGGAAAGGGCTTGGAGGTGGAGGTCCAGAGAGCAGGTCCTTTCACCAGCAAAGGAAGCAGCTGAACCTACAATGCTCTGGTGCTAACCAGGAATGAGCAAAAGGCTGCTGATCAATGTCATCATCAAATGCAACATCAAATGAACTCAGCTGGATTATTCAGTTCTGACCTAGATATTAATGAGGAGGAAGAGGGAGGAAGAAGAGAGAAGGTGTTGCACACACGGACCCTCTTCCGACTCAGAAGCACTGCTGGAGGGCTCCAGTCACCAGGTATATTTGAAGTCCATTTAGTTTCAGTAAGAACATAAGAAAGTAAAGGATTATGAGACTCAAAGGACTATTATTTCAATGTTTGTATTGCTCGTGAAATATTGCATGGTCAGCTGACCTTGAATTTACTAGCTTGCTGTATTATTCTATTATTCTAGATCACCGGGTGTTTCCTCACTCCTGGACTATTCCCTTGACCCCACATTCTCCTCCAGCTACAACTTTACTTCTTCTTCCCCTCCCCCTCCCAATTGACAGAAGTTATCTCTACTCCGTCCTTCTCTTGCTCCATTGTAGGGATAACAGCAATCTCCCCAAGACCAGTGCAGTGTCAGCCCTGAACATTCCTCACAGGCCCCCGGGGCTGCATTCGCACAGGGGAGGAGCACTGTCAGCCACAGGACATCTTCATCTCCCCTTGCTTCTCTGCCTTCTTCTTTGGCTGCTCTCCTTGGACCCCCTCCTTGATTCTCCATCATCCTCAATACTGTGCTGTTCTCAGGGATCCCAGTTCTCTTCTTTATCTACATGATTCCCTCGGTAAACCATCCCATCTTATGCTTTTATATATGTGTGTCTTTTGTAGATTCCCATAGCGTTCACCTCTGACTTGTTCTGAGTTTCAGACTTTTATACCTGCCGCCTACTTAGCACAGCCTAAAGCAGACTCTCCATCCCCACCCCACAACTTGTTCTCTCCAGCAAGTATCATTCTCAGTTTCCTATTTTTCAGGTCTCAAATCTTGGAGCCATCCTTGGTCTGTTCTTTCTCACTCCCCATCTAATCCACTAGCCATTACTTTCACTCAGTGTTTTAAAAATATTTAAAATGGACCACTATGTGTCTGATACTGATCTAGAAGCTATAGATACAGAGAGAATAAGGCAGAAAAAAGTTCTGTCCTCAGGTTCAGATGACTTTAAAACAGATTGACAATCAGGGTGCCTGGGTGGCTCAGTCCGTTAAGCATCTGACTTCGGAGCAAGTCATGATCTCACAGTTTGTGAATTTGAGCCCTGTGTTGGTCACAGCACAGAGCCTGGAGCCTACATTGAATTCTGTGTCTCCCTCTCTCTCTGCCCCTTCCCCACTCAGACTGTCTCTATTTCTCTCTTTCAAAAATAAACATTAAAAAAAAATAAAACAATCAAGTCACTTTTCATCTCCTGCATATCACAGCTGTTAGCACTAGAGGCAATGCCACCTACCTCTCCCCAAGTATGGCAGGAACTCAGGCTTCTACTCTGCACCTCTATAGTCTTTTGTTTCCATACCAGCTGCAGTGGTCATTTTTTTTAATGTTTATTTATTTATTTTGAGAGAGACAGCAAGTGGGGGAGAGGGGCAGAAGAGAGGGAAAAGAGAATCCCAAGCAGGCAGAGGCTAATATGGGCTCAAGGGACTCATTCTCACGACTATGGGATCATGACCTGAGCCAAAAAAGAGTGCTCTACCAAATGAGCCACCCAGGTGCCCCCAGAGTGATCATTTTAAAACCTAACTCAGACTATGCCTTTTCTCTGCACATAATCTTCCAATGGTCTCAACTCACTTTGAGCAAAATCCAGAGTCTGTAACAAAACCCACAAAGCTCTCTACGATCTGGGCCCTGCAATTGCTCTGATTTCTTCACTCGCACCCTGCCCTCTCTGACTTTGCTGTGGCCACACCAGCCTCCTTGCTATTTCCCAAACACTCTAAACAGCTCATAACACATGACCTCAGTTCTTGGGGCTTGGAATATTCCCACACTTGAGATCTCTAAAATATCACCTGACAGCAGAGGGCTTCCTGATTTCAACATACAGTAGCACTGATACCACCATCATTCTCTGTCCCCCTTTCCTGTTTGATATATGCATGTCTATATATATACCTTGCCAGTCCCTTCCTTCTAAAAGATAAACCTGTAACGTCTAGGACTTTGCTGTATCTCTGTCTCCTACAGCAGTGCCCAGAAAAGATTATGCACTCAGTAAATATTTATTAAATTATCTTAAGTCTTAGAATTCTATAATTTGCTAATTTCCAAGTGTGTTGATATATAGTCCTTTTAATGAAGGGTTTATGCTTGTGAGCCAGCTGATACTAGATGTGTGTGCCCGTTGCGGCTCTGGGGCAGGGAAGTCCAGCTTCCTGTGACCTCATTCACATCCTGTTCTAGCCAAATTAAGTGTAACCTTTCAAGTCTGAAAATTAAGTACCCCGTCTCTCCGTTGTGACTAGTTTTCCATATTTGCTAAACAATTGAACAAAGAGCCTGGAACAGTCAGTTACAAAGCCCCTGGGAAGCGGGACAAGTAATCAGCATTCAGTGGTTTGTGGCTCTCAAAATTAGGCATGTGGATAAAGTATGAAGTCAGGTGAACTATGTATAGAGGACATAACTGCATGTACTTTGATCCTTAGATAGTGAGCTTCGTAGGACACCATTTCAACCCAGCAGGAAGCTAGGGCAGTTCAGAAATCGTGGTTTAGGGAAGTCCATATACAGATCTTTTCAGAAAAAAAAACAAAACAAAACAAAAAGGATGACTTGGCAGCCTTGAAAAAAAAAGTAATTTAAATAAAAGACAGGGTATCCATGCAATAAGAGCACTGGGCTCTGATTTAACTACCACCACCCGACTCACCCTTACCCCAGCTCTGGTCACATAGAGCATTTTACCACTCTGTGTCTTCTTTGCTAGATCTGAACGTTTATATATCCTGTCATATGCTTGATCTACTCTTGGTCTGTCCCCTTAACTGCAAATCTGTCTGTGTGATCCAGTTCCAATATTGCCTTCCTGGTCAACTCTTTTTTGAACCCTTTGATGGTTTTAGTTGCTTTTTCTTCTCTTGTCATTATATCCACTATACATATGTCTACTACAGAATCCGACTGCATTAACTAAGTTGTGGCTTTACCTCTGTTGGTTCCTTAAGGATAAGAAATACCTTCATTATTGTTATACCTCCAGCACCTAACTTAATATCTTCTTATAGGGAAATATCTTCTCATGACTGTCTGTTGAAATTAAGAAAATAGCCTTTAAGTATTATGCCTTCTATAAAGCGTATTTTAAACTTCCAAAGATTCTAGAATCTCACATAACGCAAACTTGTTCATGTGAAACAGGACACATCAGAGTTATCTCTTTTCCTATCTCAGATGCACGGACTAGTGTAATATAGCATTGTGTGTGTGTTAGCGCCCCCCTTAAGCACCTTGTTTATAATAATACAATTCATCTCTTTTTCTGCTGAAGAGCTCATAACATTGTGTTGGGATCCATTCAGACATCCTCATAAGATTCTCCATTAAATAGGAAGGAAATGGTTATTTCCAGCTTGTTTTCCATCGTATGTTGGGCTTACAGATGCGTGCACTAAAAGCTGACTCAGTTATTCACTAAGACATAGCTAGCAAATAACCTGATTCGTTCATTTTGTTTTTCTTTCTCTTTTAGAACTTCATTCCTAGTTTTTGCACTTGTCTTGGTAATATGTAAGTATTGACACAAAAATCTTAATTTCAGTATCCAGTGATCATTGATTATCCTTCAAATGTCTTAGAAATAATTTATCTTTTTCTTTTTCTTCTAATAACATGGTGTGCTTCTTTTCCTTTTTCCCTTTTTCCTAACAGTGATCCAATATGAGTACTATTAATTACTGGATTTTCAGCTCTTATGGATCTATCAGCCTTACTGCTAGATGTTTATTGACTTTGTCCCTGAAAGGAAGTGACTTAAGGACAAGGACTGAATTCAGCAAATCCCTGACCCTAGAAGACGCTTCATCATTGTAAGTGCTGCCTGTGGGTGAGACCATCCTTGGATTCTTTTAAGTCTTGATGAGACAGAAATCGTGGGACATTGAAGGCAAAATATAGGAGGCCTATACTCTCCCTTTATTCCCCTTTAACCACAGTGCTAAATACCACACAGCTAGTCCCCGCCATGTTTGCAGCCCCCTCTACAGATGGGATTCTTCAGGGATCCTAGGCTTCTGGGACCTCAGGCTAGGTGGTGCTGCTTTGAAAAATACAGCGTTATTTTGTCCCCACTCTATAGCTAAATCCCACAGGGGGGCCCATTAGGAGTTTCAGCAGAGAGAGGGTGCTCTCCTCACTTCTATTTACACTCCCCTGGATAGAGTCTGGCGTCCTTGATAGCACGCAATTATAATTTCCTGTTGCTTGATCTGAGCTACAGAGAAACAAACGTCTCTTTAATATTTAAAAAGTTTTAAACACCAGCAGGCAAGATTCCTCAACAAAAGATCTTTACATAGCGTTGCAGACATTCCTTTTTCTTCCCTCACTGCAGATGGGCAGGCTGGCTACCTGAGGGGGCATGTGGGCAGTACCTGTTCCCCTCCTGTGTTCCTGTGAAAGGGGGAGCCTTTCAAGGTCCATCAGGGGCTCAGGCTCCACAGAGGGTGTTTCCTACAGCACCTTCCTGATGTTCCACTTGTTAAATATTGACAGAATTAAGTTATTATTCTTCTCATGCCCTTGCTCTCTCTGCTTCTCAGCTTACCGCAGTATACAACTCAGGTGCTGAAGGGGTTTGTAGCATAAAATTGGGTTTGCCTCTTTTAAAGAGCTGCTGAAATTAATTCTAGAATTTACATTTGCTCCATCTGATTTCTTTCTCCCTTTTATCTTTCCTTCCCTCCCTCCTTCCTTCCCTCCTCCCTCCCTCCCTTCCTTTCTTCTGATCTATTTTGGCACAATGGATCATACAGTCCAATTTCATTGTGATTTGTATTTCAGCGCAAGCAAAATATAACCCATTTCTCCTCCTGCAGATCCACTAGGAGCCACTGGTGCATCTCAGGGGCACTGAGAATCCTCCTCCAGAGACCCACATTTTCTTACCAGAATATCTGGATACACTTTGATAAGATCTTGGCTTTTAATTGTCTCTGTGTCCCACAGCAGGCATAACTGGAGCCAGACTCCAAATCTTAAGTAGTCTAGAGATTAGGTGAAAGACAACTAGAGATTAGGAGATAAGACAACTCTTATCTCATGGGCCACAATTTTAGGCAGAATTAGGTTATTTTTAAATGGAAAAAATTCTCACTGGATTCACCAGTAAACAGAGTTTAATATCATTGCTTTAGACAGGTGTTCTAGATTATGTCAGAGTTAGCCTTTCTCTTGTTACCAGAATTCATGAGCAGGGTCATCTTGGACTATATAGAAAATAGACTTTTTTTATACAACTTAACTTTTATTTATTTTTTTAATGTTATCTATTTATTTATTTATTTTTGAAAGAGAGAGAGACAGCGCCAGCAGGGGAGGGGCAGAGGGAGGGGCAGAGAGAGGGAAACACAGAATCTGAAGCAGGCTCCAGGCTCTGAGCTGTCAGCATAGAGCCCGATGCAGGGCTCGAACCCACAAACTGTAAGATCATGACCTGAGCCAAAGCCAGACACTTAACCGACTGAGCCACCGAGGCACCCCTAAAATTTAACTTTTAACAGAGTGCCTTTTCAACTTGTTTATACCCCCTAAGTCTACTGTTAGAATGAGATTGTGGAGGAGACTACATCTGGATGATGCCATCAAATTCTTCCTGTCATTTATTGCTCCACGATGATCTTTGAAACTCTCATTTGATACTTGGAGAGAGGTATTTATCACCTCCTTACCAGTAGATCATTGGTTTAAAAATCAATCTTGACTGTTTGGGGGTAATGTGGGTCTCTCCCTGTCAGTAAATAGTGATGATAATAATAATAATAACAATGTTGGATAGGTAATTTATGAGTATCATTTGAGGTTGAAGGCAGAGTTCCTACAATTGTATCAAATTTAAGTCCTAATACAATATAAAAATGAATGAACAAATCTTTATAGAACGTTCCGGGAGAGCTCCCACAATAATCACAGTAGGTTTTTGGTGAGAAAGCTTTAAGGCATAAGATAACAATTGATCTCTGGGGTAGGGGTGGGAGGCACTTACCTTTCTGTTCTGAAGACTGAAGGCACCACCCTCAAAGTCATTGTGGTTCCCTTGGGTGGAAAAGACTGTTTTTTTCCTGTACTTTTCTGAACTATAAAAATTAAATTAACTTTTTATGAAGATTATTTTTGCTTGCAAAATCATCTAAACTACTTTAACTTCCAAAATCATTTGGTATAGTATCATCTGAATTAGTTGCTGTGGAAGAATTTAGGGATTGGTACCATGGCACCCTCAGTTTAAGGATCTAACATCTTATGCCAATTGCCAAAATAATCCCTATTTTTTTTAATTTTTATTTATTTATTTATTTGTAACTTTATTTTTTTTTTAGAATATAACACTATTTTTTTTAACATATGCAATTATTTTCCATCATTTACAATACAGTAGTTACAATGACACTCCAAATGGATAAGCAATGGATACTTGTTTGTGGTGTGCCTGATTAACAATGCTTCGTGTTCCTTATTTAGTGCTTAATTTAGAATTACACGAAAGGAACATAAGGGAGATACTAGAGTTTTTCAACTGTCCCAATGTGATGAAAAGCCAAGGGCTTTGTTTCATGGGTTTGTGCTCAGAAGAATCTAGGCTGGGGTGGGATTACATTGTTCCTGCTTCTCAGAAAGTGTGAAACTAGATCCCAGGGTAAACTTTGGTGTATGTTTTTTATGACACTGACATTATCAAATTGTTCTAATTAGAACTAAACTTTTTACAATTAATATGTGTTTCTGATTTACAAGAATAAATTGTGGTTTAATCAATAAGGTCGTGTACCTCTCGTCTGGATATCATGTTTTTTGTTTTAAGAATCATTTCACTTAGTTCTTAAACTATCCAAGGACAATTCTCAGGGGACGTCTTCAGTATCTTTGAGTTTCTGAAGCTCGTTTGTTTGGCCCAGGGGAGCAGACAGAACAGGACGACAGGACCCGACTGTCTTTTATCTCAGCTCTGGCAGTCGTTTTGAATCTCTCTCCCTCACTGATTCTTCTTTTTCAAATCTCAGCTGGAGGCATTCTCCTCCCTCTCCTATGGCTGTGTTAAGAGTATTACTCATTATTTATCTCAGGAGTCATGCTATTTTTAGTAGCTCAGTCAGGGGTTTAGGGATATAGTTTGAACCAATGCTACAATTCAAATAAATAAAACTCCAAGTATCTCAGGCTTCCTGGTTCTGACACTGCAGGAGAAAGTCAGGTGAGAGGAAAGCAATTCAATGTCACCATCATTTGTGACATATGGCCTGGAGGGCTTCTTATCTTTTCTTTAACTGGACCCTGAATGTGTCTCTTCCCAAGAGTATTCTGGCACAGACCCCTCATCTCCTTTTTCAAAAGGGAGGTTGACCACTCCTCACATGCTGCACCCTTAGCAAAGAAAAATCTTCAGCACAGTAAGGGGTTTCCTCGCACAACTGTCTTCCAGATACTCTGGCAGGTGGCAGGAGCCCTAGATTTGCCTTTTAAGCATCAGTTTGTTAGAAGGAGTATCATAGAGCCAGCAGAATCTTCTTTTTCTTTTAAAATAGAAGCATTTTCTCTGGCAACCTATTATAAACCACTCTAGGGATTCCCCTCAAATCTTCTATCTAAGAAAAAGGATAGGAGCACCTGAGTGGCTCAGTCAGTTAAGCATCCAACTCTTGATTTCCTGGTCGTGATCTCCCAATTCATGAGATCAAGCTCCACGTCAGGCTCTACTCTGATAGCACAGACCCTGCTTGGGATTCTCTCTCTCCCTCTCTCTCTGCCCCTCCCCTGCTCGTGCACACACACATGTTACACATACACATACACACACACACTCTCTCTCTCTTCCAAAATAAAAAAGTAAATGTTTTATGAGAAAAAAAGAATAACATGTGAAGCAGAGGCAATATGAGGGTGACAGAGAAGGCAGGGGCAAGGAGACTAATATCCAGGGAAGATAAACACATGCTCTGTAGTCAGAACTCAGAGACGCCCCTACAATCTGACACGTGCTGACTGTTGGGGTTTGCTGGGGAAAAGACTGTTGTGAACCAAACGTTTATATCTTCTCTACAGTTCATGGGTTAAAACCTAACCTCCAATCTGATGAGTTAGAAGGCAGGGCCTTTGGGAGGTGATTAGTCCCCCTATAAAGAGGCCCCGGAGAGCGCTGTCACCTATCTCTACCAGGTGAAGACACATCGGAGAAGATACTTGTTTATGAGCCAGGAAGTGGGCTCTCACAAGATACCCAATCTGCTGACACCTTGATCTTGGGCTTCCCAGCCTGCAGAAATGTGAGAAATAAATTTCATTTGTTTATAAGCCACACAGCCTATGACCCTTTTTTATAGCAAACGTTTAGACCAAGATAAAACTGACTTCATGTGGTGCAGAATCTCAGTATTACTCCCAGAGCTAAGCTATTTTATGGTTTGACACCAGCATGGCAGGGGATGAAATCCCCTTCTGTCTTCTCCCTTTCTGTGTAAATATACCCACTCACCCATCTACACCCTAACTCGCACTCTAGACCAGGGCTTTCTCTTCAGACACTCTTGTCTTTAATAATGAACCCTTTGACTACACCCAAGATGCCACCAAACTTCTTCAGCACTTTCCTCTATTTATGTGACAAATACATGCTGCCTTTAGGGAATCTTGCTGAGAGGAATTGCCTTTATTTCCCATCCATTGAATTATGCCTGAACTTTCTAGCCATGGTTTGGTGGTGTGGCCACATGAAAATTTTAATGAGGAGTCAGATTTTCCCCCCTCCCATCCCACTCATATGACTTAGAATATAAAAATAATAGACCTTAAGGGCATCTAGGTGGCTCAGTTAGTTGAACGTCCGACTCTTGCTTTCAGTTCAGGTCATGATCTCACAGTTGGCGGGACTGAGCCCCATGTCGGGCTCTGCACTGATAGTGCAGGAGGCTGCTTGGGATTCTCCTTCTCTCTCTGCCCTTCCTCCACTCTCTCACATGCATGTGCATGCCAAATAAATTAATTAATTAAAAAAATGACAGACTATTATACAACCTCAAGTCAGATTTAAATAATGAACATGTTAATATGCCATCTTAGCAACTGGCATGGGTTCTAAATAAAAGGCAGGAAAGTGTTAAGTTTCTTATTCCACTTCAAAGGTTTCTGGCTCAAAAATAATAATTTAGTAATAAAAAAATCTTAGCTTTTCTACTGGCTATAAATGACTAAATATACTGTTCAGTTTAGTAAGTGAGCTGAAGGATAGTATGCAGTTTTGAAGATATGTTGATAATGACTTCATGATTTTTCTTCTAATTATTGCATTGAATCATTGGTTTCTCCTCCTTTATTTCTTCGTCTATAGATCTCTTTGGGGGAAAAAAACAATGGATGGTATAATCATTCCTCTTGCTAACTACTTCAATAGAAAATGGGGAAAGGGGCGCCTGGGTGGCTCAGTTGGCTGAGTATCCGACTTTGGCTCAGGTCATGATCTCACAGTTCATGGGTTTGAGCCCCATGTCAGGCTCTGTGCTGACAGCTCAGAGCTTGGAGCCTGTCTTCGGATTCTGTGTCTCCCTCTTTCTCTGACCCTCCCCTGCTCATGCTGTCTCTTTCTCTCTCTTTCTTTCTCAAAAATAAATTATAAAACATAAAAAAAAAAGAAAATGAGAAAAAATGGGCTTCATAAGAAATGTATACTGGATACTCTCCTCTGACATGTCAAACGTTGAGGCTAATTATACCTAAACACTTCATGTGGGCAAGTAATAAGACTGGAGCATTGTTAATTTGTTTTAAACGTAATACAAAAATTAAATGTATTTCAAAATTAAAATATCTCACATTGTGGGCATACTTGGGTATGTGTACACACACATGCATTTTCAAAAGATCTAGGCAATATATATTCAGTTAAGTGTCCTTTTCATGGAACAGTTGATGTAGTATATACATTGTTAGGGGATATACTGATCATTTTGACCATTATTATTTTTTGTTTACCTATACTCTCTAGTAAAATCTATTTCTTTGAAGCTATTTTTTAATGTTTTTTATTTATTTTTGAGAGACAGAGACAGACAGCATGAGCAGGGGAAGGTCAGAGAGAGAGGAAGACACAGAATCTGAAGCAGGCTTCAGGCTCTGAGCTGTCAGCACAGAGCCCAACGCAGAGCTGGAACCCACAAACCGCGAGACCTGAGCTGAATCAGATGCTTAACCAACTGAGCCACCCAGGCTCCCCTCTTTGAAGCTATATTTAACATTACATTTTCATATCCATATTTGCCATTTCAAGTTAAATATGAATCAATTCTAAACAAATATTTACCAAGTGCTTTCTCTGTGCCAGGCACACTGCTTCCCAAATGAAAAATGATTTAAGGGACCGCGACATTGCCTATGGCAGACAGAATTGATGCAGACCTCTCTCTCGGTAACATTGTTCTCATATTTGAAAAACTGACTGTGGATAAGAGATTCACTTTACAAAGTGTAGCTCCAAAGGCAATAATATTCATTTTTATTCAGCAGACATTTATGAGAACCTTCTAGTCCCTGTCAAAGATGTTGGATATACCAAAGTGAATAAGATAGCTCTCCACTTTTAAGAAGCAAACTGTATTGAAACTCAAATAGGTCAAAGCTTCAGGGAAGACAATTTCAGTCTAACACAAAAACTCCCTAACAATTAGAACTGTCCACAGATGTAACAGAGAATCTGGGAGCTCTCATCACTAAGTTTAGCTGTGACATTCCAAAGAGGAGGTATAGCAGAGTCGGAGTCCAGGGTAATGGACTTAGTAGCATCATGCTAGACATAAGTGAATGCAGAGATGTCATCAGGATACAGTCATAAGGTCATGGTCAGTAGTGGGAAAGCAAGTGGGCACAGGAGCTATGTGAGGCTTAGGGGAGAGCCCTGTGGGACATCAGCAATTACAACGGAGACTAAATCAAGACCCTAAAGAGTTAATCACTTATGTGACAGTTGGTGTGTGCGTGTTTTTTAAATCTACCCCAGACCTCAGTTTTATCATTTATAAACTGGAGAATAAAATACAGGATCATAACACAGTAGCCAATACAGGTAGGTAGTCAATAAATCTAGCATTATGGCCTGTACGTAGCTGTTACCTTATTTGCCCACTTGTTATATGTACCAAGTTCAGTTTATTTCACAGTGGTTCTGAACATTTTGTTTTGATTGAACCCTTGTGAAAACCTGATGCAAATGTACTCTTTCCCTCCAGAAAAATGCATATGAAGAATGCAAATAAAATATTTGCAAGCAATTCCAAGGGGCTTGTGGATCCCTAAGTCCAGCCATAAGTCCATCTCTATAGCATTATCTGAAGGCTGAGACACCCAGATTGTATATACAGTATTATCATCTTGGCTCTGGGGCCCCAAACTTAAATTTGTTCGAGTTTCACAGGCGTTAGCAGAGCCCAGGAGTTCTTACATTTAAGACAGAAGTAGGCATTCTTGTTCTTTGTTAACATGTAAGGGTTAGAATAGGTCAGGTGTGAAAACATTCTGGCATTTATTTCTAACTTCTCCATTTGGTAACCAGACAGAGGACATATTGCCTTTTGATCTTCCGGCATCATCTATGACATTCACCTCTCTGTGGTTTAGTAGCAGTCCACTCTTCATCCATGAGTGAAAATCTATTGGCTTTTCTCTTCCTTCTCTTTCTTTCCTTCTCCAGCTTTCTTTCATTCTTTTCCTTTTTATTACAGAACTCTGGTTCTTTCCTATCACTGAACACAATATGAAAGAGAAATGTAGTTTGGGTTTTCTGTTATCTTTATTGAATACATTTTATATTCCTATTTGGAATATTGATATTAATGTTAATATTAATATCCAATATTATATCCCTCACTTTACTTCATTTTCCCTCCAAAAAAGAAAGTGTGTTCAATTTATAGGCAGACTTGGATTAACTTTTTCCCCCAGTAATTAAAGTCTTACTAATTAAGAAAAAATGTTCTTATTTCAGTTTTATACTAGATTTCCCCTAAATACTCTAAAATCTTCTATTGAATAATCTTTTATTTTATTTTATTTACTTATTTGAGAGACACAGAAAGACAGCGTGAGCAGGGGAGAGGCAGAGACAGAGGGAGACACAGAATCCTAAGCAGGCTCCAGGCTCTGAGCTGTCAGCACAGAGCCCGAAGCAGGGCTCAAACCCACAAACCGTGAGATCATGACCTGAGCTAAACCAGACGCCTAACCAACTGAGCCACCCAGGTGCCCCTGAATAATCTTTTTTAAAAAACAGATGTTTACTCTGCAATCTTGTGTTATATGAACTTTTGTTTCCTAACAAAATTTTTAAATTGTATTTTATTTTATATTTTGGTTTTGACACTGAAATGGGGCTGCTGGGGCTGATTCATTCTAATGGCAGCCACAGTATTTTTCAAAGATAAATGTCCCTCAGTATTTCCTTCTTTCATGAGTTTATTTTGGAAGTCGGCGGCTGCTGTCTCATAGCTCTTCCCAGATTGTATTTTTCATCTATCAGTAAAGCCAATATCTTTAAAACATATGGTAAGGAATGACCTTGAGTTTTTTGTTAATAGATGAAATGCAATCTCCATTTATAAAATTATGTTAACATGTCTGCATATTTTTAAGCCTGTTGACTTTGCTTCTGTCATCAGAAGTCATGTTCAGGGAACAATAAAGACTGTCATTTTAAACTGTGTGTATACAAATCACTAGTAATGTGCATCAAACCATCTGCTCTGCTCAGAGTTTTCTGCTTTTTTTTTTCCTTTTTCTTTTTCTATGCATATCTTGTTCTATGCATAACCATGAAAAGGCTTTAAAATGGTAATATTTCATGCTACCCATTTCCTGTGCTACAATTTCCATTACCTTGTCTCATTAAGAGATTACTTACTTCTGATAAACTAGTTGCACAATTTCAGCATTAGATTGGTTCTTTCCTTCCCACGTATCACTTGTCATTTAAACCGGTAGGTCTTCAAATGCTATCTTCTGGATATCTTCAAATGCAATCACTTCTGGAGAATAATTATAATTTTAATAAATCTGATTGCTTCTCAAAATCTACAGGTATTAAATATTCAGAGCTTGATTATTTCAGTCAAATGGGGATATCCACTTCATGAAGGGTCAAGGAAAGGCAAAATAATTATGGCAGTTTTGAATCTGAATGGAAGTAAGTACCTAGCTTCATTGTATAGACTTTTCTCTGGAGCCCCACATTCTTCTTTCTCTCCTGTCCTTATCCTGATTATTGATCAGAATTAAACAATCTGTGGTGCAAAATTACAATCGCTAACTCTTACATAGTAAGATCACATTAATTTTTAATATGACATCAACATTCTTTGACAGTAAAAAGCAAGGTGTTTCTTCTCTCAAATTCTTCAAGAGTGGTTCCGTTCATAACTGAGTCATCTTCTGATTTCTTCTTCTGAAATCCCAGAGGGACATAAATATACCAGATACAACCCCACTTAATCTCCAAGGAGGACTGGGTGGGGCTGGCATCTCAACATGAGGGCAGTCAGAAAGATCTAGTCTTTGGTTACCAGCCTCTGAAGAAAATCCCACATCTATTATCAAGTTATTAAAACAGTTTTATTTTGAATGAAGAATATAAGAAAAGTTAGAACAGAATCCATGTTTGCCATATGAAGCAGATGTATAAATGCTAGCAACCTTCAGAATTCATAGGCAAGATTTTCTAGTGATGTCCAAAGTCAGTGAAACCTCCACTACCTATAATAAAGACATGGGGAAGTCATTTGGAATGTTAATGGCAGGGGTCACTAGAGACTGAAATCTGATGTCTTCTGGTACATTGCTTTTTCTTTCTTCAGATGCCCTAAGTTCCATTCCTTCCTCACTTCCTCCATCAGTCAAAGCCACCTCCCTAGAATGGACAGTAATATATTAACCCAGCTGTGCTAATATGCATGAATAAGAAGATTTAGCCCATCCTAGGTTTGTCACAGCATAGAAAAGGAGTTCCTATAACCTAAGGAAATTTTCAAGGATATCCCTGAAAATGAACTGTACTTTCCCTGTAAATCCACAGACCGCTCATGTCAGGCAACTAGTATGACCATCTAAGAGATTTTTTTAAGGGGATCCTGGATGGGATGGTCTGTTAAGCATCTGACATTGGCTCAGGTCATGATCTCACAGTTTGTGGGTTTAAGCCCCATGTCGGGCTCCGTGCTGAAAGTTCAGAGCCTGGAGCCTGCTTCAGATTCTGTCTCCCTCTCTCTCTGCCTCTTTGCCTCTCATGCTCTCTCTCTCTTGCTCTCTCTCTCTCTGTGTCAAAAATAATAAACATTAAAAAAATTTTTAAGAGTTTAAAAAATATTTATTTATTTATTTAGAGAGCATGAGCAGGGGAGGAGCAGAGAGAGAAAGAGAAGGAGAGAGAGAGAATCCCAAACCTGAGCCGAATTCAAGAGTCTGATGCTTAACTGATTGATTGAGCCACCCAGGCACCCCAATTTTTAATAAACAGAATAAAAGACAAGAAGGGTAAGATTCTAAGTATGGTATGTCTGCCGGTGCTTTCTTTTGCTTATGAATACTGAAGAAAGTCCTTGGCATACAAACTAAGGAGTCACTTACAGACCTGCAGTTCCTGGAGATTATAGCACTATACTTACAATGATGTTATTATTATTTTAAACTTCTTAGAGAAATCAGTGCAATTTTGGAGAATTAGAAGGAGTCATTTCTGTCTTCTAATTACTTCATGTGTAATGATGATGGAGAAAAGGAAATGAACATGTTAGGTATTTTATATGTATTTCCTCTAGTCCTTACAATAACCACATAAGATCCTTTCTATAATACCTCATTTTATAGACAAAGTGAGCTTTGAGAAATAATTTGTTCAAAATTCTTTAGAACAATGCAAATCTGAGTTGTCATAGCCTCAGTTGATCTTGCTTGAGATACTCAGAACAATGGAATCAAATTTTATCTTCTCATTGACTTATAAAAGGTCATAGCTAGATGTGACCTTTTAAAAAAATTATTGGTTTTATTCACTTTTTTAAATTTAATTTGTTTTTTAGATTTACATCCAAGTTAGTTAGCATATGGTGCAACAATGATTTCAAGAGTAGATTCCTCAAGCCCCATATACATTTAGCCCATCCCCCCTCCCACAACCCCTCCAGCACCCTTCTGTTTGTTCTCCATATTTAAGAGTCTCTTATGTTTTGTCCCCCTCCTTGTTTTTATATTATTTTTGCTTCCCTTTCCTTATGTTCATCTGTTTTGTACCTTAAAGTCCTCACATGAGTGAGGTCATATGATATTTGTCTTTCTCTGGCTGACTAATTTCGTTTAGCATAATTCCCTCTAGGTCCATCCACCTACTTGCCAATGGCAAGATTTCATTATTTTTTTATTGTTGAGTAATATTCCATTGTATATATATATATATGTACTACATCTTCTTTATTCATCAATGGACATTTGGGCTCTTCCCACACTCTGGCTATTGTTAATAGTGCTGCTATAAACATTGAGGTGCATGTGCCCCTTCGAAACAGCATATCTGTATCCCTTGGATAAATACCTAGTAGTGCAATTACTGGGTGGTAGGGTAGTTCTATTTTTAATTTTTTGAGGAATCTCCATACTGTTTTCCAGAGTAGCTGCACCAATTTGCATTCCCACCAACAGTTCAAAAGTGTTGCCATTTCTCCATATCCTCACCAATACCTGTTAGATGTGACCTTTTTGACACACTAGTCCATTCCCTTCACTCAGCAGAAAAGACTGGAGGTGGTAGGCACACAGAAAAAGATCAAAAGCCTGGATTGTTTTCTATGTCAGATGCGATGGCCAGGAAGCTCATTTTTCTCCATTTCTTTATAGGAGCCCAGGAACTCTGGGAACTATGAGTACTGAAAATTTCAGAGTCTTATTAAGAAATTTGAGACAATTTGAACTAATGAAATTTTGGTTTGTATTCACTGCTATGGAGCCAGACTACCTGGGTTCACGTCCTGGTTCCATCATTTACTGTTGTGTTACTTTAGGCAAGTTACTTGATTTCTCTTTGCCCCAGGTTTTTTTAATCTGTGAAATGAAAATAATTATAATAATGACCTGGATAGCGTTCTTATAAGGATTAAATAAATTAATATGAATCTACCAAGAACTGAGACATATGATAAATTAAGAGACAAGGACACTGAAACAAATGACTACAAATATATTCTATATATTCAAAAAGTTAAGTAGAGACAGATGACTAAATGGATCATAAGTGTTCTGAGAGAAAAAAGATTTTAGGTAAAAACAAAGGCAATCTGAATAAAGTATGGACTTTAGTTAATTATGCCTCAATATTGCTTCATCAATTATAACAAAAGTGTCATAATAATGTAAGACATTAGTAATAAGGGAAACTGGTATGGGGCACATGAGAACTTTATGTATGATCTCCCTTTTTTTTTTTGTACATCTAAAGCTATTCTAAAAGTAAAGTTTATTTTTATGAGATTTTTAATGAAAAATAAATCAACAGATGATTCAAATTTCCTACCCTTACCTTCTCCCAACCTTCCTCCCATATCCTCTCCTCCAAAGGACTAGGAAAAACAGGTTCTGTTTCTTCGTGGTGTTATGGGAGGGACTGATCCTCATGCTGTTGTCTCTACTGATCTCCTGAGCCTAGTAATTCAATCTTTCATCCTACTTGCTTTCAGTGCCTTCCTGTAGCTAAAGGCTTCTGACTGAAGATTGTGTGGCTCACTTTTATTTTATTTATCTTTACTTATATTTGACTAAGTTACCATATAGTGTAGTAAGGGTTTCAGGAGTAGAACTTAATAACTCATCTCACTTACATATTGACACCCAGTGCTCATCCCCACAAATGCCCTCCTTAATGTCCAATACCCATTTAGCCCATCCCCCTACCTGCCTCTGCCCCCCACCCCCCCAGCAACCCTCAGTTTGTTCTGTTTTTTTAAGAGTCTCTTCTGGTTTGCCTGCTTCCCTCTGTGGTTTTTGTCTTATTTTTCCTTCCATTCCCTTATGCTCATCTGCTTTGTTTCTTAAATTCCACATAAGAGTGAAATCATTTGGTATTTGTCTTTCTCTGACTGACTTACTTCCCTTAGCCTAATACACTCTAGTTCCATCCATGTTGTTGCAAATGGCCAGATTTTATTCTTTTTGATCACTGAGTAATATTCCAGTGTGTGTGTGTGTGTGTGTGTATCTCACATCTTCTTTACCCATTCATCAGTCGGTAGACATTTGGGCTCTTCTCATACTTTGGCTATTGTTGGTAGTGCTTCTATAAACATCTGTGTGCATGTGCCCCTTCAAATCAGCATTTTTGATTCCTTTGGATAAATGCCTAGTAGTACAATTGCTGACTCATAGGGTAGTTCTATTTTTAATTTTTTGAGGAACCTCCATATTGTTTTCTGAAGTGGCTGCACCAGTTTGCATTTGCACCAACAGAGCAAAAGTGTTCCCCTTTTTCTTCATCCTTGTGTGTGGCTCACTTTTAAAGGAGGTCTAAACACAATATGTTACCAATTCTGCTCTGTCATGGCTACCCTGTATAGCCACTTGGTGCTCCCATAAGACATCAGGTCCCTTTCTTTATTTTGGCTTTTTCTTTAGTCTATGCTTCCTCTTCTTTTTAAAATTCACACTGAATCCACTTTCTCTAACAATAGCCCCGCTGAGATGGAACTTTGGGCAGTTGGGGAGAAATTAATCTATGAGCATCCAAGCCCTGTCTTACCCCTTCCAGACTCCCCTCTTTCCCAAAAAAACTTGAGTGTGAATTCCATTACATTTGTTTTGTATTTTTTTTACTTATGAATTATGGTAAAATTCTATGGTGAGAATCAAACTATTTCTTCCTATTATGTAAGGGAAACTATTAAAAGCTACAAAATCCTTTTTTTCCCCCTTGTTGAATTCTGGTTTTAAAGACTATTGTCATAGTATAGATTCAAATCAAGTAGGGTAAAAAATGGACACTTGATTTTATTTCTTTTGATTTTTATTTGAGTATAGTTGACAATGACATTGGTTTCAGGGGTACAACATAGCGACTCAACTTCTCTACACATTATGCTATGTTCACCACAAGTGTAGCTACCATCTGTCACCAAACAGCAGTATTAAATATCATTGACTATATTCTTTATGCTGTGTTTTTATTACCACAATTTTATTCATTCCATAACCAGAAGCCTATATCTCCCACTCCCTTTCACCCATTTTACCCACCCCCATTCTCTCCTCTCTGCCAACCATCAGTTTGTTTTCTATATTTCCAGGAATGACCACTTAATTTTAGATTGTCCATACACTATTCATCCCGGAAAAGCTCAAGTTGCATAATTTAGGCTTAATGATTAAGGCACTGCTGGAAAAGGGGAAAATAAGCACTTTGTTATTGCTCCCCTCCCAACCTGCCAAAATATAGTTGGATGAAATCCTAAAATGTTTTCTGTATCACAACTGCTAAAAGGAAATGCTATTGTATTATTAAACTTTGTATCTGAAACTTAAGAATCTAATACTTTGGAAAATTAAATAATGCACACTCTATTGGAAGTTTTATAAATGCTTATAGTTTTATTATATGTATTTATGGTATAATGAATCAGTCAATGATTCATTTAAATAAAGTCATATTGGGGGGTCTGGGTGGCTCGGTGAGTTAAGTGTCTGACTCTTGATTTTGTCTCAGGTCAGGACCTCATGCTTTGTGAGATCAAGTCCTTGTGTGTGGCTCTGACTTGACAGGACAGAGCCTGCTTGGGATTCTCTCTCTCTCTCTCTCTCTCTCTCTCTCTCTCTCTCTTTCTGCTCCTCTCCTACTCAGTCTTTCTCTCTCCCTATTTCTCAGAAATAAATAAATAAACTTTTAAAAATGTTTTTTATTTAGTTTTGAGAGACAGAGAGAGGCAGCATGAGCAGGAGATGGTCAGAAAGAGAGGGAGATACAGAATCTGAAGCAAGTTCCAGGCTCTGAACTAGCTGTCAGCACAGAGCCTGACACGGGGCTTGAACCCACAAACCGTGAGATCATGACCTGAGCTGAAGCTGGACGCTTAACTGACTGAGCCACCCAGGCGCCCCAAATATAAATTTTAAAAAGCCATGTTTTATATAAGCAATACTCAAGTTCTCTTGTTAAAAAAGAAGTGGAGGAAGTAGTCTTCTAGATGCTCCTCAAAGACTTTGGCTTTCTATTTTCAAGGTTTGTTGCCTCAACAATATTGATGATGGCAGAAATGATTTTCACCTATTTGTACAACCAACCCAACCAGAGGAACTCTACTCCTGGCAAATTTGCCCTTTCAAGATCAGTCTATTTGCCTTCTCATCATCTAAGAAATTATGTAGAGTAGACATTTAAGTGGTGTGCTGCTACCATACTTCGGAGATGGTTGACTTTGTATTTAAAAAGGTTTTGAGGGGGGAAACTGGGTGGCTCAGTCAGTTGAGCACCAACTTCAGTTCAGGTCATGATCTCATGGTTCATGGGTTTGAGCCCCACATCGGGTTCTGTGCTGACAGCTCAGAGCCTGGAGCCTGCTTCAGATTCTGTGCCTCATTCTCTCTCTGCTCCTCCTCTGCTGATGCTCTGAGTCTTTCTCTCTCAAAAATAAACTAAACATTTAAAAAATTAAAAAAATATTTTGTTATTGTTTTTGTTTTCGGAAGATGATCTCTAGTATGTATCTGTCTTCGGAGCTGTAGCCTTTATTTTGGGATGCCTGCTATGTTTACTTGACTGTCTCACTATAAATGTCACATACACACCACCTCTTCACCAGTGACTTCAGAGTACTAGTTATTTTCAGCACATGTCATGACCTTTGACAAGGTGACTTTCGCACATCATTGTCTCTCTCTGAGTTCCCTCACTAGATCCCACTTACTTATTGATAATATACTTCCACCTTCCTTTAAGATTTATTTCTGGAAAGTAGAAACCCTGATGTGTTTGCCTGTGAAAAAATTGTTATGCTAGATTGGCAAATGTGGGGGGGGAGCATGCATGTCGAGGGGTATGTGTGTGTTGAGAGGTCCATGTGTTTGGAGATGCTTGTTGGCTAGAAGTGGTCAAAATAAGTAGAAACAAGAAGACAAAAGAGTTTCGTTTCTCTGTATAATAGAGTAACAAGTATTTGGGATTGTTCTCCGGGCTGTTAAAGAGAGGTTTGAGTGCTCATAGAGTGCTCTTAAGGAGAAGGAAGGCAAAAGACAGCGCAGCAGGAAATCAGGCCTTGGGAGAATGATAGAGAGGTCGCACTACTTTTCGGAATAGCGGTGTCTAATGCTTATTATTAAATATTTTTCTGTGCAATGCAACTACCAACTCTTCATTAAAATTTATATTGATGGTGCCTTAGAAAAAGAGGAAAAGTCTAGATTGATTTGGAGTAAGCTCTGCAAATGGAGGAAAGGTGGAAAGAAGAAGTGAAACGCTGAGGAGTCTTATCAGAAGTACAGCGAGGATGGTTGGGAAGTATGTATGAAGAGTCCAAGGCAATGTGAAGACTCCTGAAAGTCTTTGGGGATTTTAAGAAGTGGGGTAGAGCTGTTACAACAGTTGAGATGAAATATCAAATAGTTTTATTGATCATTAAGGGGGACCAGGAAGTCATTACTAGAGAATGAACATATCCACAGGATGACAAGAACTAAATAAAAGTCACTAAATATTTATCTGAAATATGTATATGTATGTTTATATATATGAGTCAATATTATTTATATATATGACTGTCCATTTGGATTGTACATTTTAATATATTCAAATATATGTGTATATGTGTGTGCATGTATGTATTTTGCTTAAAAAGGATGCCAGATTCTTTAAAAAAAGAAACTCTAGTTTAACATTAGTATTGATTTAGAACCTCTGAGAGACTTTACCAGGCATCTCTAGAGTAAATATGTCTTCCAGATCCTTTTCAGTTTTTCTTCCTTTATAATCTTAAGTGTTTATGAGAGTTCCAGTTTCTCAGAATCATAGTCATTTCCATTTTAGGCATACTGGTAGGTGTGTAGTGATAGTTTTTTATGGTTTTAACTTGTATTTCCATGATGACTAAAAAGTTAAATATTTTTTCCTATATTTAGCAGCCAAATGGATAGCCACTTTCGTGCAATGACTGCTCAGACTTTTTGCTATTTGTTTCCTTTCTGAATTGTGTGCTTTTTGCAGTTGTTTAAATATGTTTAACAAAGTCCCTTCCTTCACTGCATATATTACTCCAAAAGTACTTTATCTTATTATATCAACAAGATATATTAATATCTTATTTATTTGGTTAGTTTTTGTGTGCCTTAATATTTATTCTTATTTTAAAGTTTTAGATGACCTTATGTTTATGCTGTCTTTAATTTAGTATGAAAATCTTTGTCTTTTAATTATAGTATTTAAATAAATTACTTGTAATTAAAATACTGATACAGTTGAGATTAAATTCATTATCTTATTTATTTATCAGGTATTCCATCTCTTACATTTTTCCTTTAACAATTTCCTAAAGATATACCCAGAGGTATTTTCCTTTGTTTTATCCTACTTGCAGTTTACTGATTTTTTTTGGATTAATGGGTCCAGGTCATTCATCAGATTTGAAAAAAAGAAGCGTCCTTTTACTTTCTCAAATATTAGTTCTGCCTGATCTCTCTCTCTCCTTATGTAACTCTAGTTACACATGTGATTTTTATGTTTTCTGGGGATTTTTTCCTATTTTCTCTGTTTGCATATTTTCTATTAATTTGTTTTTGAGTTTACTAATCCTGTTCTGCTATGCCCTTTTTGAATTTAAAACTATCCACTAGATTCTAAACTGTATAATATTCTTATTTCTAGAATACTCAATTTCTACACTTGAATTTTGTGCTAAAATTCTTCATCTTTTTTATTTCCCGAGCATATTAATCATAGTAACTTTGAAAGTCTTATCTGTTAATTCCAATACTATGATCATCCTCTGTGTCTACTCCTGTATTTCTTTACCCTCAGTTTTCTGGCAATTTCAATAACTAATAATTATTA
>NC_043706.1:126512388-126513453 GCF_006229205.1 Suricata suricatta | reverse complement strand
ATTCTTATATTGCTTGGGATTTAGTATTTATATTTTTTAAATATTGTGCCCTATAAGTTAAGGAAGTATGTTATAATATCTAGGATGATAACTCCAAAAGGTGAAATAATTAGCTAATAGGCTAAATAAAACAAAACTGAAATGAAAAAAAATGATATAAAGAAAGTAAGAAAGTAGAGAATACATCCATGATTAGAAACTGGTATTAGATTATACTCCTATAGTCAACAATTATAAAAGGTAGGGCAAAAATAAAATTATAAAATTATATAAAATATATAAATATTATAAAATTATTAAAATTTATAAACCTTATTGGTGGCTTCTAGAGAGCAATTAACAAAAAGCAGTGATGTTTGCTAGAAAGAAAGCCTATGAAAAGAGCCTCGCAGCTATCCTGGCTTTAAACTTGAGGAAACTTCCAACGTGGAATGTAAGTGCTTAAAACCCAATGGAAAGTGATGATCGAGGTGGGCAGAAGAAAAGAGAGGTTGAAATTTGGGGAAGATTTGGGATTTCTGGGCCATAATATTGGATAGGTCAAAACTATATAAAAGTAGCACCAAGAAAACCTAAATTGAAATTCCTCTCTGGACCCTGAACATATATATGCTAAAACTCTGGACGCCTGGCAGAGAAAGGCCACTAGGGAGAGTGAGGAGCTGAGTGAAGACTTCAGATGTCAGTAGGTATGAAGATATAATTATTCAGCAGAACCAGAATCAAAAGACCATGGAGAACACTATGGGCTTTTAAGTGAGACTGAAGAAAGTAAAAGTAAAATTCAGATCCTAGAAAGAGGCATAATGGACATGTTCTAACAAAGTCTAAAATCAAGCATCAACAGAGGCATAAAAAAATCTATCAATAGTAAAACTGTCTGAGGAATAAAACCTAATACTCTTTGGAGAGTATCACACAGTCCATAAAATCTATACCAGATCTTCCACAAACTTCAGCATGTAATAATTATTAGTTATTGAAATTGCCAGAAAACTGAGGGTAAAGAAATACAGGAGTAGACACAGAGGATGATCATAGTATTGGAATTAACAGATAAGACTT
>NC_043706.1:126467890-126512288 GCF_006229205.1 Suricata suricatta | reverse complement strand
TTTCTAATCATGGATGTATTCTCTACTTTCTTACTTTCTTTATATCATTTTTTTTCATTTCAGTTTTGTTTTATTTAGCCTATTAGCTAATTATTTCACCTTTTGGAGTTATCATCCTAGATATTATAACATACTTCCTTAACTTATAGGGCACAATATTTAAAAAATATAAATACTAAATCCCAAGCAATATAAGAATCTTAGATTAGTTAATTCCATTTTTCCCCTCCAAACTTGGTGTTATTATTTTGATGCACTTTAACTCTACATATATTTTAAATATTGAAACTTTATTATTTTTATACTTCCAGTATTTTTTGAGTCCCATTTCTCATCACTTTGTGCATTTCTGTTTTCCCACTGTAATAATTTTTCTTTTAATTGAAGAATTTGCTGGGGTTTTTTGTTTTGTTTTGTTTTTTGGATTAGTGTGGTTAGCTATTGGCAATGGCTCTTCTCAATTTTTCTTGCTTTTGAAAGTATCTTTGATGTGCCTTTATTTTGAAGGACATTTTTGCCAAGGTGGCAGTTAATTCCTTTCTACATTTTACAACTTATGACTTGTCTACTTGCCTGCATAGTTTCTGTGGAAAAGTCAGGCTTTACACTAAAAGTATTGTGTGATTTGCTGCCCTCTTCTTGCTTTTAGGGTTTTTGTTTTGTGCCTTTGATTTTCATCAATTTTAATGTAAATTTCCTAGGTTCCCAGGTATAGTTTCTTTTGACTTACACTTCTGGGGATTCATAGAATTTCTCTAATCTGCAGATTGCTACTGTTTACAAAAACATTCCTGGCTCTGGTCTCATCAGCTATTGCCTCTGCTTTTTCACACTCTCCCCTCCTAAAATTACACTTTCACATGTAATGGGCTTTTTTCTGTCTTACCTATGGATTGCTGAAGGTAATTTTAGTATTTTCATTTTTTTTTTCCGGCCATGCTTTATTCTGCATGTTTTCTAGTGACTTGAGTTTTGGTTCATATTTCTCAATTCTGCTGCATCTAACTTATTGTTAAGTGTGTGCCCTTTAAAAAAAGTTTATTGGGACGCATGGGTGGCTCAGTCGGTTAAGCCTCTGACTTTGGCTCAGGTCAGATCTCACGTTCGTGGGTTCGAGCCCCGCGTCAGGCTCTGTGCTGACAGCTAGCTCAGAGCCTGGAGCCTGCTTCCGGTTCTGTGTCTCCTTCTCTCTCTGCCCCTCCCCCTCTATGCTCTGTCTCTCTCTGTATCAAAAATAAATAAAATATTTAAAAAAAATAAAAAATAAAAAAAGTTTATTATGTCATTTGCTCTATTTTTTAACTTTGTGTTTTCCATTAGAATACTTTCATACATTCTAGTTGTATTATATTGATTTTTTCAGTTTGTCACCTATTTTATTGAATATATCAATCAATTATATTAATGTTCACAACAAATAACTCAATGCCTATAATCACTGACGGATCTACTCTCATTGTCTGTTTTTAACTCTTGTGTTTTTGTCTTTCTTTGACCACTTATTCCTGTGGCATACTTGATCATTTTTTATTGAATTGCAGATAATTTGTATATAAAATTGCAAATATAATTTAAGGCCCTTATTGATATTATCTTTTTTCATAGAGGATGTAATTTTGCTTTCAGGAAAGCTATTAAAATAGAGGCAGTTTAAATTAGGATTCAAAGCTGGATTTCATTCTTTTTTTGAAGATTAGTCTATTTTTGATTGAATTTTATTTTTAGAATGTATACCTTTTAGACTCAAACTGAAAGTCAAAATGTCCTTCACTGGCCTGAACTATAATTTTTGTTTCCAAGGTCCCACAGAGTTGCTGGAATCTCTATTCACCTTGCTAATTTCTTCTTAGAAATTAGCTTGTCCTTTTAGCCTCTCCATCTTAAAGTGCTTAAAAATGACTGAGGGCATTTTCAAAGCAGTTGTAAAATTTTTAGAATAGTTAGAACATGCGGTTTACCCCAATTTTTGTTTTTTATTCCAGGATCCTAACTCTTGAAATCTTAGTTGCCTTGATATCTCTTCAGTGGTATCAAATAGATTTTTATCAGCATTTCTATTTGTTTATAGTAAAGGTATTGATGTGCAACACGCTATTCCACCCTTTCAAGAAAAAGAATTCTGGAACAGTTTTTATATTTCAACTTTCAGTATCTTTATTTTCCTAGAAACTAGACACCATTAACGCTCAGAAGCAGGACAGCCCAAAACAATTAACCTTATAATTCAGACTCTTTAGTTTTAATAAACTCCACTGCCTTATTTGTAAATGTGACAGTGCATTTACGAACTGGGGAACTAAGTGTAAGAGATTCTAACAAGTTATCTAAATATTTGTAGAATACATACAATTAAATTCTCTATGTAACATGTGTGGCTTCTAATATTGCAGAATTTCGGCCTTCTTATAGTGATATATAACATAACAAGTTACTCTTAGCCTCTCTATCCTAAGAATTATGAAATATTGAAAATGACAGAACCCTCCGATAACTTTTCCTGGAGTAGCTAATTCAAGAGATGATCCTTTTTATTAGATGTAAGTGAAGAAAAAACACTTTAATCACTGCCCCGAGCATACTTACTTAATTCTAAAATATCAAATTCATCAAGTTCTGGCAAATGGAACACCAATAATAGACCACAGGCAGAATTTTTTTCCCTTACATCTTTTGCCTAAGAAATTCTATGGGAAGCTTTGGCGCTGACCAAAAGAAGACACAGGTTTATCCAACTTTGTTTTAATTGGTCTCAAAATTCTCAAACAGATTTTGGTCAAGGTGTTTCTATTTTAAAAGTACTGATTTTAAAATCTAACAACTTAACCACAAAAAATGGTCAGGAAGACATTCCTTCCTTTCTGAAGGTTTTACAGACCACTTGTATCATTAACCAGTCTTCCAGTATGAAACTTAAATGGCCGAGGGAGACAAACAGCTCTGAGACATTTTTCCACGTGCAATCAAGACAGAATGCAACGTTCTAATAATATCCATTTAGCCAGTCTGGGTTTTCTGCGCAGAGTGGGTGACTTTGCCAGCCCCAGCAGCCTATGCTGTCCCCTGCCCTGATGGTACCCATATTAACTGTCTGCATCATATCAGGAACAGCCAATGACTTAGAGGATGGCAGTCAGAAATTTTCAACATACATAAGTTGTCAGAAACCATTTCAATGTTAGCAGCACCACTAGAATTGGGGCCAACGTTCATCTTCTTACCAGAGCAGCTATCAATCTTCTTTCACTGCTTGGCAGACTTACAAGAAATATGAACAGTGTGGCACCCCAGCTCACATGGATAGTCACCACGGATCTGGCCTGAGTGGTTCAGGATAATCACCTCAAGAGTGAAGACAGCTGCTTCCATTAGTTGAGTCATTTTTGCTGTCATCAGCCACACTGTCACAACAGGCATCTATGATAGACATGTTCTTGACATTGAAGCCCATGGTGTTCTTAGGCAGAGCTTCATACAAAGTTTCAAAATGCATTTCAACAGACTTTACTTCAGGTGTAATGTTAACTGAAGTAAAGATGGGAGTCAGGCCTGATTTATTTTGATTTCATTAAGTAAGCTCTCTGTGGGGCTTGCACTCACAATCGTGACATCAAGAATCGCATGTTCCACCCACTGAGCCAGCCAGGTGTCCCATTATGCTTGGTTTCGAACACTGGTCTCCACGTAGCCCATAGCAGCTATATTAATACCACCAATTTTATAAACAACCTGAAGGGACAGATGAAGGGCTTTTCAGTTGGATGAGTTGGTGGCAGAATACAGTCCAGAGCTTCAGGAAGTGTAGTACCACTGGCACTCCCAACCTTCTAGTGAATTTCCATGTTTTGAACCTATGTCTTTTAGCACTTAGCTCCAGCATGTTCCACCATTCCAACCAGAAAATGGGCACAAATGCTACTATGCTGAGGTTATAGAAGCTTTCCTTGATGTAGAGCCTGACTTCCTCATTTCTCTTCTACCTGTAGAGTGGCTCCGTAGAATCCATTGTGATAACACCAACAATTCGTTGTTTCAAACCCAAAATGTAAACCTGTAGGACATGCTTGCTAACTGGAGTACTCAATCTTGGAAACACCAGCTTCATATTTACAAATATCAGCAGCAACAATGAGAACAACATTGTCAGCCTGAGAGGTGCCTGTGATCATGTTTTTAATAAAGTCTCTGTGTCCTGGAGCATTAGTGATACCCACGCACTTACTGGTATCAAATTTCCACAAGGAGATACCCGCGGTGAAACCATATGCACACTTAGCTTTAGGTTTTCCTAGACCTAGGCATATCTAAAGCAGACGCTTCCATCTTAGCAGCCTCATTCTCAAAAAATGTTGATGGTTATTCTGTTGATTTCACCACATTTGTAGAACAGATGGCCAGTGGTAATAGACTTGCTTGAATTTACATGTCCAATGATAGCAATATGATACGAGTCTTTTCCTTTTCCATTTTGGCTCCAATTTAGTGATGTTTTCCTAAGACCTGTGTTCTGGTGTCAAACTCCTAGCAAAAAAAAAGCAGTTTTTAACTGAGTAAATTATATAGTGCTTAGTAGCCTACTCTGCTTTATGCATGTCAGGATAGTCATTTTTCATGAGACAATACTGCTTTGTTCTCTTAATGTATGGATTTTGTCAACTGCTTTAAGGAAAGTATGGCACAGTAGTGTTATTATATTCCGTTTCTTATGGTCTATCTACATAAATTATACAAGAGGAAAGAAAAAAAGTAAAGGAAGTTCTACAGTCTTTATGTATTTTACTGTAATTGTGTTTTTGCCTTCTTGCTTCAAAAAAAAAAAAAGAAGTGGTATCTGAAGGTCAACACTGTTAGTCATTCTAGGTAATAAACACAGACACAGTCTGTTAAGTGTCTGACTCTTGATCTCAGTTCAGGTCTTGATCTGAGGGTCAGGAGTTTGGATGCCATGCTGGGTTCCAGGCTGGACTCAAAGTCTACTTAAAAAATAATAAAATAAAATAAGATAGAGTCAGAGAGGATGAAATTTCCAGTTCTTCTTATAACTTTAAAGTAGATCAAACAAAGGGAATTCATCAGCTGGTGATTTGTTAAAATTTATTTTTATTTATTTATTTTGAGAGAGAGAGAGAGAGAGAGCCACACACAAATGGGGGAGGACCACAGAAAGAGGGAGAAAGAGAATCCCAAGCAGGCTTTGCGCCGTCAGCACAGAGCCCAGTGCAGGGCTTGAACTCACAAACCGTGAGACCATGACCTGAGTTGAGATCAGGAGCTGGACGCTTAACCAACTAAGCCACCCAGGCACCTTAAGATGGTGATTTTTAAATCAATGTTTATGATAACTACTCATTTCCTAATGTTACTGTAACTAGACTATAAAGCAGATTTGTTAACAAAAAGCTTTCTGACCAATGTTGGATCTGATATTGTTACTCCCTGCCTTTTAAAAGTAAGTTTTTCTTGTTAATGTGAAGCCCCACAAAAATATTCCCTAAAACACACATACTCTACATGAGCAAATGCTTATTTTAATAGCAATGAAAGACATCCATTCAAGTTTATATTTATTAAATCCCATTTATATGAATATTATATTGTTAGTAAACTTGATCTAAATGAAATAGTGAAGAAACCAAATACTTAAAAATGCTTCAAAACTTCTGTGAAGTAAAAAAAAACAACTTCTGTGAAGTTACATAGTCAATGATTATATGCTTAGACCATATAACCAGTAACCAATAATATAATAATATATAATCAATAGCATGGTTATATAATCAATGATTATAAGCATTATTATAATTATATATAGTTATATAGGGGGAGATTCTTAAAACTGCTGATTGGAAGCCTGGATGGCCATGCAGAGTTATTGCAAGAAGTCTAAGTGTGGACTAATATCTGCATCATAATATATAGGCTGAATAAAAATATAAACTATTTTTATTTTTATTTTGTTGCAATTATAATTCATATAATATACAATTATACTAAACTATTTTCAGTATGTTTTTTCTCCAACAATTACAGTACTTATGACTATTATTATGAAGTGATCTGTGATATTTTTGTCTTTGAAAAGGTCCTTGTAATTGAAAAGCTTAGAAAATTGATGCGTTAAAAATGCTATTTTACCTCCTTGAGCCCAATTTTTTTTCACTTTGGAAAGAAATCTTACCATCTACCATATGGAAATGTAGATGTTGAAGGTGTTTCATAAATATTAATTTCTTTACATGTCCTTACCTGTGTGTACCAAAAACATGGTTTTGCTCTGTAAGGGAAGTAGTCCAGTTAAAATCAAATTTATCAATTCTCAATTTTTTTCACAGTTTTGATTTTTTAAAAATTTTTCAAATGTTTTTTATTTATTTTTGAGAGAGAGAGACAGTGCGAGCAGGGGAGGGTCAGAGAGAAAGGGAGACACAGAATCTGAAGACAGCCTCCAGGCTCTGAACTAGCTGTCAGCACAGAGCCCAACACGGGGCTCGAACCCAGGAACCGTGAGATCATGACCTGAGCCGAAGTCGGATGCCCAACCAAATGAGCCACCCAGCCGCCCCATTTTTAAATAAATTACTAGAGGAGGAACTAATAGAACTAACAAATTACCAGAGGAAGAACTAATAGAAAATTCAACCTGCTAGCAAAAATTACCATTGAGGAGCAAAAAAATGACAGAATTACAGTTTAGTAATGTAATTGAGAGTTACAGTGCTAAGCTTAAACATTAAAAGAGGTTATTAAAATGAGAAATGATAATTATGTGATGTGTTACAGTGCTAACTATTGCTACATTGGCAAACAGATAAAATGTATAAATGTATCAGATTAACATGTATACCTTAAATGTACATAATCTCATATCCAAATATATTTCAATTTTTAAAAGTTAATTTATGTTAACTTCTACTACAAAACAACCCAAAAAAAAAAAAAAAAAGAGTCTGACCAAGAGGCTTTATGCACCTTCTTTTCTTTAATATTTATAACGCACTTTTCTGTTGTGGCTCAATCGGCTACACATCCAACTTCAGCTCAGATCATGATCTCGCGGTTTGTGGGTTCGGGCCCCATGTCTGGCTCTGTTCTGACAGCTCAGAGCCTGGAGCCATCTTCAGATTCTGTGTCTCCCTCTCTCTCTCTCTGCCCCTCCCACACTACTGCTCTCTCCTTGTCTCTCAAAAATGAATAAATGTTTAAAAAATTGAAAAAAAAAAGAAATTTGCCCAACTTTACAGAGCAAGTTAGTGATGAGAATGGCTTTAACTACACTTCCATTCATTAATGAAATCTTGTCCAAATCTGCTATGAGAGATGGTTTCTTAATGGATTTTGATGCATTCTGGGGAATAATATGATCTGGGATCTGAGATAGGAAGAAGCAAAAAACTCCCTCTCTCCCTTACTCCAGGAAAACATGCCTGTCTTTTCTTTCTGTGCTCATTGAATACAAGCTTTGAGCATTTCCTCTCCTTCCCTTTCATGGTGAGCAGCTTCCTATAAATTTCTCCCAGTCCTGTTGTTCTATGAATGTTCCCATTTCTAGAGAAATCAAATTTAAGGGAGCTTTGACAGCTCTGGCTTTTCTGATACCCACAGTCTTAGTCTATCTTTCCTGTGAAATGTTTATTTTAAGATAGCAAAGAGAAACTCTCTAGATATGTAGAGAGAAATAAGACTCCTAAGGCACATTTCCCAGCATAATTCTCTAAAGTAAAAGTTGATCTATGATAGAGCACTGTAATTAAGTGGCAATTACATTGCTAATTCCCCTGAGGAATGTCAGTGGCATAGCCTGATCCGAGGAAAACAAGTTAGCAGAATAAAGATTAAAGTAGGCTAGGCTTTTTCTCTTTCTTTCATGGACTAGCAGCCTCACAGGTTTGTCATGGCTGAATAGGTATACTCAAGTATGAAAGAAGAGGACTCGGTCCATGTTGCTCTTAATGAACGGTCTTAGTACATTCCTCTCTTGAAAGCATTAACTGTTAGTGGAGCCAAATTCTGCCAATTTAGTGAGCACTGATTAAACACTCACTTCAGTAACCACGTGCATATGACAGTTTACTGAATAAACGGATGACAGAGAATAAACACCTGTTTACACAGGCAGAGAATTTCAGGAATAATTGGACTCTGAAACCATGGCTACTAAGGCAGAGATGCCCTTAGGAAAATGGACCATCTAGAGAGTAACCTTTATTGATTAATAGCTATTCATTACTCAATTTCACTTTACATTGCCGTTGCTTGACACTCAAAATAATATCAATATTGTGGGTATGGTAAAATTTTTGTGTAATTGTTTGAGCGATGGTAGAGATATACTGTATCAGTCACTTTATAGTAGCTCTTACTGTGTATAAATGGCTTATTTCCACTTTTTCTATTGTGATAGACTTTAAAAAATTCTTTCTCTGACTCCATTTCTCTAAAATTTGGCCCCCCTTTTCCCCCTCAAATAGGAAAAAGAAACAGAGAGAGAGATTAACTCACAGATTTTATTTGTGATAATGTCCTTTCTTTCCTTTCTGTAAATTGGTGGCAGAAGAGTGCAATTCAAACTCCTCTTGCCAAACAGGCATCATACTTTGAGTGTATGATCCACTTATCCAGGGCCCTGGGGCTCTGTTGTAAACTTCTATGTGCAAAGGGAAAGAGGAGACATGAGAAGAATAGAGGCTATAAAATATAATGATAAAATACAAAGGCAAGCAGGTGAATGGAGCAGACAGTGTTTTGTATCAGATGTGAAAATGGGATGTGACTGATTCAGTGAGAGGCCCAGAGCCTGGCTCTGGGGCTTTGAAGTAGTGGCCATGTCCTTGATCTTCCACTTTGGCCACGTAAGTAGCATGGCAAGAACCAGGTGCCTGACTGGTCTGACCTGGGTTGAAACCTTGTCACTGAAGATTCCTACTCTCCAGAGTGAATGCTCCCACATGAAGGAGTACAGATTCTTCCCTCGCCAGTTGACATGCTCAGACCTGTAGACATCTCAGACATAAATAAGCCAGTTTTGTCTTATTATGTGTCTCCAAACACAAATCTATCCAACTTGTTAGACAAAGAGAACATGCAATTCATATATAACTTTCACAACTTTCTGTTTTTTATTGAACAAAAAGTGGATATAATTGGGAATAATTTTTTCTTTTCTTTACTGGATTATTTAGTTAGAAAGTATATAAAGCAATCCAGTCATGCAGAAAAATATATAATCTATTAATAGGAGCCTGAATACTTAGAAAAGAAAATACATGACATGATAACAAAACATATTGGGGCACCTGGGTAGCTCAGTTGGTTAAGTGTCCATCTTTGGTTCAGGTCATGATCTCACTGTTTTCCACACAGGGCTCCACACTGATCAAATGGAACCTGCTTGGGATTCCCTCTCTCTCTCTCTCTTTCTCTCTCCCCACCCCCCCACTCCCCACTTCTATGCTCTCTCTCTCTCAAAATAAATAAATAAAATAAAATAAAATAAAATAAAAAACATGTTTGTCACTTACCTAGTCTTGTGCATAGTCTATGAGACCAGGTTATCTGTAAATGTTCTTTAGGTGTCAATACTGTTTGAGCCCATTGCATTTGTTTTCATGCATTAACAATTTTGTAATCCTAAAAGGTTGCCTATTGAATTTTACAAATCAAGAGTAACTGTTTGTATATTTTGGAAATGGGAAGTTTCATTTTAGATTCATCTGTGAAATGCCTACATAGTGAAGAGCTATTTAGAAGAACATAAAGAAATATTTAAGCGGCAGACATGATACAGTAGAAGAAAAATAATGCCTCTTAAAATACATAATCATTTAGTGTCTTTAATGCTCAGAAAAGTACTTTAATCATGGCACTGGATAATGAAGTTATTTTTTAAAATTTGAAATCATGAATGTGGAAGCATATCCCAATTTTTCTTGAAATGTGACCTAAATGGAATCACTTAGGGATCCTTGTTAAAAGTACAGACTCCTGAACCTTGCTCCAAAATAATCAAGTGTAAAAACTAACTTGTAAAGGAAGAGATGACAATATCTAACACTAGCTTCTTTAGGTCAGTCTCATATATCCATTCAGCAAATGTTTATTGAGCACTTGGGATTAAAAGTGAATCAAATGATTCCTGTTCCAGAGAACCTCAGAGTTTCTGGAAAATGACAAAATTCAAATTAGTGCCATTAATGATACAATGGAGATGCGCACCAGACAAAATTGGACCCAGAGTGGTAGAGGATAAAGAAGAGATGTCAGCTTGATAGAGAACAATATATGGCCTCCACTAAAAATGCTAAGTTTGGGATCAAAGGTAAAGAGATGAGTCTGGAGACTTAGAATGAATCAGAAGAGACATGGATTGAAAAGAAGATACACATTTTTTCCTTCCTTGTTTTGGAAATAAAACTTACCATTTCTTTGGCAAATTGTTCTCTGCTTCCCTCTCCAGACACACACACACACACACACACACACACACACACACACACCCCATGGGATTTTGTTAAAGGTTGTGAATCATAGTACTACCTCATCCGGGCACAATGAAAGATTCAAGGTTTGTATGCATGACTTACCATGCTGATTACCTCTCCTTCCCATTATTACTATCAGGGGCTGAGAACATGGTCATGACAAAGAATGTGAGAGGACCAAATAATAATCAAAAGACAAGACCAACAGCAATTTCATAGGAACAGAATGATCAACGAAAGTTAAACCTAATGGTAGTTTTAGGAATGTTTTAAGTAATATAAGCACCCATTGAAACCATGACCAAATTAAGACAATTCTGTTAATATTCTGTTTTCTTCCCTTTCTCCTTCTTTCCTCCTTCTCTCCCTTCTTTTCTTGACATCAGGCAGATCCAGTAATGGGGTCTGTGCTATGATGGAGTATCAGAGTAGGGGGTGGGGGTGAGGAAGCTTGGTAAGCTGGGAACTTGTCTACATAAGGAGATTGAGCAAATAAACAGACATGTTGAGGATGACAGGGCTTTGTTTCTCACTGATGAAGAAGTGAATACAAAGAGGAAACAGAGGAAGATTCAAAAGAACCATAAACTCTGTAGTGTAGAATGAAATAAGAGATTTAATAGAAAATGTAAGTGAAAGGCACAAGTCAAACATCAAGGCCCCAGTAGCAATGAACATATTTTATATCCAGGCCCTGATTTCTATATACTATTCTCCACTAAAAGAACCAAGCCTTCAGGGTGCCTGGGTGGCTCAGTCGGTTAAGCCTCTGACTTTGGCTCAGGTCAGATGTCACGTTCGTGGGTTCAAGCCCCGCATCAGGCTCTGTGCTGACAGCTAGCTCAAGAGCCTGGAGCCTGCTTCCTGTTCTGTGTCTCCTTCTCTCTCTGCCCTTCCCCCTCTCATGCTCTGTCTCTCTCTGTATCAAAAATAAATAAAACATTAAAAAAAATTAAAAAAAAAGAACCAAGCCTTCATGAAGAAGTAGCTTATCCCCATCAGGGTCAAGGAAAGTAGAAAATGAACTTGGACCATCTTGTGCCAAAAACCAAGGAAGTCCTGAAAGAATGAAGGAAATGGGTTAGGAGAAATTATCTAGTTAGAAAGGGTTCCTGCAATATAAATCTGGGAAAATTTAAGCATCAAAATAAATAATCATATTGATGGGTTATAAACCACTGAACTAATAAAAATGAGTAGAGATTAAAGAAACTATTCTTTACAGTAGAATATCAAATAATAAATACAAGAAAATTATTACAATTTGAAAATCACCACTTCTATGCATTGTGGTGATAATTCAATAGATACTGCATCTAGTGGTGATAGTGAGCTGAAGAATGCTACATTTGCATGAAACCAACATATCTTCATAGAAAAATGCTTAGTAACTTCAAAGTAATGTTCCAGAGGAGACTCCTCGCAGACATTCTATTTATCAAGTAATCAAATTAGTGCTCTTAGTAATGAACATAGCATCATGTGCCACTTGATAGATTACAATGAGAACATTACCTCCCTTCTGCAATATTTTTACCAAAAATCATACTATGGTTCTCTTCTGGAGGAAACATTAAGCAAATCTACCTTGAGAACAACTCTATGAAAGAAATGCCACGCAACTTCAGAAATGTCAAGGTCATAAAGGTCGAAGAGTGACTAAGAAATTGCCCCCCATTGAAGAAACCTAGAAAGACATGACAGGTGAGTGCCAAATGAAATCTGGCAATGGTGCTATTGTCCATATTGTAATTTCCCTGGACATGGCTGGGACAATGGGCAAAACCTGAAAGGATCTCTGGATAAATGGTATATTGGTATTTCTTTGTAGCAATGCTTTTACTTACCTCTTGTGTCCAATGTTATTTCACATTTTCTAAAAGGTCACTTTGGAAAGTAAAAAATATGTAAATTAAAGTACTTCTTCCCCAAATTACTATGATCTCTAGTAATCTCCTTATGCACCTGAAGAGGCTGCTGGGTGGTACAGTAATATGATCCTTGGTGCACTTCCTTAGGTGTATGCCAGTCCAAACAATCACAGACATTCCAAATGGGGGATTTGATCAGACATACTGAGTTTGGGGCTGGTAAACCGTCAACATAAATGCCGCTCATTCTTCCCAAGCATTTACTATGTTATCATTTGATTTTCATTCCAATTCAAAGAGTTAAGTATATTATTATTTCTGTTTTCCTGGTTAGAAAACTGAGATTTCCAATAGGTTGAAGAGCTAAAACTAAATAGTTTTAGTAGATGATTTAGCAGGGATTGGAACCCAAGCAGTAACCTACGTTATTAACCACTTTGGTACACTGTTTCTCATAGCTCCAAGGAAGATCAGGCTTTTTTTTGGTAATGTTTTATTTTATTTTTGAAAGAGTGAGAGACAGCGTGAACAGGGGAGAGTCAGAGAGAGACACACACACAGAATTCGAAGACAGGCTCCAGGCTCTGAGCTGTCAGCACAGAGCCCGACAGGGGGCTCCAACCCACGAACCATGAGATCATGACTTGAGCTGCAGTCAGAAGCTTAACCGACTGAGCCACCCAGGCGCCCCAAGGTCAGGCTTTTGGGAGGCAGGACTGGTGTCAGAAATGGATGCCATTGTAAAAGATATTTCATATTAGATGAGACCCCCTACTAGTTATCAGGAGGTAGGAAAGAGACAAACTCTATTCTTAGTCCCACTCCCCTGGCCAAACGAAGTAGGGGAGAGCACAAAGACACAAGTCAAACAGGCTAGGAGTAGAAGACTCTCTTTTTCTAGAAAGGCTAGAGTACCAGACAGGATAGCTGGGCATAGTACAGAGTACGGAAGTCCACGTTGAAGACTCCAAATCAATTGCACTTCCCAGTCCACAGGGACTGTGGGGGTTCCTGCCGCATTCCTCCCTCTCTCAGGACTGGCCCAGGAATGGGGATGCCTAAAGCCAATCTAGATCTTCCAGTCATAAGGAGCTGTACAAGGCAAGACTGATACAGCAGATCCTGACTCACAAAGGTGAGTCTTATTACAATAGTGACTGCCGAAGTGAGGGTAGATGGAGCCCTCATTTCCCTCAGGTACACAGCACTTTTTCCTCTTGGTCCTTCGATAGCACTCTGACCCTTAGGACCCTCTATGGATATGGCAGTGACATTGAAGAGCATTTTATTGGTTTAGGGTTATACAGCAGTCAGCAATTCCCTTCTGAATACCTCATTTCCCCCTTTCCTCCAGAAAGACTAGTCTGCACAGACAGCAGTATCTAAAGTTCTTCATGCAGGGTTCTCATTTCTCCAAATATTCAAACATATTCATCTTGTTTCATAGGCTTGTTCATGGAAATCAACTGACTAATGCAAACTGAGACTGGCATTGGCCTCTATGGCAGTCGCACCCCACGCACTATTTTCCACCGCACCTACATGGTTCCCCTCTTTCTGGCTTTCTGATTCAAAGTCAAAACAAAATGTCAAACTTCTAGGCTCCTGAAGGGGAAACTCATTGGGGCTCAGGAGCAACATTGTGCTTGTTGCTCATTAAATGTTCCCCTAGGGCAAGGGAAATAAAAGAAATGCACCAAGGCAAAACTAGAAATCTTAGTAAGAGGACTTACTCTCAAGGCTGATTTTTGCAGATACCTGCAGCCCAGATAAAACCCAGCCAGACTAGTTTTGCTGAGAATAATAATGATGTCTCTAAAGGCCTGTTTGGATTTGAGGTATAATGGCCAGCAGTGTAATAACAACCTTTAGGCCTCACAACCACAAATTAATACCGTCTGGAATATTTTACAAGGGAAAAGAAAACTAAGAGTACTGAAGAAAGCAATGGGAAGTAAAATGGACCACTCAAATCTTGTTCTAAATCAGCCTTCAGATTTAAGTCTTCTGACAGGGAGGGCTCAAACTATGCTCTGTTGCACTGTACCCATATTCCAGGGCCGGGTGAGGGGACAGCTCTAAGATAACTCCACCTATTTACCTCTGTTCCCCAACTGTTCTTTCATTCAGAAAATCTTACACATCATCTGCCTCTTCTCTCGGAAGAGCCGACACAGGTCCGTTAGCTGCAGAAACACCAAACACAATATCCTTAGAAAAATGCGCTCTCACAAAGCTTTGGGTGGTAGGGGGTAATTTGCTTTGATTCTGTTACGTGACTTTTCTCAGTGTTGAGAACCATAGCCAGAGGGGAGCATCCATTTCCTTTAATTAAAAACTAGCTGTGAACTGAAGGAGTCATTTAACCATGTGGAACTAAGTAGGAAGACGAGAAGATATTTATCTCTAGCAGAATAACAAATTGCAGATGAATGCAGAGCATTTCAGGGCATGGGCAAGCACAAGGATCATTTCATGAAATAATACATTAGGGTCATATTTCACCAACAATAGTTATGCTTTCAGATGCTTTGTTCTCACAACCCCCATAACATTTACTTGAGTTGTTTGCCATCTGTATGCCTCAGCGGATTATTTCCAAGTCTTCCCTCAAAGATTCTTTTCTTAAAAGCTGTCACTTGAAACAGAAAAGTCAGAGATTTGTGATTTCTGAGTCTGCCCCTTGCTATGAGACCATAAACAAACTACAAAAGCTTTCTGAATCCTATCATGTTTTTCTGTAAATGGAATGTGAGGATAAGTGAAGTAACCAGAGTTGATAATTTTGTCCTTGCCTAAGGAAAGGAAGACGTAGACTCTTTCTCTCATCCTTCTCGAGACAAGGTCATTTCCCACACTGGTCTGCTCTGCTAGATGACGAGCCACCCTTCTGATGGCCCTTGCTACTGCTGGAATTGCCTAGAAGGAAATCATTTGTTGCTCAGGGCAGAGTCTCTCCTATTGTTTGCAAGATTCTGTAAGCACATGGTTGTATTTATGTAGCATGAACCCGCACTAGGAAGGGGGCTGCTGTGTTAGAGAGCGAATGGAATCGGCTGATCTCAAAAGGCTCATTAGGATTCCCTACACTGAACAGCTTCCAAACTGTAAGACTCTATAGATAAGTACAATTTCATATAAAATGGAGAATGCATGTTGGGGTGCCAATTTCTGTCCTTAAAACACACACACATACACACACGCACAATAAAAAAACACAAGCAAACAAGATCCCATGCCATCTTTATCGATGCTTCGTAATACAAAACCATTTTAACACCAAAAGACATGTATTTGGGGTAGAAGAACTCTCTTTTAAATGAGATAAATTTAATTCTATGATAAATGTATTGTGCTGCCCATCGCTGTTTTGTTCTACTGCAGACTAATGGAAGGAAGCCCTGTGAAGTCAAATGGATCTGTGGGTGGGCATCTAGAGACCATTGTTCTAAGGAACCTATGCCTTGTGATCAAAAGCTAGTTTACTGGGGCGCCTGGGTGGCTCAGTCGGTTAAGTGTCCAGCTTCAGCTCAGGTCATGATCTCACGGGTTCGTGGGTTTGAGCCCGCGTAGGGCTCTGTGCTGACAGCTCAGAGCCTGGAACCTGTATCAGATTCTGTGTCTTCCTCTCTCTCTGCCTCTCCCCTGCTCACACTGTCTCTCTCTGTCTCTCAAAAAGAAAATAAAAACATTTTTTTAAAAAGCTAGTTTACTGATAAAAATCCCTGTCATTAGCTGCAGTCTTGGTTTTAAATAATTTTTTTAAAGTCTTTCTCCTCTTATGATCTGATATTGGTACATGACATCTGTGGCCAATGGTGGTACACATGTTTTCTAAAACATGAGAAATGCAGCTTTAGATAACTTCCACATTTGTATCTTTGTCCAGAGATGCAAAGAAATAATATTGGCTGTCCAAAGTGCTAGGAAGTTGTAGAGATAATCTATTGTGAAGATGCAGTCAGTTCTCATGAGGTTAGTCTGAGCCTCATACAAATCTTAAAGATCCCAGTGTACATAGTTGGGCAGCTGTCTCATTAAGCCCGTGTGAATAATATCACAATTTGATTAATGTTCTTGATGCCATTCTGTTCACTATAGTCTTCTTGTTATAAGAATGTTATATAAATAATATATATTGCAAGCCATGATTCAAAGCATTACTGACTTCCTATGGCTGTATAAATGGCAAACAAAATGAGATGAAGAATAGAGAAATAATAGTTTTACAAAACTGTTAATGAAAACTACTATAGAAAGATTTCAATAAGAAGGTAGAGGCCAGTAAAGAGAAAGATAAATCTTAAATATCATAATATTGAATATCAGTCATGTGGGAAATAATGTAAACCCTCTGAAAAGTAAAATGGGGATTCACAGACATCACCAAAAGACAATAACGTCTTAAATGCACGACTGCTTAAGTATTCTTTCTTATCATCAGAATAAGGTATTGTAATACTATATAAAAGTAAAAAATGACATTGATGAAATCCAGGCATTGGGGATAATATTCAAATTAGTGTTTAATAAAAATAACTTTTAAAATTCTGTTTTTTAGAGGAGCCTGCGTGGCTCAATAGGTTGAGCTTGTATGCTTGATTTCAGCTCAGGTCATGATCCCAGGATTGCGGGATCCAGCCCCAGATCGGGCCTCTGCACTGCATGTGAAGCCTGCTAAAGATTCTCTCCCTCTCTCTCTCTCTCTCTCTCTCTCTCTCTTTTCCTCTCTCTCCCTCTGCCCCACTCTCACACACGCTCTCTTTAAAATAAAATAAAATAAATAAATAAATAATTCTGTTATTTATTCAATATGCTGGTGCTCTCTTTTTCCTTCCAAGTAATATGTCATTCTGCAAATAATCATGCACAACCACGGAACACTCTGAAATTACATACTTATGCTAATTACTATTAAAAGGCAAATTCTAAATGCCCAATGTAGAATAAGTCCATTTATATCCAGTTTTACATGAATAATTGCAATTGAATGTCATTAAATTGTATAAGATACCATTTCTTTCTTCTCCACTCTAACCTGTGCCAGTAGTTTATCTGCATCACAGCCTATCCAGTTAACGGATTTATCATTGTACAAAACTAGGTAGGAATGATTGAAAAGAATTTAAATCTTAATTAACCACTAATTGGAAAGAAGACATGGAATGTCAAATCTGGAGATTTTTTTTTTCCCACAACTAAATCTGCTTTTTCCTAATAGGTTTAAAAAGCAATGGAATAAACCGTCTTATCTCATAGAAATAATGAGGCATTATCACGAGGCAGTTTAACATGTTGGGGTAGTTGAGAATCCCATGGGGAAGGCATGTTGATTCACTGACATGGAGCCCTTTTGCAAAGCCATGTGGAAGTAAGTTTGAATTTTTATGAAGAAAATGAATTCCACTAAGCCAACGCCATTCCCCTGCACACAACGCTCATTAGATGAAAGAATTTAAGTTCAGTGGAGACTCACGAACTGAATGTGGGAACAGTAACATGAGATTGTATCAGTGTGCCAATGGTGATGTTGACTTCTGTTTCTAAACTTTCTCAAATGCATCTTCAACTTCACTTTTTATGCTGAGCTTCTGTTCCTCCTTCCAATTCCCCATTTAGACATGGTCTTATCATCATCTTAAGATCTATATGCGTAATGTTGAATTTATAATCTTCCATCCAAATCAGCTAATTCTTCCAAATGAGCATTCAAAAGGAGCTATGCCCGCCTTTAAATTAGGTACAAACATTATACTCTGTATAATCAAGCTCAAGGGGTGAACAGACATGAAATAGCAAAGCTCCAATATAGATACTTAGTATCATAGAATGAATTGTGTTCCCCAAAATTCATATGTTCAAGTCCTAACACCTGATGTGACTGTATTTAGAGACACGGCCTTCAGGGAAGTAATTAAGGTTAAATGAATTCATAAAGATGGTGCTTTAATCTGATAGAGTTTGTGTCTTTATTAAGAAGAGGAAGAGACACCAGAGATCTCTTTCTCAGAGGGTTCCCAGAAAGAGGCATGTAAGGAGGAAGGGAGAAGGTAGCTGTCTACAAGCCAGATAGAGAGGCCTCATCAGAAATCAACCATAACAGCAACTTGATCTTTGTCTTCCAGGCTCCAAAATTGTAGGAAAATAAATTTCTGTTGTTTCTGCCATTCTGTGTTTTGTGTTATGTTTTGTTATAGCAGCCCTAGATGACTAACAATAGTAGGTAGGTAGGTAGGTAGGTAGGTAGGTAGGTAGGTAGGTAGAGAGAGAGAGAGAGAGAGAGAGAGAAAGAGAGAGATGTATCTACCTATACATAAAGAGAGAGAGAAAGAGGAAGGGAGAGAGGGAATAAAGGAGGAAGAGAAGGGGAAAGGAAGGAAGGAGAGGAAGGATGGAATGAAGGAAAGAAGAGGGAGCAGCATGTCTGGAGCCTAAGGGAGATCAGAGGGAGACTGTCAGGTCACATAACTCCCAGGGACAACAGTTACATAAAACAAATGTGGGGGCACCTGGGTGGCTCAGTCGGTTAAGCCTCCGACTTCGGCTCAGGTCAGATCTCACGTTCATGGGTTCGAGCCCCGCGTCAGGCTCTGGGCTGTCAGCAGATTCTGTGTCTCCTTCTCTCTCTGCCCCTCCCCCTCTCATGCTCTCTCTCTCTCCGTATCAAAAAAATAAATAAAACATTAAAAAAAAATTTAAAAAAAATGTGAATCCACTCTTGGGGCCGTGCAGCGCTGCAGCCTGGGGTCACAGGAGGTGTTACTGAGGAGAAGAGTGAACCAACTAGAAAGCCTTTAAGTAAGTCTTTCCTGGAAAGATGAGGAAAGAAAACATTCCAGGCAGAAGGCAGAACTCACGAAGAGTTACAGGCACAGGAACATGGCAATTTCAGGGAACTGTAGGCTGATGTTGACGGGCACACAGGTGACTGTGCGGTAAACATCTGTGAGCCACGCTCAGTGAGCTGCTGCTGCTTTGTTATTGTCTCTGCCTAGTTTTGCTCAAAACAAAACACAACCACCTCAGGGTGATGTAGAGTTTCCTCTTTCTTCATTCTTTATGCCAAGTTGAGCTCCAAGTCTGGCCATTTCTCACTTTCTAATATTTACTCCTTTATTATGTTGTTTTCTATCCCTGCGGCACATTCTACTCACAGTCGGGACATTGCACAACCCCTGAGTAGCTAGCATATACCCCTACTCTGCCCCACTTCTTACCCAAGCCAAGAATATAATTAGTTTGGTTGAATATTTTTTTAAGCGTCTTGACAATTAGTAAGACTATTGCTGACTCTTCAGTGAATTGATAGAGGCAAAAATTAATTTATAAGGTCTTGAATACAAAGTGAGTTTCTTAAGCAGAAGAGGATTTAATTTTTTAAAGTTTATTTATTTGAGAGAGACAGGGGAAAAGCACAAGTGAGGGAGGGGCAGAAAGAGAGAGAGAGAGAGAGAGAGGGAGGGAGAGAGAGAGAGAGAGAGAGGGAGACACAGAATCCAAAGCAGGCTCTAGGAGTTCAGTGCAGAGCAAGACTTGGGGTTCGAACCCATGAACTGTGAGATTATTACCTGTGCTCAAATCGAATGTCTGACCAAGAGAGCCACTCAGGCACCTCAAGCAGAAGAGGAAATAAATGGCTGCTTTAAAAAAAATTTTTTTTTAATTTTTATTTTTTTGAGAAAGAGAAGAGAGAGAGCATCAACAGGGGAAGGAGAGAGAGAGAGAGAGAGAGAGAGAGAGAGAGAGAGGAGAAGGGACAGAGCGGGGGAGAAGAGAGAGAGAGGATGAGAGAGAGAGAGAGAGGGAGAGAGAATCTTAAGGCAGCTCCACACTCAGTGTGGAGTCCAAAGTAGGGGATTAATCCCAAACCCTGAAATCATAACCTGAGCCAAAATCAAGTCAGACACTCAACTGACTGAGCCATACCAGCACCCTCAAATGGCTGCTTTTTAAAAGAATGAAATGTGGCAGGAAATAATTTTGATTTCTCTGTATTTGGGAAGGTAGAAGATGTAAGAAGTGGTATGCTGCAGACATATCCACTCAAATACTTTCTTTGGTTTGTCTCTGGGAAAACACAGTTTTTTCACTTATACGTATTCTTAGCAGTACATACACCCTGTTCCAGTTATTAAGCTATTTCCTCTCAGAGCCAAACGTATCTGCTTGGACAGAACAGGGCATTAAGTCAAGTCTTCTTGATTGATAAGAAATTAATATGACTGAATCTAATTTGCCTTTGTTTTTCTGAATGTTTGCATCAGATGCAACACATTATTTTGCTTTGGCAGCTGGATCCTTGTTAGTTCCCAAAATATAAGGAACACCAGGAGGAGACGGGAAGGCTCCAGGACAACTGTGGGCATGCCGCTTCCCGTTTGCTTCCTACCTGTCTGCTGGCGGCTCCGGTCAGCATCACCCAGTCCTGGCCTCTTCCCTCTCTCAGCGCCCCCTTTCTACAGCAGCAGCTGAAGCCAATTTACAGTTTCCCCCCTCCTTCAAACCAGCCTTCCAAGGCCTACGCGGACACCAGCAGCAGTCAGCCAGCGTTGCCTTCCAGAGGGTTGTCCCAGGCCAGCCTAAATTTCTCAGTTTCAATAATTCCAGCCTCACATTCCCCTTTGTGCCCTGAGAACTAGTGGCGGTAGCTGCCTCTTCCGTTGCTAACTCTGCGCTGTCTCCGTATTCTCTTCTTTGCCCTTCCAGTTACCCAGTTAACAACTTTTTTATGTAGTTAAGTATTTGTATTAAATTCTCACTGCTCAAGTAACTGGTATATGAGCCAAGTTCGACCAAAGTAGAATCAGCAGACTAGATAGATAGATAGAGATATAAATAGATATATATCAGTCCAGCTGATTACGGACTTCAACCACAGCTACAAAATACCCTCAGGGCCACAGCTAGGTTGAATAGCTGCAGCCTGGCCAAGTGGACACAGCCAAAGTCCACCACACTGCGGGTTTTGTCTCCTCACCAGACCCTAACTCATTCAGATCCTCTTCTATATGTACACAGCTGGATTTTTCCGGCTGAACAGATGACAAGAAAGAAGAATGGATGGGAGAATTTATCTTTCCAAGTCCTCTAAGCAACTACAAATAGATCACTTGTGGTCTAAAGCTCCAGCTCCTGGGCTTGGAATATTATAAAGTAATCTGTATTGAGGAAATCTGCTTCTATTCCTGCGTTGGGCTTCTTGTAGATAATTACTGTCCATAAATTATGAAGAATACAATTTAAAGTTTTATTGAACAATAATATTTTGATAGAACAGTGTGATATATAAAGTCTTCATGATTGGCAGGACATTAATCAAGCTGAATGTAATTTACCTGTATCATTCTGAATGTTGTATCAAATGCCTCCATATAGGAAATGCTGTAAAAAATTATTTATTTTTATTCACTTACTGTTTTGATCTCAGGCAAAATACTTAATGAACTCTATGGCCTTAAGTGACCTTCCCTGTGTATGTCTTGCATTCTTCTGGGTTTCAAATGGGATAATACACATAAAGATGCTTTGTGAACACAGCAAGCTATTCTTTCTGCTTCAGGATCATTAACTAGGATTTCGAAGAGGACCACATAGTTGTGTTTTTTTCTGTTCTAATATTTTAACTCATTTTTCTGTTTTCAACTTGAGAAGCTTTGTCGCCTCTGAATATATGTGTGGGATCTACTATTCCAATAAAAATCATTTAAGAAATCATTTCCTTTGGAAGGCAGTTATACAGAGATTTATGACTTTGATTTCCTAGATTCATTTTTCAGAATCATAGATAAGTCATAAAGAGGTTGTTTAGCTTCTATTAAGTACCTAGTGTTCCTAAGAAGCATTTATAGAGGTGGTGAATCAAAATTAGACCTGAGAGACCAAAGGAAGAACTAACCTTCATTCCATCTTATCTTTTACTAATGCTCTGAAAATAAATGCACTTAAACTCTGGCTTTATTCCATCTGGTCCTTGTGCTAACATTACTGTGGTCTCTGAGCTATAGCATGGAGAATAATTTCCTGCCTGCTGGGATTACAGTATCAAAGAATATGGAATATGAGTCTATTCAATATTTCTTCTGGGTAAATTATTCCATTTTCGTCTTGGGTTTGTTTCTGATATATTCAACCTGGTAGGTTGCTGGAAGCAATTTCTGAAGTAAGGCGAGTTTGCAAGGCAAAGGCCTCCTGCTGTCAGATGGCTGGCGACCAATGTCTACCCCCACTCAACCCCCACTCAATCTTTGCTTGAGCACCGACCCCCAAGGCTCCTGACTGACTGATATCAGGAGTGACTTGCCTTCTTATGCTAAAAATATGCGAATTGTACCTTGTAAAAAAACTTATTATAGGAGTTTCCTCTTTTGTGATTATGGGAGCAAATATTACATTTCTTGAGAAACCTGTTTCACTTCCCCTCAAGAAAATAGGCTATTGAGCCCTGCTCAGGAAAGAACTAACTCTCACTTTTGCTATGCTAAAAACATTGCCTTGTATTTGAATGCTGAAGATACCTTCCTTCCCCATGTGATAAGCATCTAAGTCACCTATATTAATCGCTATTGATAAAGATTATGCATGAGTCTTCTGCCAGTCTATGTTCTGGGAAATTTTTACATACCAAAGAAATTTGTCATCAGAAATCATTGTGTAAGACAAATGCCACTTCTGTACTGACCCCATACATTTTTTCCATAAATAAAGCTGACTCTCCAGTCAGTGTAGAGATGCCTGCCTGGTGAGCAGAAAGAAGCCCAGGCTCTCTCATTCCCTTTTGTTGACACCGTCCATCCTTCAGGGAACCCTAGACCTGCTGGAGCTGGACTCTGGCAAGAAATTTTCCCTTTTCCAATTTTACTGAGAATATTTTATCTATTACTTTTTTTTTCTTTTGAGTATAGTTGATATAGTGTGTATAGCTTAGTGATTTGACAAGTTTATACATTAGGGTATGTTCATAAGTGCAGCTACCATCTGTCCTGTTACATTGCTATTACAATATTATTGACTGAATTTTTTATGCTGTGCCTTTTATTTCTGTGATTTATTCATTCTTTAATTAGAAGCCTGTGTCTCCTTCTCCCCATTCCCCATTTGGCCCATTCCCCTGACCCTTATCTATTCCTTCTTGTGTGAGTTTTGGTCGATTGTGTCTTACAAAAAAATAGTACCTAATTTATCAAGTTTGTGGGCATAGAGTTATTTGTAGTATTCTTTTATTAGTCATTTTAATTTCTATGAGGTATGTGATAATGTCTTCTCTTTAATTTATATCAGTAACTTGTGTTGTCTTTCTTTTTTTTCTTAATTAGCCTGTCTAGAGGCTTATCAATTTTACTGATCTTTTCAAAGAACCAGCTTTTGGTTTTGCTGACTTTCCCCATTGATTTCTTGTTTTCAATTTCATTGATTTCTGCTCTCTCTCTCTTTTCTTTTGCTTCCTTTGCATTTTATTTGCTCTTTGTTTTCTAGCTTCCTAAGGTAGGGTTGTAGATCTTTCTTTCTTTCTAATATATGCATTAATTTCTCCCCAAGGACTGTTTTCACTTTATCCCATAAATTTTGATAATTTGTGCTTTTATTTTTCATTTAGTTTAAAATATATTTAATTTTTTTGAGATTTCTTTTTTGACCTGTGTGTTACTTAGAAGTGTGTTGTTTAGCTTCCATATATTTTGTGTTTTTCCAGTTATCTTCTGCTACTGGTTTCTATTTTAATTCTATGGTGGTCTGAGAGGAGACATCATATAAGTTACATTTTTTAAAAATGTTTAAGGTATGTTTTATAGTGCAGAATGTAGTCTATCTTGGTGACTGTTCCATGTGAGCTTGAGGAGAATGTGTACTCTAATGTTGTTGGATGAAGCAGTGTATATATGTCAATTACATCCAGTTGATTGATGATGTTGTTGAGTTTAACTAAGTTCTTAATAATTTTCTGCCTACTGGATTTACCCATTTTAGATAGAAAGGTGTTGAAGTCTCCAACTCTGATAGTGGATTCATCCATTTTCCCTTGAAGTTCTTTCAGTTTTTGCTTCACATATTTGATGATCTGGTGTTGAGTATATGCACATTAAAGGTTATTCTGACTTCTCAGAGAATTGACCCTTTCAATATTATATAGTATATGTTTTTATCTCTGACCTTTCTCCTTGCTTTGAGATCTGCTCTGTTTGAAATTAATGTAGCTGTTCTTGCTTTCCTTTTTTTAGCATGGTATCTTTTTCTCCATCTATTTACTTTTAATCTATATGTATTTATATTTAAAATGGGTTTCTTATAGACAACATATAGTTGGGTCATTTTTTTGAAGGGGTGATTCTTTATTTATTACCCTGTGAATGCAATTTATCTCTCAAATTCCTATGCAGAAATATTCTTAACAGCAGTTTGAATGTTTGAATATGAAAGTCGAGGTATTTCTTTTTACATTACACATTTTAAATTCGCAATTGTAATACCTCTATTGGAATTTGAAAAACAGTCTTTTTAAATGTCCAGCGATGTTTCTTGATCCACTCTGACCACATCTATTTTTTAATTGATTCATTTCCAAAATTGGCATTCAAAATGATTATTGATATAGTCAGATTAATATCTACCATGTTTGTCATCGCTTTTTATCTGTTGTTCATGTTCTTATTTTTCATCCATTCTTTTTATGCCTCTTGTCTTTACATTGAGCATTTGATATGATTCCATCCACTTATTCATTACTCTCCTTTCTTAGCATATCAATATGCATATATGACATGTGTATAACATACATATATATACATATATGTGTGTGTATATATATATATGTATATGTGTATATATATATATATATATATATATGTATATTACTTTTCTTAGTGGTTGCCTAGAGTTTGCAATATGTTTTTCCAATAAATAACACTTTCAAGTAACCCTGTACACTTCACATGTATATAGTATGAATAATTTATAATAACAACATAATCCTAAAATCTTAATTCCTCCGCCTTGTCCTTATATCATTGCTGTCATTCATACACACCTTTGGTAGAAGAAAATGGCTAGAGTGGACTTAAGTTGGGTATTTCCCTTCCTCTGGGTCAGTTACAATCTGAAAATATCCCTAAGCTCTGGATAACTAGTTTCTCCTGAGAGTAGGTAGACTTTCTTAAGAAGTCAGAGTGCATATTTCAGAATGATTTCTTTCCCCCTGCCTTGCCTTGAGTAGATTTTTTCTATTTACTCTGAGACCTGGTTGAGCTCTTGGAGGTAAGTCCTATAAAATTGTGAAGGTTCCTAATGGCAGTGTCCCCTTGGAGTTTTAAACTCTGACTTAACCACACTGAGCCTCCAACAACTGGTCAATTATAGTACAAGTTTCCAAACCCCAGCACTGGTTCTCAGGGCAGTTTTCACTCTTGAGTCTCTGCTTTGGTAAATTTCCTTTCTCTATATTTGCCTGTCCCATTTGTCTCTTCAATATTGGGGGCAGTGACTTGACCTGTGTCTTCATCTCTCCTGTGGATCCCAGAAAAGTTGTTGATTTTTCAGACTATTTAACAGTTTACTGTTTCACTTGTTGTTAAGGTGGAGTGGCAACTTCCAAGGTCCTTGTACACAGAGCCAGAAACCAGAAGTCAATAATAAGTTTCATATCATGTAATATCCAGTCCCTCTTCAAATGTCTTCTGTCTGAAAAACCCCCAATCTTTTAAAAGGTTTATATGTTTTTTTCTACCATAATGACTTAAGCAATATTAAGTTATCATTATCATTATGATATCTTAACCTAGATCAATGTCTTCTGCTTTTTTATTTTTCATGACCTTAACTTGTTAAATAACTAAGTTAATTTACTACAGAATGGCTCACAATCTGGATTGGTGTGTTCACTCTTTCATAGTATCATTTAATTTTACCTCTACTCCCCCATAATTCCTAAAAACTAACTGAGTCTAAGACTCAATTAGATTTAAGTATATTAGCTGCTTATGCAAAAACTAAATGATATTAAAAGAATATTATTTCAGGAAAATACTTTATGGGTTATTGAAGGTCCAGGTCTGATTCTGACTCTGTGAAATGCATACTCAAGTGCCTAGCATTTGTAAAACAGTACTCCATGATGCTTCCTTCTTCTTCAGGAAGTTCCTTATAACTGAAGATAAGGATTTGAAAGATTTTGGCATAACCTGCTAAAAAGCATTCATCCCTGGTCATTGTCACGGGGGGACTTTGAAGATCTGAAATCCCCTGGTTTAACAGATATCAAGTTTGAGATGTAGAAAGCAAACTCCTAGAAAATATCAGAGATAACAAGGCTAAAACTTATTCATTTATTTATGGCATGGCTGTTCTTTCCCTTAGCAAATCTTAATTAATTCAATTTTCTAAAGCTTGCTAAATAAATCAGGTTTTTTGGAAAACATACTCATTTATAAAGTATTTATTTATTCACCTACTCAGCTGCTATTCATTCACTAATAATTATTAAATGATTATTTAGTGTAAAGCACAACTGTAGGCGTTGGCAAAAGGGACAAGTCTCTACAATTATTTAAATGTTTTCCAATTCAGTTAAAAGTGGTCAACATTTGAGGCCCCTCAGTGGCTCAGTCGATTGAGCGTCTGACTTCAGCTCAGGTCACCATCTCACTGCTCATAGGTTCAAGCCCCGCATCAGGCTCTGTGCTGACAGCTGGGAACTTAGAGCCTGCTTCAGATTCTGTGTGTGTGTGTGTCTCTCTCTCTGCCCCTCCCCTGCTGGCACTCTGTCTGTCTCTCTCAAAATAAACAAACATTAAAAAAAAATAGTCAACATTTAATACATGTGTATACAATATGCAAAACTGAACAAGACTTTGTTATAACACAAAAAAGTGTTAAACACATCACCTGCCTTCCAGATTTCTTAGTCTAGTGATTGGGATAGACATATCCATGTCATTCTAGAACAAACTGGGCTATAATAGAGAAACAGGCAAGAGAGTATTGATACAAAGGAATGACTGAGACAATTTCTAACTAAAGTCTCTGGGACTTTCATTTCATTAAAACCTTTATATGGTGGCAATAAAATGCCAGAAGTAACTATGTTGATATGTGCTTTATGAATATGTCTTAAAATGTTGGATTTGGATTGTGTTCAAAATGGCATTCATCACAAAATTATGAGCATTAAAAAACATTAAGAATAGTTTTTACTTAAAACATGACAGACTGATGAATAAACCTCTTGTCTATTCTTTTTCCTCTTGATACTCAATTTTTATTCAAAAGGAAAGGTAAAAATAAATAACTCCTCATTTCCAGTCTCCAGGACAACTGCTATTTTATGCAAATAGCCTGTATCTATGGGTATATGACCATTAACATTTAGTTTTACTGAAAATGAAGTATAGACCTTTTCTGTATTTAATTTTTTGACAAAATTTATATTCATTTAGTAGGTATAACTTATCTTGATTGGCATCTACATTGTGGAATGAATGATCACCACAATCAAGGTAATTAGCATATCTATCACCTCACATAATTACCTCCTCTCTTTTTTGTGATAAAAACATTAAGATCTACCCTCTTAGCAAATTTCGATTACACAATAAAAAGAATGAAACAAATTCTGGATCTAAAGAATATAATGAATGAGGGGCACCTACCTGGGTGGCTCAGTCAGTTAAGCATCCAACTATGGCTCAGGTCATGATCCCGCAGTTCCTGGGTTCGAGCCCCCTTTGGACTCTGTGCTGACAGCTTAGAGCCTGGAGCCTGCTTCAAATTCCGTGTCTCCCTCTTTCACTGCCCCTCCCCTGCTCCATGCTCTGTCCATCTCAGTTTCTGTCTCTCTCTCAAAAACAAATAAAAATATTTTTACAAAAAGAATACAACTAATGAAATGAAAAATGCAGAGTACTCTTTGAGCAGATTGGTTTGTTACTTCTTCACTGGTGCTTTATCATTTAATTCAATGCTCCTGAGAGATAAGTCAGGGAGTTTCTTATTTATTATTTGTTGGCTTTGTTTTCCTGCTACATGAAGTTCTCCCATTCCCCTTCCCTCCTATTCCAGAGCCATATTCAGTGAGAGGTGGCAGACTGAGTGAACCTGTGGGAAACAGACACATTTCAGACTGAAGACATGGCTGCAAACCCATTATCCAGGTAAATAATGTAGTGGTTTTGTTCAGAAGCTTGATCAGGCACTAGTAGATTTTTGAAAGAATAATGTGAAGGGTACTGAAGAAACATAGATAGATTCAAAGTTCCAGATCTCCATTTTTTGTCTAATACAGAACTTTTAAGCCACAGAAGCAGGTTCTGCTGGGCATCCTGACGTAATTAGACAGAGAGAGAGACAAGCACGGTTCAGAGTCTCCCACTTTATTTTCATTAGCTGGCACTACCTGACACTGAGTTTGAGCAGTCACATTTTGGACCTTCTGACTTGGCACATGGTGTGATAGAAACAACCTTAAATATACCAGAAAGTGAGTGTCTAAGACCTGCTTTAGCCCCTTACTAGCTCTGTGGACGTGGGCAATCACTTAAATCCTCTGAACCTCACTTTATTTGAGTGCAAAATGGGGTTTAGAATACTTTAAAAGGCGGTTGTGAGACTGATATGGGATCATGAGTGTAAAAAAGGTCTGAAAGCTATTTTAAAAATTAGGTATTACAATCTATCTTCTTGGTAATAGGTCCAGAACAACAGTTTTTTTCAAATAAAAATTTTATTGTTTTCTTTTGTGTCTAGAAATGTTCACCTACCAGAAGTAGAAATAGATATAGACCCTTCCCTTTAACAGATTAGAGTGTAAAGATGTAAAATGCAGGTGGTGTAGCAACGCATCTAGGAAGTGGCAACGGTTAATGAGTTTGGAAGGCCTGTTTATCCTGTCCCATAAAGGGGTTTTCAGCTATCAAATCAGAGTTCAGAATCTGAATATAAGTGGAGAGAAGAATATGCATATAAGTTTGGAAAAGAAAACAGAATCTGGCTGAAGTAGAAGGACAGACAGAGAAGGAAGCAGAGAGGAGAAGAGAGGAGAAGAGGGAGCGAGGGAAGGAGGGAGAAATAGGACTTTGGGAGTTATTGGTAATCTCTAGAGCTAAATCACATTCCCAATTTTAGCTGCCTGCTGGAATCACCCATGACACTAAAAATACTGATGCCTGAGTTTCATCCCCAGAAAGTCTGATTTAATTGGTCTGGGGCGGATGCTTTTAAAGTGCTTCAGGTGATTCTAATCTGTGGCAAAGCTGAGAACCACTGAACCAAAGCACTGCCTCTCTGACCTGAATGAAAATACAAGTGACCTTGAAAATGTAGGCCTGGAATAGAGCCTGAGTTTTCAGCTCCTAACAAGCTTTCTTGAACTTCTGGACAATTTTAGTGAGGTAATTGAAAAAGTGATCAAATGATGACGATAATGACAGCTAACATTTAATGAATGCTTTGGGGGAAAGAGAAAGTTTTCTCTATCCTCTTAAATTCTTCTGGCTGATCTAAGAATCAGATTGACCTGAGATAGATTAAGAGTAGGAAATCAAATTTAATTTTATGTACTATGGAAGCCTGAGAGGTTCCAAAGACAGGAAAAGCAAGGAGAGAGGGTTAAGGAGAGAGGAGGTAAGGAGAAAAGGGGTAAAGATTTGGGGCTTTGGAGGGAATAAAGGCAATTCAAAGGAAGAAAGAAAAGAGGTGTCCAATTGTTTGCTAGGCCATCCAGAAACAATGGGCCATAAAAAGGAATTTTAACAAGCAGACTTTGTTAAATTCCTTCAATTACCTCACTAAAATTGTCCATCACCTCTAATTCATATATAATGTAGTTATCTATAGTGATAGCTCTCTTTCAGGAGCCTCTCCTCCATCTAAATTTTTTAGGCACTTGGGAGTAAGGTCAAGTTTCTTCCTGAGTTTTCTGGGCTTTAATTGTTTTCAGCACAAAGTAATCAGCATGCCAAAGTGACACATCTTGAGGCCACTTGTTATGAACCCCTAAATGTGTGCCAGAACTGTGCCGGTATTTCCAGGGTTAACTTGTTAAAATCCTCAGAACAACCTTAGAAGGGGTTGGTATTATTATTACCCTGACTTTCAAATGAGGGAACTGAGGCTTAAAAAGTCAGATATCTTACGGAAGTTTGAAAACCTGGTAAATATACTTGAATTCAGGTAGTCTGATGTTGAACCTGTGCTGCTAGTGACTCTATTATCCTATTCCTGAAATGATTCTGTAGCCCTGCTTCTTAAGCATTAGGTATACTGCAGGAGAGAAAATCTCAAAGAAAAAAGCAAAAATAGGAAGCATCTGCAATATTGGTGCAGATATAAATAAGATTAAACCTACAACCTGTCTCATGACTTTTCACTATGTAAGGACGCAGGTCTGAACCAAACTGACTCCATGACAGGCTTCAAGTTTCCCCTCTGACCTTGGAGGCCTAAGTGTCGGTTTCCCAGAATCATTAGACAATAAAAGGGCACGGATTGCTCAACCAGGGACCCCCCCTAGTAACACCCAATCAGAAGCGGCCAGCTAAAATGCTTAACATTTCTAAAGGCAGGCCTAGAGATAGAAGCTATAGATAATCACTTATTGCTTGGGGCTGGTTACCCCCTACGTGGGGGTCCTGGGTCCACTCTGTAATTGGTTAATACTCTAAATACTGTGATTGGGTTTTGCCAAAAGTAACAAACACTCTGGACAATGTGTATGGTTAAAGTCACTGCCAATGATGTTATGCGATAATGATTGGACCCCTGTACCTGTGTCACAATTTCCTGTAACCCCCCCTTCCCAAACCCATAAAAGCCCTGCCCCGCCTTTGTTCGGGGCTCTCAGCACCGATCCACTGTGCTGGTAAAGTCTGTGAGCCCGAGCTTAGGCCCAATGAGCCTAAGCCTGTAATAAAGCCCTTTGCTTTTGCATGCGTGACTCGGTCTCCCTGGCGGTCTCTGATTTTGGGGGACGATATTGAAATCTGGGCATAACAACTATGGGAACAGCTAGGAGTGGTATGAGAATTGTTGCAGAAAAAGCATCAGTACTTTATTCTAGGAAAGTCAAGTCATAGACTTTGCCAAGATTAGCGGCCATGGACTCAACTTAGACTGCTCATTATATCACATGGGCAAATTTAAAAATCCTAAAACCTATGTCACATCCCAAACCAAATAAATCAGTCTGTCTGGAAGTAGGACCCATACATCAGCATTTGGTAAAGCTTCCCAAGGATTCCAATTCACAGCAAAGGTTGCTGATCACTGGGTTTAGAATATGAGGTCCTGGGAGGAAATTGATGCCACTAATGATAGCATCCAAATGTCACATTTCCTGGGCAGCCTATTTATTCTAGCAGCTGGAGGTATTTTCTTTTTTCTCTGAACCTCCCTGGCTTCTCTCTCTATTTCTCTGAGAATACTGACTACATTCTGACTTTAAGCTATGTATTTGTGCCTTTGTTTGGCCAAGTACTTTGTAAAAGAGCTTCTTTAGACAAGGTTCTTAAGAGAAGTCATCATAACAAAGGATTCAACTGTTGGTCAAAACTGTTGAATCAACATTGTAACTGAAACCAATAAAAGAATTTGTCCACCCAATGCACAGCAAGCCAATAAAAACTGACACCAAGATTTTGCAGTGGAGAAAAATAGGCAATTTATTGGTGTTGCATCACCCAGGAAAAGAGAACCAATACCCCAAACTCCTGAACTCTCAGTTGGCTGGTAAATGAGGGCATTTAAAGGCAATATTTGAGGGGTGCCTGGGTGACTCAGTCGGTTGAGAGGCCTACTTTGGTTCAGGTCATGATCTCACCGTCTGTGGGTTCAAGCCCTGCGTTGGGCTCTGTGCTGACAGCTTAGAGCCTGGAGCCTGCTTCAGATTCTGTGTCTCCCTCTCTCTCTCTGCCCCTCCCCTGCTCACTCTCAGTCTCTCTCTCTCTCTCTCAAAATAAAATAAAGATACAAAAATTTTTTTTAAATTAAAAATAAAGGCAACATTGAGCCAGGGGTCTCTGGAGAAGGTAGACACATTGCTTGGAGACGCATGAGGTCATGCAAGCAGGTGCTATGGTGCCACTTCGTCTGTTTCTCTGGCGGTCTTTTCTTGAGAGAGATGTGAAATCTCAAAAATATCTTAGTTCCTTATGTCAGAAGTTTCATTATGTGCACTGGTAATTATATCTTTAGGGTAGTGCTGATTAACTACTTATAAGCTAGTGAGGTTGCGTTCTATAGTTTCCTTGACCTGTCTGACCATGCCTGGGAGAAATATGACCTTAGTGTTCATTCTTTCATCTGAAATGACAAAATGGCTGCATTGTGTACATATCACTCTCTTAGAGACTTCCAATGAATACTTCATTTAAAAGCTGTAAGATGTTCTGTAGTAAGGAAGCATCTTTAACTTTGTTTAGCTGGGATTTTCCAAAATTATTTGAACATAAAATACTCTTGATATTCTGTTTTTATACACAAGACTTGGGGAGGAAATTTTAGTTTAGAAAAAAAGGATAGACTTATAGAGTAAGATCTGGCTATAAATCTAAGAAAAATAATATCAAAACTCATAAGTTATTGTGAAGAATTAAAGCAAATGAGATAATAAATAATAAATATAATAAGTAATAATGAATTAAATTATATCACTTATGTGACATGCTTATTATAGTTCCTTTTACTATGGGCTACTTTCCTTTTTATCTTTTCAGTCTCAAGAGTATGTAGGACAGGTAAGACACACACACACACACACACACACACACACACACACAGAGTCTTAGCTGCATTTCTTTTATCAAAATCTTATGAAAATCCCGCTCTTCATAGGTGGGTGTTAAGAACATGAAATATCACCTAAATTGACAATCTCTTCTGCATTTCCTCTCTTATTAAAGGTTATAGAGTAAGAAGAAACTATTGCCAGAGTCCATCTCCAGCAGGTCCAGGGTTCCCTGAAGGATGGATGGTGTCGACGAGAGGCAGGGATAAGAGAGCCACGAGATTCTTTCTGATCACCAGGTAGGCATCTCTGCACTGACTGAGACTCAGTCTTAGTTAAGTGTATGGGGCACAGCACAGAAGTGGCATTTGCCTTAGACAATGATTTCTGATGACAAATTTCTTTGGTATGTAAAAATTTCCCAGAACATAGATTGGTAGAAGACTCATGCATAATCTTTATCAATAGTCATTGATGTAGGTGACTTACATGCTTATCACATGGGGAAGGAAAGTATCTTTAGCATTTAAATACAAGGCAATGTTTTTAGCATAGCAAAGCAAAAGTTAGTTCTTTGTGAGCAGGGATCAATAGCCTGTTTTCTTGAGGGGAAGAAAAACAGGTTTTTCAGGAAGTGCAATATTTGCTCCCATAATCACAAAAGAAGAAATTCCTATAAGTTCCTCTACAAGGTGAAATCAGCATATTTTAGGGCCAGAATAAGGGGACAAGTCACTCCTGATACCAATCAACAAGGTGCCTTGGGGGTCAGTGCTCAGGCACTACCCAAGGTGAATGGGGGGTAGATATTGGTCACAATCTGATTGCAGGAGGCCTTGCAAAACCCGCCTTACCCTCAAAAAGAGTATTCTCAACTTAGTGAGTTCAGAAATGGCTCCCAATAAACTATTGAAGACAATCTCCTGTTAAAATTTAGCACTCATATTGATTGATTGATTGGGTATTCACTGGGCAATTACTATGTACAAGACACTCTGGGAGATGAAAACGTTGGCAAGACACAGTTAGTCATGGGCTCACTGCAGTGCCTCTTGCAGCACAGCTCTTTTCTGTCTGGCCAGGCAGGCAGCAGCAGACATGGGCAGCTGTGGGCATGCCTGCTCACCAGAACTGGCCACTCACATTTTTGAGTTCCTGAATATTTTGCATACATGTCTAGTTTGTTAACTGCCTGTGAACTCTTATTTTTTAAACATTTATTATCGAGAGACAAAAAGAAACAGAGCATGGGCATGGGAGGGGCAAAGGAGACACAGAATCTGAAGCAGGCTCCAGGTCTGAGGGGTCAGCACAGACCTGACTCAGGACTCGAACTCAAAATCCCCAGGATCATGGCCTGCGCTGAAGTCAGATGCTTAACCAGCTGAGCCATCAGGTCCCAGGTGCCCCAATTGCCTGTGAAATCTTAGAGAAGAGCACAATGTCTGGTTCTTTTTTAACTGCTCCCTAATGAATCAAGTATGGGACTCTTCATAGACAGGACAAGAACCATGGGGAGTCGAATGGAACTTAGATTAAGGGAAAAGTATATTCATGGCTAGATGGAGAGGGAAACATGAAGAGCAAAAACCAGTGATTTTGTTGTTGTTGAAGGCACAGAGTTTATCCTCCACCACTGCCTCTCCATTCCCATCCTGCCTCCCTTGGTATTCAGTCTGAATCCAGCTCCTATTGGAGCAGACTAGTTCCAGTTGGAAGATGAAAAGTAATGAAGACAAGAAAGTTCTTCATTTCCTTAAAAGTTGCTGTTTAAGGTTATTTAGTATAACTTTTCTTCCTCAACTTGCTAGCTTCTATGGGGGTTTCATAGGCCATGAGCAATGAACTATTAGTTTATTATATAAAATGTGAGCTAGGATTATAGGGAGGAGCATTTTTTAAAATAGACTTTTCTACAACCCTTAAGGATTACTTCTTTTTTTAAAATTTGATCCAGTGGTTCTACTCATACTCTTAAGATGCTTCTTAAACTTGGTCAGGCAGTAGAAACTCTAGGCGATCAAGCCTACATGTGTTTTATTTATTTTTAAGCTTTCTAGGGGCTTCCACAGTTAAGAAACATGACCTTAGGGGGCACCTGGATGGCTGAGTCAGTTGAGTGCCTGACTTCATCTCAGGTCATGATCTCACGGTTTGTGGGTTGGAACCCCACATTGGGCTCTGTGCTGACTGCTAGCTCAGAGCCTGGAGCCTGCTTCAGATTCTGTGCCTCTTTCTCTATCCCTCCCCTGTTCATGCTCTGTTTCTCTCTGTCTCCCAAAAATAAGTAAACGTAAAAAAAAAAAGAAAGAAAGAAAGAAAGAAAGAAACACAACCTTAGAAGGATTCCACATTTGATTGTCTGTTTTCAGCAAAGAGAGTTTACTTCTTATTATTGTTATTATTTTTTTAAATATTTATTTATTTTCGAGAGAGAGACAGAGTGTGAGCAGGGGAGAAGTAGAGAGAGAGAGAAGAGAGAGACAGAATCCTAAACAGGCTCCAGGCTCCGAACTGTCAGCACAGAGCCCGATGTTGGGCTGGAACTCACAGACTATGAGCCAAAGTCAGATGCCCAACTGACTCAGCCATCCAGGCGCCCCTAGGAGGGTTTACTTCTACCGGGAGAAGCACAGTTGAAAATCATGAGATGGTGCCATTTCCGTCCTGACCCCTGGTTCCCAGCAACAAACTAGTAAATGTGTAAAATACTGTGATACCCATTTGTACCATAAAGGTCTTAAGAAAAAAAAGAATTGCATTCTTGCTTTTAGCCGAGTCAGCAAAATAGAGACTTGCACTTTATTTAAGATCTTGGGAAGAACCTGAAACACTTCTCAGAGAAGTTACATGGTCAATGTGGACAGTGGTATATGCATACATACCCCTTTCTAACTTTATTTTTGAACATAAAAGGAAGGACAAAGTATTTGGAAAAACTTAAAGTCACCAATATTTCAGACTTTATTTCCAAAACATCTTAAGTGATCCTTTGATTTCCAAAATGTGAAAAATACCTGCCTCTCTTTCCTTTAACTCACCTGGGCAGTGGGGATAAAGTTCCTTTTTAATATTCAGTAGCAATCTTTCTAGACAGTAGCTTAAGGATAATCAGCTTGGAAATATTTTTTTTTATTTTATGTTAAGTACACAGAGTTGGTGTTTCTTAAGCTTTTGATAAATGTTTTGGGAGATAAAATTAAAGCCTGTCTCTTCTTTATGTTGACTATAAAGTAGAGAAATATAGATACTTTTGATTCAAAGTGAAACTGCTTTATACTTTATACCTGATGCTAGGTAGTATTATTTTAACTTCAGAAGAGTCAGAGAAAATTAAATTTGTCATTCAGTTTTTTTTTTCCCATGCCTATGCCACCAAAAATGGTAAATAGCAAGAGGATAATCGGGGAAAACTAAATCTTTCATGAGTGCATATTTTCACATTAGTGTAGCTTATTTTAAGGCAAATATAGAATGGTTAAGTAGAAAAAGGAAGGTGCATTGAGATGTGGAAATTGTTGGGTTCAGAGCAAATGGCCAAGAAAGAATTCTTAAGACATCTTCTATGCAAAAAGGTGTTTTTATTAAAGCACGGATACAGGTGCCTGGGTGGCTCATCTGGGTTGAGTATCTGACTTAGGCTCAGATCATGATCTCGTGGGTCGGCAGTTAGAGTGCATAGGGCTCTGTGCTGGGAGCTCATTGCCTGGAGCCTGCTTCAGGTTCTGTCTCCCTCTGTCTCTGCTCCTCCCCAGCTCACATGCTGTCTCTCTCTCTTTCTATAAACAAACAAACAAACAAATAAAAATAAATAAATAAATAAATAAAATTAGAAAAACACACAAGTACAGGACCTGTGGCAGAAGAGCCACACTGGGTTGTGATGGGTGACTGATTATACACTTTCAAGTTGTGAGGGGGTTAGGGAGAGCCTAAATCTCTAAAGACTTTTAGAAACAAGTTTTCCAGGCCTTTGAGGGGGCTTGCTATTGTTAGAAAAAGGTAATCTATTACTGTCTAGTAAAACCTCAGTCATGAGACCCTTTAGATGTTTATCAGTGGGCCATATGCTTGGAGGATGATTGCCAATATATATCTGGGAAGCAGAGATAAAGGAAGTTTCCAAAGGAATTTTTATAGGTTAACATAGACCTACAGGATACTGGGTGGGGGTGGGGATTCGGCTAAGACTGCCTTTTGCACTTAGCGAAGTGTCATCATCTAGGCAGCTGGGGTCCTGGAGGGAAGTCACTCTGCCTGTCTCAAGGACTTGTCAATGATCTGGAAGCTGTCAGGGAAGGTAATTTTTTCTTTTGCCTTTGTTTCCCACACCAGATAGTATTTACAGCCTCTGGGGTTTCAGACCTCAGATCTAGAGATTCAAACCTGAGGTAAAGGAAGCAATGAAGATTAACACTCTTTCTGAAGATAGAACAAGCAGAAAGAATACACCACTTGATCAGTATTTTACCACCTCTTAGAATGGGTGCACATTCTCTGAAAATCCATGCAGCAGAGAACCTGATCGGATAAGTGAATATAAATAATGCTTGAATGACAAACCACTTGTATCTTGGGACAGTCATGTCAACCTCCAGGGTTCACTAGGCACTGCTACTGTGGGTCACTGGTCAGAACCCCTTCATAAACCTCCAGCTTTCTGGCTCTCAGCCCTGCACTCTGAGCCTACCCTTTGCTGGGAAGACGACAGCCACTCTCTCCTGACGGAAGCCAGTTTTCTGAGCTCATAAATTGACAAAAAAATCTCCTTGTGAGATAAGACTCCCCCAGTCAGATAGCAACCAGTTGTCTACCATTCCACCATTTCTGTTTGTCTGTCACTCTGCCATTTCTTCTTGAACACCGACCCCCACGACACATTGCCAACTGGCATTGAGTAACTTGCCTTCTTATGCTAAAAATACGCTAAATTGTACCTTGTGAAGGAGATTATAGAAATTTCTTCTTTTGTGTTTATGGGAGCAAATATTACATTTCCTGAGAAAACTGTTTTTCTTCCGCGTCAAGAAAACAAGCTATTGAACCATGCTCACAAAGAACTAACCTTTGCTTTTACTATGCTAAAAACATTGCCTTATATTTGAATACTGAGGGCACCTTCCTTTCTCCATATGATAAGCATCTCAATAACCTACAATCAATCACTATTGATAAAGATTAGGCATGAGTGTCTTATACCAATCTATGTTCTCAGAAATTTTTACATACCTATGAATTTGTCAGTCAGGAATCATTGTTTAAGGAATTCCCAATCCTGTTTTGTATCCCATACATATTTTCAATAAAATAGGCAGACTTTCCAGTCAGAGCAGAAATGCAGGTCAGAGCAGAGATGTCAGCTTGCAGTGCAGAGATGCCTGGCTGCTGATCAGAAAGAACCTCGTGGCTCTCTTGTTCTCTTCCCCTTTCACCGATTCTCATCACTTTCATGCCAACACTGTCCATCCTTCAAGGGCACCCTGGCCCTGCTGGAGCTGGACTCTGGCACACCCCATTAAGAGCACGCTCTTTACAGGAGAAATAAATCATATCTAATCAAGTGACAAATGAAATCTATTTCTATAGGAGAAGTGGATTGTATTTCATCAAGTCGGGTATTACCAGTCTGAACGAGCAAAAAGGGGTCCTCCCTTCTGGAAAAGGATTTCACTGTATCACTAGGGTTCTGCAGAGATCCTGTAGATGTCTGCATTTCACCCCCTTCTCATATCATTATACTTTAACCAGTTATTTAACAAGCTGGGTGGTAAAAAGAGAAATTAATTGGCATTTGGGTAAAACTTACAAAAAAGTTAGGAAGTTTACAAGAAAATTATGTTTTCAGTGATATAAAAGTGCCTCCTCCATAATCACTGCTTATGGTAAATTAAATAGCTTATTACGGGAGGATTAAGGTTATGTTAAGTCACATCTAGTTACCTGGGGTGACAGAACCTTCCCCAAAAGCCTGGAGGTACTCTTTACCATTAGACTAGATTTTGTTAAAAAGATTGGTCACAAAACTGTGCTAAAAGTTTCTGTTACGTGTTAATGAACATGGCTACATGAAAGCAGATCATGCATTGTACTGAAAAACTGAAGAAAAAAACATAAAAAAAAAAATCTGCACTAGCAAGTACTCTCTCTCCTGGGTGCTGGTGAGGTGGTGAATGTGCCGAAGATACAAGATGATGTGTCCACTGAAAGAAAATCAACCTTAAAGTAAGTTAGTAAATGCATTATTCATTGTCTTACTGAGGACTCTAGCCTGGGAGACAGCCTTTCAGATTGCTCCAAAGCCTGTTAGCTGCAGGAGATTATATTTACAAAAAGGGAAAGAGATATACATGCTCTCACAAATAATACATGTCATAAAGTATAATCTATTACTGTTGTTAAAATTAAGATTTACTGATTTCCACATAGACACGAGAAAGCCCCTTAGGTCATCTTACTATGTTAGTTTCTGTCATAGCAGATGGTTTAAAATATTATAGGGCACCTGGGTGGCTCAGTGGGTTAAGCCTCTGACTTTGGCTCAGGTCATGATCATCTGGTTCACAGGTTTGAGCCCCACATTGGGCTCTGCTGATAGCTCAGAGCTTGGAGCCTGCTTCAAATTCTGTTTCTCCCTTTCTCTCTGCCTCTCCTCTGCTCAGGTTCTCTCTCTCTCTATGTCTCTCAAAAATAAGTAAATATTAAAATTTTTTAAATAAAGAAATATTGCTTGTGTCAGGGGGCAGAATTCCTGTTCCCTTTAAGGGTCCTTCTAACTGGACTAAGAATAAAATTGGCACAAGACAAATTAACAGGAGAAAACTGAATTTACTAGTGTATATGTGGAGAATCAACATAGAGGTGGAAATTCCAAAGACAGACAGGCAAAACAAAGAATATATGTCATTTTGAATGAAAGAGAAGGGGCAGGGATCTGGGACTTTAGAGGAAAGGAGTGCACTACTTCCCAGGCAGTAAGAAGAGGCACAGATGTTTGGTAATTAGAAGTTTGCCCCGCCAGGCAGATGGGTCACTCAGATAAAACTTGTCTTTGGCAATACCCCTTATTCTGGAGAAGACCTTCAATTTAGATTTTTTTCTATGTAGTTAAAGGACAGGCAAACATTTCTCTTATGCCTACAAGTTCTTGATTGTCTTCAGTGCAAAATAATCTTCACTCCAGAGTGGGCCATTTTGGGGTGACTTGCCCTCCACCCCTACATTTGCAAACCTCTGCTTAACTGGTTTTCTGGTTCTTCCTGTTTTTGATTCCTCCTTGAGGTCACCTGAGATGGTCACAGAAGGCTGACATTAGTTGCCTACTCAGTTTGAGTACACAGCTTAGAGGTTTGGATAGGTTAGCGTCAGTAAGGTAAGCCCTTGATTCTGATGATCCTATGAATTCTGTCATCACGTACGAGCTAAGTGACTCTAGGCAAGCTGCTTGTCCATCCAAGCCCCAGTTTTCTTATCCATAGATTGAGGGTAATGCCAGAGTGCAGCTCCAGCAGATCCAGGGCTCCCTGAAGGATGGACAGTGTCAATGAAAGGGGGAAGGAATGAGAGAGCCATAAATTTCTTTCTGATCTTCAGGCAGGCATCTCTGCACTGACTGGAGACTCAGCTTTATTTATGGAAAAAATGTATGGGGTCAGCACAGAAGTGGCATTTGCCCTAGACAATGATTTCTGATGACAAATTTCTTTGGTATGTAAAAATTTCCCAGAACATAGATTGGTAGAAGACTCATGCATAATCTTTATCAATAGTGATTGATGTAGGTGACTTAGATGCTAATTATATGGGGGAAGGAAGTTATCTTTAGCATTCAAATATACAAGGCAATGTTTTTAGCATAGCAAAGGCAAAAGTTAGTTCTTTATGAGCAGAGGTCAATAGCCTGTTTTCTTGAGGGGAAGAAAAACAGGTTTTTCAGGAAGTGCAATATTTGCTCCCATAATCACAAAAGAAGAAATTCCTGTAATAAGTTCCTTCACAAGGTGCAATCAGCATATTTTAAAATAAGGGGACAAGTTACTCCTGATACCAATCAACAAGGTGCCTTGGGGGTCAGTGCTCAAAAAATTATTGAGTTGGGGTGGATATCAGTCAGCATCTAATGGCAAGAGGCCTTGCAAACTTGCCTTACCTCACAAGGAGTTTTCTCATCTTAGTGAGTTCAGAAATGGCTTCCAACAGGGTAATAACTATGGCAGAGACAGTGAAACATATTCACCATTTACATCTTTGGGAATTAGGTTGACTACATTTCCCAGTCTCCCTTGCACCCAGTGGACACATGATTTCAGGGGACATATAACTGGCCATCCACTTTCAGCTTGGCTCCTACAAACATCCTACATAAATCCCTCACCCATACATTTCCCTTGCTGCAGTCACTTGGTGACCACATGTTCCCTGGGTGGTTGCTACAAGGATGAAAGAGAGTGGCCTAACCTGAATGTGATTTCACGTGAGCCTGAAATAAGTGCTATTTTATAAGGTACTGAGATCAAAGACATCTGGGAACAATATTAGTGGAAAATGGAATGTAGGTTGGCTTTGTTAAACAGCGTGTAGGCCACTATTGATCACTGTGGTAGAATTTTAGATATGTGTTGCACAGGATAACTGTAGTAAAAAAAGAGAATACTTATGCAATCATTTAAGTGTAATAAATTACTGGGGTGCCTGGGTGGCTCCGTTAAGTGTCTGACTCTTGATTTCAGCTTAGGTCATGATTTCATGGTTCATGAAATAACCCCCACATCAGGCTTTGTGCTGTCAGCACCTCTCACCTCTCTCTCTGCCCCTCCTCCTGCTTGGGCTCCTACATATGTGCTCTCTCTCTCAAAAAAAAAAAAAACAGTCAAAAAAATTAAAAAATAAACGTACACATTACTATTCATAGGAGTCACAGGATGTATTACCCCAATAAGCTGTTTTATTAACTCACTAACATTGAATAGAGATGTTTTTTAGAGTTGCAGTCTTTGAAGTGAAACAGATACATACCCTTGAGACCAGACACACTGGCATCAAAAAACAGAAGATAGAATCTTAAGAACATGATTTCATTCTCCACCAATGACTGAATGTTACCCCTTGAGAGCCTAATTTTTGCCTTTAAAAACCCTTACTTGTAAGCTGCCAGGCAGTTGGAGATTTTGAGCATTAGCTTCCTGTTCTGGATGCCACCACATGAATAAATAGCCTGTATTTCTTCACTGCCAAAGCACAGAATGCACGGGGCACCCAGACTGTGGTTTGGTTTGGTTACAAGATGGTAATACTCTCTCCCCTTCTCCCCTTTTCCTTCCTCCCTCCCCTCTCCTCCTCTTACCTTTCCTTCCTCTCTCTCTCCCTTCCTTCTTTCCTTCCTTCCTCCATTCCTTCCTTCCTTCCTTCCTTCCTTCCTTCCTTCCTTTTTTCTTGATACTAAACACAACCTAGCACATCCTAATTAATGCAAACTTCACACCTACTTCACATAGTTGTAAGGATTAAACATCAAGAATATAATCCTGGGGGCTAGGGACACATAATAAGTCTAATACATTTATTATTATTTTATATCACCCAAACTCATTGTATTAGGGATAAAAATGCTGAGGCTTAAAGGAGATAAGTGATTTACCCACAACCAAACAACTAATTTTGAATATAGTTAAAAATTTACAATTTAGACTTCCTTAAAATATATTGCAATCTGTGCCCAAACAGAGGTGCAGGGAAAGAGACATTTAGGTGCATTGAATCTGTTGAGTGTGAGGTTAGTCAATTAAAACTGACAACTGATGGGGCACGTGAGTGGCTCAGTCTGTTGAGTGTCCAAACTCTCAATTTTAGCTCAGGTCATGAATTCAGGATCCTGGGATCAAGCCCTGCATTATGCCCCCCACTGAGCACAGAGCCTACTTAGGATTCTCTCTTCCCCTCTTCCTCTGTCCTTCTACTCATGCTAGGTCAGGTACTCTCTCTCTCTCTCTAAAATTTAAAAAAAACAAAAACCTTTTAAATAATAAAAATGACAACTGAATTTATTTCAAGAAAGTAGCCAGCTTGTTAATATTTTAGCGATAACCAATGTTGATCTCAAGTTTGTAATTGTCAGGTGGTACTTATTAGTAATTTAGCTAACTATATCCACTCATGAAATTTTTCACATTTTTGAAGAGGAGTCATTCTTTCTCTAACTTTTTTTAACTTTAAATGTTTTTTATTGAGCATTCTGGAAGTAGTAATGACCTACTTAAAAAAAAAAAAAAGAGTAACCCTTTGAGAGAAATTCCCAGTAAACATGTTACTTTAGAATGGCATATTACTGATTAAATTACCAATTCACAGAATACATAGGGGAGCAAATTTTGCCACCCCCAGAAATGCCTCTTTGGCATATTGGTTATTTTAAGTTGGTTATTTGTAAGAAACTTCAAACATAGGACAAGCTCTGAAATCTGAGTAAAGTTATCCTTTTGTGAAGATAAATTTACATATATAAGGGAATCTCCATTTATAAGGTGTCTGCTTTGCTGACCCAGGAAAAAGAGGGGAAGAAGGGGGGATAACTCTAACTCTCTAGGAAGTCTTATCAATGAAAAAGACAGCTACTTAAATCTGCAGAGCAACCTTACCTGTGTTTACTGGGCTTTTCCTGGTGACCTTCCCTAACTGACTGCCTACCCCCAATATCTGTTTTTGTCTTTGGCTGAGGATGGTATTTAATTGAGGAATTACTCAGTTTTCCTGGGATTCTCTCCAGCCTGCAGGAGGTATACATATAACTGAACTATGTTTGATTTTCTCCTCCTAATCTGTCCCATGTCAAGTTGATTCTTAGACCAGCTAGAAACACTTCTAAGAGTAGAGAAGAAATTTCCCTCCCCAACTCTCTTACAAATAGAGATTTCCCTTATAAATGTAAATATTTCTTACAAAAGTGTTACTTCTACTTGCATTTCAGAGCTTCTCCTGTGTTTGTAGTTTCTCAAAAATAGCCAGCTTAAACTAATCAGTGTGCCAAGAGGCCTATCTTGGGGTGGAAAAATTTGCTGTCTTACAAATACAATAATTACTATAAATATTTTTTACTTCAAGTATTTTTCTAGTGTCTTTATAAATTACTCCAATTAAAGTGATTTTGAGTTAGAATTTTTTTTTCCTGTTGGTAGCTTTTCATTGTGAGTCAATATGTGCTGATGATTCTGCTTGTGGATTTGGCAAACTTCTGTAACTCTATGGATTCTCTCCATAGAGAATGCCCTTTGGAAGATTACTCATACCCAGCTCCCAAGTGGTGATCTTGTAATGGAGTAATCGTGAGTCTACTCCTTGGTAAGCTCCAGGTA
>NC_043706.1:126393238-126467790 GCF_006229205.1 Suricata suricatta | reverse complement strand
CAGGCATAAAGATGCACAGGCTTACTGGGGAAACACGCCTATAATGTATTTTATATTATGTTAATGAAGCTTGTTCTTATCTTTAAAGTGGAGACTTTCACATTATAAGGGAGCAGAGGTAACTGTTGGACCAGAGGAAGGGTATGGGTGTTATGCCCAAGATTTCAATATCGTCCCCAAAAACCAGAGACCTCCAGGGAGACCGAGTCACACATGCAAAAACAAAGGGCTTTATTACGGGCATAGGCTCGCCGGACCTAAACTCAGGCTCACAGACTTCACCAGCACAGTGGATCCATGCTGACAGCCCCGAACAAAGGCGGGATAGGGCCTTTTATGGGGTCTGGGAAGGGGGAGTTACAGGAAATTGTGACACAGGTACAGTGATCCAATCACAACATTTAGAGTATTAACCAATCACAGAGTGGACCCAGGACCCATGATCCTCACGTAGGGTGTAATGAGCCTTAAGCAATAAGTGATTACCTATAGCTTCTATTTCTAGGCCTGCCCTTAGGATTGTTAAGGGTGTTACAAGGGTGTTCCCTCCTGCCTTGGGCAATGTGTGCCCTTTTATTGTCTAATGATTCTGAGAAACCAACCCCTAGGCCTCCAAGGTCAGAGGGGAAACTTGAAGCCTGTCATAGAGTCAGTTTGATTCAGACCTGCATCCTTACATGGGCATGCTCCGAGAGCCAGAGCTCACCTAAAAGGATTAGGGTCTTGGGCTCACTCCTCATGTAAGGAAAACAGGACCTTGCTTACTTTTAATACCCCCGCAGGGAGTTTTGCCACTGACTTATTGTCGCCAATACAGTTAGACTATTTCCTGTGGCCTCTGATATTTGCATTCTCTTTGTTCCCTTAAAACCCTTAAGTGCTAAGCTTTTTGCATTTCTTTGTAATTCTGATACTTCTTGGAAAGTTCTGCAAAAAGTGCATACATCAGGGAAGTAGGGCAGAGATCAAAGAAAATAGCCAGGGGCCTAAAACTGACTTCTCTTGTGGCTCTAAAACTTTGTCTCATCTTTCTTTTTATGGGGACCCCTAACTCTTTCTGCTTACAATTCTAGAGCAGACAATATACATTTTCTATTATTTTGCTACCTAGACTAAGCATGCTATTTTGTATAAAGAGCTTACAGAACAGTTTTCAGTGTACTATTGTTGCAGGAATTTTTACAATATCCAAGGTTTGTTGTCTCCATGCTTTGAAGAATGAAGAGGTGGGCACAAAATAAATGAGCAGCAGACCAAAGTTTATTAGCGTATAAGATCAGAAAGAAAGAAAAGTATGAAAGCTCTCTTTACAGAGAGGGGGCATTAAAAGTAAAGGCCCGGCGCCTGGGTGGCTCAGTCAGTTGAGCTTCCGGCTTCAGCTCCGGTCATGATCTCGCCATTCGTGGGTTCGAGCCCCGCGTTGGGCTCTGTGCTGACTGACACCTAGCTCAGAGCCAGGAGCTGTAAGGACCCAAGACTAAACCAAACAGGCTGTAAGTTCCCCCTCTGATCTAGAAGGCCTAGGTTTCAGTTCCCCGAAACTAACAGGCAGTTACACATTGCCTAGAGCAAGAGAGACCACCTTCAAAATACCCAATCAGGGAAGGCCAGCTACCACTCTCCACATTCCTAAGGGTGAAGCTTGCAGATGGGAACTTTAGATAGGACCCTGTGACCTAATGTTAAAGTTAACTGGATGGTCGCCGAACAAGACCCTAGGCTCGCCCTGTGTTTGGTTGATTTTAAAGGTACTCTAAATGTTGTAATTGGATCCCACTAGTAGTAATGAATACTCTAGACAATGTGAATGGTTAAACCTGCTTTCGATAATATTGTATAATTATGATTGGGTCACTGTACCTATGTCACAATTTCCTGTAACTCCCTCTCCCCAAACCCCATAAAAACTCTGCTCAGCCCTTGTTCGGGGCTCTCAGTACGGATCCACTGCACTGGTGAAGTCTGTGAGCCCGAACTTAGGCCCGGCGAGCCTAAGCCATAATAATAAATGCCCTTTGCTTTTACATGAGTGACTCGGTCTCCCTGGCGGTTTCTGGTTTTGGGGTGATATTGAAATCTTGGGCATTACAGAGCCTGCTTCGGATTCTGTGTCTCCCTCTCTCTCTGACCCTCCCCTGCTCACGCTGTCTCTCTCTGTCTCTCAAAAATAAATAAAACATTAAAAAAAAAAAGGTAAAGGCCTATGACTATAGGCAAAAGTCTGTTAGGCTCCCTTCCCTCCCCCCTTGTTCCTTCTCAAGTTCCATGCTTGTTGGCTAGGTAACTCTAAATGCCTAGTCATTCCTTTATGATTGGTTTATTTTTATCATATCAAGGATGGTCTATGGCCATCCCTTCCTTGTGGGTCCTACATTTTACGGTCTACTACTTATTTTTGTCAGGTCTTTTGTTTGTCAAATTTCTGAGGGGAGCAGGTGGTGTCTGTTGGATTCTTAAGAGGAATTTTATACTTGAGGGAGTTTGCTTCAGGTCAGTCATTCTCAGAAGAATTGTTTTAGAATATGTGTTTTTCCTCCACCCACTCAGGTATCTTTAAGCCCTGGACTCTTCTTTTACTGCCTACTGAATCCTACCTTTCCCTATCATACAATTTTTAAAATAACATCAGCATCATTTTCCGCACAGTGTGGTGGTTCAGAGTATGGGCTTCGGAGCCCAGGGAGTGTGCTACAGCTCTACACCCCACTAACTCTGTGATCTTAGGCAAGTTTCTTGATATTTCTGAGCCTCAGTTTTCTCATCTATAAAATGAGAAGAAGCTCTACCTCAAAGGATGTTACAAATTAAATGTGGCATGAAATATAAAATTCATGGAATAAATAATAATCATCATCAAATAACTACTAACATAATCTTAGAAACCAGTCTAAAGGAATATTATATAGAGTAAATCTTTGGTGTGAAATAATTCTTCATACTATTTATAGGATTTGAAAGTTTTTAAACAATCTAAGTGTCTAACAATAAGTGTGATTAAAGAAAATTACGAGATATCCGTATAACAAAGTTGATGGAGTATTTTTGGTAATATCAGTAAGAAATGCTTTTAATGCTTTTAGCATGTGAATATTCAATAGATTTCTTTAATGATTTACCCCAGGGGCAGTTGATTAGGTGGCTCTGTTGATTTGGCATCTGACCGTCTCAGGTCTTGATCTCGTGGTTAGTGAGTTGGAGCCCCGAGTCGGGCTCTGTGCTGACAGCTCAGAGCCTGGAGCCTGCTTCGGATTCTGTGTCTCCCTCTCCACCCTCTCCCCCACTTCACTCTGTCTCTGTCTCTCTCAACAAATAAATAAACATCAAAATAATTTTAAAAAGAAAAGAAACATTAAAAAAATGATTTACCCTAAGCCTCCACATAGCAAGTAAATGCAGTATTCTGTTGAGTCTTTGAAGAGAAAACATTGCCTTTCATATTTGCCTGCACCTCTTCCTTCCTGTTTCAGCTGCTGCTTTGTGATCTGTTTTGGCTGTGGCCTGCAGGTGTTTGCCCCTGTGAATGAGCCTTGAATCTCTCCATAGCCATCTCTCCCCATCTATTCCTGGCTTGAACTGCCAGCATGGTGACACTGATCCCCTCTCGACCTCTAACATCCTCTGAGGCTCTCTCCCTTGCTGTGCTTAGAGCTCAGTGTCCCTTGCTCCTGATCTCTGTTATTGATGTCATCTGCACCATTTACCAGGCTGGCCTGCTGCTCAACTATACCAAAACAGGTATATAACTGTTTTGTATCTGACTCTTATGATATACAGTGTTTATCTTTCCTACTGACCTACAGGGAGATCCCTGCCCCTTCTTGTGGCTTCTTCTAAATTTTACAAGTGGGGGAGTGGGAGTTGGAAAACTTGTTAGATCCCTGAAAATCCACTCTTGCCATTGAGCCACACAGCCTCTCCATCACTGAGGTTTTGAGGGGCTTAGTCACTACCTCTCTGCCCAAGTCCTGTTGGTGTTTCTTACCCAGATTCCATTCTTTATTCCCATGACTTTGTTTTCCCTTTCAGGTCATCTCTTACTCCTCCCCCTAGTCTGGCTTACACAAGACCATCCTATCTATCAGCTATGCTATTATATATTTGAAATTGCTGCATGTTTTTTTTTAAGTTTTTTAATGTTTTTTATTTACTTTTGAGAGACAGAGAGAGAGAGCGCAAGCACGGGAGGATCAGAGAGAGAGGGAGACACAGAATCTGAAGACAAACTCTAGGCTCTGAGCTAGCTGTCAGCACAGAGCCCAAAGCGGGGCTCAAACCGTGAGATCATGACCTGAGCTGAAGTCGGAGGCTTAACTGACTGAGCCACCCAGGCACCCCTAAATTGCTGCATGTTTGAACTTCTCAGTTGAGCATCCAGTCTGAATTATTCCTCAAAGGTTCCTGAATCTGGATTCCATGGGGGTAGGGAACTTTGCTTCAAGTGCAAGTGATCAACTCTGATCAAGTAGAAATCCTTGCTTAGGTCATAATGCAAAATTGAAAAAGCAGGAAAAAATTATAAAAAGAAGATGACCTAACTCGTTAAAGCCAAACTTACTGGCATGAGAATCACTAGAAGAAAAAGATCAAAATGTCTGTAATATTAATATTTGGATGACATGACTATAGATTTATTTACAAATTTCTATATTTCTACCACACATTTTAATAGAAAAATGATACAATTTAAGAAATCGTTGCAAAGAAATAATCTGGAGGCTAACATCAAATTTATTTAAAGGACAGCTGCACTTTAATTTTCTTTTGTGGGGCCCCTGGGTGGCTCAGCTGGTTAAATATCTGACTCTCGATATTGGTTCAGGTCATGATCTCATGATCTGTGAGCTTGAGCCCCACGTTGACGCTGTTAGTACAGAGCCTGCTTGGGATTCTTTTCTCCCTCTCTCTCTGCTCCTCCCTCTCTCCCTCAAAAATAAATAAATTTTAAAAGGTAAATAATTCATTAATTAATTAATTTTTTAAAAATAAAACCATCTTTTTTAAAAAGTCCACTGTTATAAATAAATACATTAATTAATTAATAAAAATTTCTTGTGTGATTTTTGCCTTGCTAAAAGAAATAGGAGTTTCTTTGGCTGATTCTAGAAGCACTTGTTCTCACTTCAAGCTCTTTAAGACAGCTTTATCTTGCTTCTACAGCTCTTTGTTTTCTATTATCTTTATCTGTATTGGTATCTGTGCCTATGTGTATGTATGTTTAGCTATCTATCTACCATCTGTCATCTCCATATTCCCATCTAGAGCAGATACTGTTAGTGCCCTGCTCTCTCTTGATATTCACCTTCCCCACATAGGCCGACTTTTAGGTTTCCAACTGCCAACATCTGTAACTCTTTGCTGGAAGGCTTTCTTTGGAGACAGGCGCCTGCAGAGGAGACACATTGGAAGTAACTGGAATTAGCATGCACCTCCCTCCCCAGTAGCTCCCAAGCATGGCAGGAATTGATAATTAAATGCTCCCCACATCCCTGTCCCATGGGGATGAGGGACATTATGAGGCATCCTCTCCACTGTCTCCCAGAGTCTCCAGCAGGACTGAGTCCCACAGTGGTAATCTGCCTGGAAACACACCGTTTATTAGCTGCATATCATTTGCTGCCTTGCCTCCCCACTTCGCTATTGGTGCTTCCAAGGATCACTTCCCCAATACACAACTTTCATTCAAATCATGCTCTCAGGGTCTGTTTCTAGGTAAATCCATTCCAATAAGATATTCACATTCATATCTATTTCCTAGAGTTCATAAAAAAAGGGCTTATGGGTTATAGCTGGCTCTGAGCTAAGCCTGAGCTCAAAATGTGGCAAGGTGCTAACAAAATTAGCATAATTTTAGGCAGCAATACTAGAACAATGGTTAAAATGAATTAGAGTATTAGTGCAGTACTATGTCTAGTTCTGGATGCAACATTTTTAAAGGATACTCAAATATTGGAAATATCACCTTGGCCTGATTAGGAGTTTAGAAACCTAATAATAAAGATAACAGTTAAAGGAAGTGAAGCTATTTGGCTTGGGGAATAAACTACTAACTACTGGCATAATCACTATTCAAACGGTTGAAGGGGAGTCATGTACACAGTGCACTAAATTTATTCAATCTCTTTCCAGAGGGCAGAGCTCTGGATTCTGGTAAAAGAAAAGCAAGTTTTGAGTTCAGGAAAACAAAACCTTTTCTAACGATTAGAACTTTCCCTTTTCAAATGCAAGATCCTAGTCCCTGGAAATGTTTCAGCAGAGGGCAAACCCACCTGAATCCATCCTATTCCTAAAATAAACCCAAGTCACACACACACACACCTCATTATTCCCACTGAAAGTCCATCACCAGCATTTTGATAGTTTGATGCCATCAGACTGTCAGGCTTTCACACACCTTGCTGCTCCTAACGCCTTGTTTTCTGGTCCTCTCATACCTTCATCCTGGATGTGTGTCTTAGTTCTGTTCTCTTGCTAGCTTCCTGGACGCACATTGCTCTCCCAGTTTGTGGGGGGCTGTCTTCTCTCTTTCTGTACAAGTGCAGGTAATACGCCTTGTACCCCAGCTCCCCTACTTATCCCACCTTTGTCAGAAGTGACTCCTCACCTACCCCTTCCTGACACAGGAGGAGGAATAGGACAGAGAAAGAGTCAAAAATGGGGTGATAGCTTATTTTAAATGACTTCTAAATTTACTTCCAACTCAATAATTTTATGATTATTTTCCTTTTCACTGCTCATTCTTAAGCTTCTTCTCTCTCTCTCTTTTTTTTCCTTATTAATGTATAAGCCTTGTTTCCCAAGCTTCCATGAGAAAATCAAGCCAGTTTCTGGTTTAATGATGTCATTACTTCAACTCCCTAAACTAGGCTCTCCCTTTTTCCCACGTTCACCCCAAGTCTCAGTGGCTAGTTTTGCCTTTCACTTTGTCTAAAGATATGGACTTCTGTAAAGAAGGAACCTCCAGCCCATGCTTTTCCTATGGAAGATGGGTGCCCTGCTTCAGCAGGCTTGTGTTACCAGCAGCTCTCCTGCAGAGGACGCTGTTCCTCACACTTATTATTGCTTTGCCAGACCTTTGGCCAGACTCAGCGGTCACTGAGTATTGCCATGCTCTTCTGCTAGAAAGGCAGACCTTCTGCCCAGTGGGACAGCTCTTTCTGATGCCAAAAGGAGAGCTTGTTTCTCATGATGAAAACATGTGTTGTTCCATTTGGCAGAGTTAGGATCAGTAGGTGGAAATATAGAGCTCTGGACCCCATAAGGCTCTTGGAATAAATCTTCAGAGAACTAAGCTGGGAAAACTACATGGTGTTACAACACTCATTTCCTTTTCTCGACATTTACTTAGTATCTGCTTTGCCCTAAAGTCTCACAAATTGGATAGAAAAAAATGGATCTCCAACAAAAAAGAACTTAGAATCTATTAAGGGAAAGAGACATGCAAACCATAATGTAGTTGGGATGTGAATAAAATGCATATATACATAGTCTCCTGAGCTCTAGAGAGGAATACAAACTCACAGGCTCTGTGCTGGCTTAGGATGGAGCTCAAATCCCTGATGGGCCACTTGCTAGGTGAGAGACACTAGGCATGTTATTTCAGTATTCTAAAATATCCTTGTAGCAGTGGTGCTGGGAAGATTAAATGAGAACGAATGTGAAGAACCTAGCAAAATGTCTGGCACAGAGTAAGTGGATGAACACGTCGCTTCCCTTCTCTGTGATTCCCTCTCAAAATAGTCTCCGGAGAAATTATTGGGGTAGTTATTCATACATCATTTGTGGTATCTGGATCGCAGACCCAACTGCTTCAAATGTCTTCCTTATGTGAAGTTTCTGGACTCTCCAACTGGAGGTCCTTATGACCAACTGGGCAATCTGAGGGTATCTTTGGACTACACACCTGAAACATTTTCTTTTTTCTTCTTCTCTTTCTTCTCCTCCTCAGACTCTTCCTCCTCCTCCTCCTTCTCCTTCTTCTCCTCTTTCCTTCTTCCCCTTCTCCTTCTTCCCCTTCTCCTCCTCCTCCTCCTTTTTCTCTTTTCTTTGTTTCTCATTCTATCTCCTATGACTTTTCTCTCTAAGACATCAAGCTCCCATTCTATTTTCTGGACACAGTTTTGAAACTCTCTGGTGTCTCAGCCCCTGATTCTGTAGATTTCTTCAACATCAGCTTTCCTGTATGCTGCTTGCTCTTACCATTTAAATGCATCACAATCTCATGAATGTGGTCCTTGTACCATCACTGTTCTCCCCTTGGACAACACTTGGTAGATACTTTACCTTGCAGGTGTCTTATAGCAGAAGGTGTGAATAATAGGAGCTCACTTGCTTTGAAGACCAGTGAAGTCTCTATTGAAATACAAGGGAATAGAACTTGAAATGTAAGGGAACAGAGGAAGATATTAATAGCTTAAGATACTGAGTCCCTCTATTGTGTGAGCCTGTGGGGCTCAAATAAAACAAAGATGCAGCCTTCTTATGCCTCTGTCTCCAGAGCTTTGCTGGAGACCCAGGGGTCTGTCAACTCTCACACATTCTATCATAATGATGAAAGACAATGTCTGGCAGAGCATTGAATATCCAAATTCTGGAGTTAATTTTAAATTTAGAGTTTCAGGGGGCACGTGGGTGGCTCAGTCAGTTAAGCGTCTGACTTTAGCTCGGGTCATGATCTCACGGTTTGTGGGTCTGAGCCCCGCATTGGGCTCTGTGCTGAATGCTTGCTCAGAGCCTCGAGCCTCCTTTGGATTGTGTGTCTCCTTCTTTCTCTGCCCCTCTCCTGCTCACACTTTCACTCTGTGTCTCAAAAATAAATAAATGTAAATAATTTTTAAAAATTTAGAGTTACAGGTCCCACCTTCCTCATCATCAAACTGTACTCTTCTTTGTCACCTACCTGGTCTGTAGGTCTTGTGTGATGTTCTCCAGCTTTCATCTACCAGACATGTTGTGAGCAAAATCAGACCATTGTCATTGTTTTTTGTACCAGTCTATTTCTCTTGTTGTACCTCTTACAAAGTATGGGGAAGGAATGCACACATTTAATAAATAGAAAATATTTATTATACAGCATTATCAAGGTTGTTTGACAAAGGCAGTAATGAGCCAAAGGAAAACACTTTTACAAGAAGCTAAACAAAGTGTATAAGCACGTCTATCAAGGTGAAAAGTATCTTCCCTTTAGGTATAAGATATGTCCGTGTACATTTCCAATTTTGAACAATTATCCTGTAAGAGGTAACATCTAATCATGATAATATTGGGCATTCGGAAAAATAATGTGATTGGTGTTGGAATTGTTCACCAGATGTTTTAGACCAAAACCTCAGAACAAACCGAATCATACATAGTAGAGCAGTTTTCCTGATCTATTCTTACTTTTAAAAAATCTGAACGCACAAGCCCTGTGATAACAAGGACACATGTTAGTGGCATTAAGACATAAAACGTGTCTCACGAGTAATTGATAGCAGGTTTTAGTTGCGAGTTTGCCAGGAAGTTGACTACCTACTAAGCACGGGGACCGTCTAGTCCCTCATTCTCCTTCACTACAGTGAAAACATGGAATTGAAATCCTTGTTTCAGTCAGCAGGTCTTTCTACCAAAGGTGTTACAAAATAATTGTTTAAAAGAAAGGCAGTCCATTCTTGTCATGGAACTGACTAAACTTGGCAGTGGAGTATGGGAAGGCATAAGAAACACGAGCCTCAAACATCGAAGCTGATGTTAAATTCTGAACGAATGATGAGGCGGGTATTTAAAGATTCTAAGATGATTTTTGGCTGAGAAATCAGCTTCCCCATGAAGGCAGCATATTCAAATATGACTGCACATAAGGCATAAACAGATATTTCAAGGGGTAAGATTCATTCCAGAAATAATAGAAGAAATCGAAATGGCAAGAGAAATCACTTTCACTGGGTGTAAAAAAAAGGATACAATTAAACAACTGGATTACACGTCCATGGATTGTACACACCGTACAAAACAAAATGTAAAGAAAAGGGATGACAGTGAAAAGTACGTGGAAATGAAAATGAAAAGAAAGCAAAAAGTGATAGATAACTTGAGAAATTATGACCAGACAGAGAGGTTAGCATATGCTTTATAAATAAACATTGAAAGCTCAAGTCACTGCGGAAAATCTTTTTTAAAAAAATCTAAAGTGACCTGAAATCATCTCAATACTTCAATCTTATGTCTTAATAATGATGTCTGAGAATCTATAAAATGTACTTTTTTCTTGTAACCCACAGTTTTTGTGAATTTTTAACACAACAAATTTTCAAGCCACTTCATTATAACATATTCCACATCATAAAATATCTGAAAAATAGTTCCCTTTTAGAAGAGAGAGGACCATCTGAGCAGCATAGGAAAACCATTGGACCACAGCATCAAACTGTCAAAGAGCTTTTGCAGATGTTGGTGACGGCATATAAAACATTATTGGAACATAAAAATATCTATACTATATTGGAAAGACAACTTCTAGTTGCAGTTACAGTGACGTCACAGTGCACAGATTTTATTATCACAAGTATACGAGGACACAGGAACACATTTACTCACAAGTTACAGGGAGTCTGCTGACAATAGGAAAGAGTTACTTGTCATTGAACCAGTAATAGTTGCTATGCGTACACCATGAAGATGGATGTGTTTCTGTAGTACAGAGGAGAAACAATGGCACCAAAATACACATACTGCATCTTAGAAGTTCAACTGGTAAGTATTATTTGCTACAGTAAATGTAAGGGTACAACTTTGCCACATGGTTTGTTCTCTTTAATTGAAGGGCAGAGAGGAGCCCCCTTGGCACGAACACAAGATACTCCACAAAACATCTTCTGCCAGTCTGAAAACAATCGCTCGTTCTCACCTTTTCTCCAAAATCACCACTATGGGAGTATCCAATATGGGGCACTATTTGTGCTGACTGTGTTCAAAGCCTCATGCGTACGCATTGTCTTGCTTCTCATTCTTTCCTCCCTTAGCACTCCTGATGAAGCACTTTTTGGTGATGATTTTGCTGATTCCTATTTTCCTAAATAGAGAGAAATCACAGAGCGGCAGGGTATCCATACAGGTTTTTCCCAGTGGGACAACAAGCCTGGCCCTGGGTGAGGTGCAGTGGATGAAGACAGGCTCCTGATGACCAGGAGTCTGTGGGCTCAGGAAAGAAGAAGGGCTGGAGAAAAAGGAGCTGCGGTCCCCGGGATAGTTCCACGCCTGCCCCTCCTTCACCCACCTGCTCTGTCTGGCTGCCCCACGGCTCACTACGAACACCACGAATACCATGATGTCAACTAATGATTCACCTGGCTGGTCCGTTGGTCTCTGTTCAAGCCAGCCAAGTGTGTGTGGGCGTGTATATCTATGCACAATGTCCAAGAGAGGAGATTATTTGTGTTGATTTTATTATTTATTATTTATTTATTTATGCGGTGAAAGTTGTTTATTATATGGGATTGTGCTTTGTCAGAATTCCCTTTCTTCCCAGAGAAAGCTTTTGAATGATCCATGAATCGAGATCCTTGCCCGGGTCACCTTCCGCGTACAGAGCACAGTTCCCTTGGGCCTCACCTAAGGCAGCAGCAACTCTTCCTTTCCTGCTGACTTCACCCTCCTCCCTCATCGCCTCCTCCCAGCCTTCCACACATCTCCGGAGGTGCTGATGCTCCCTGGATTCTCCTGCTTTTTCTACGCGTCTCCTTACAGGGTGGAAGAGCTTTGCTTATAGTCCCGCAGAATGACGGAGGCGTAGGTCACGTTGGGAGGGGTGCAGAGCACCGACTCGGACACGGGGGAGCTCGGCACCGAGCTGCCGGAGGCCACCGAGTCGCGGAAAGGCGACGGAGGCGTCAGGGCGGGCGACTCCTCGGGGACCGGTTTGCTGGCTGCCTGCAGGTCCTCGTCTTCCTCTTCCAGCTCGTCTTCCTCCGTGTTCCCTTCCCGCTCGTACAAGTACTCTTGCAGGAGCTTGAACCTCTCGCTGTCGTCCTCATCCTCGTCCTCTGCGGGCGGGGAGGCGGGCTCCTCCCCGAAGGTGCTCAGCTGCAGCGGGAGCATCTGCAGGTGCTGCGGGGGCGCGGGGGGCGGGTACAGCGACCGCACCCCGCACCCCGGGCCCCCGGGGACGGCGAGCACCGCGTTGAAATCGGGGATCCCGGTGCTGAAATTGTTGACCACTCCCTGTAGCTGGTCCATCAGGGACTTCTGCGGTTGCGGTGGCTGCTGGAGGGGAGGGGGCAAGCCCTTGGGGACGGCCGGCTCGGCCAGGAAGAGGGGGGTCTCCTCTGTGGTCAGGTGGGGCGGCAGAGGCGGGGTGCTCGCCGCGGGCGGCCCGCGTCGGTGCGCCACCGTGGAAGGACTGCTGGGAGGGCTGAAGCCAACCGGCTGGGCCTCCTCCTCCTCCACGTTGTAAAGGGTCTTGGTGCTGGTATCTGAAAAGGTCAGGCTCTTGCCGGAGCCCTGGTAACTTTTAGTGAGGGGCTTGATGACGGCCGTTTGGTTGCAGGCCGTCTCATTGGTCTTCACGTGCACAGAGAGGCGGTGCCACATGTGCTGTCCCTTGGGCACCTGTCTTCCACCTGGTTCAGACCATGACACAGACTTGCCATTAGAACTATGAATAAAATAGAGATGGATTTATTTGCAGATATATCATGTACACAGGGTAAGATACATACACATTAGATGTGATCCCAGCTCAATGCTATTTGATCCCCCCCCTCCCCACTTCACTCCCACTGTAGGCCTGGCCTCCAAGCCCTTAATCTCCCCTTATGAAAGGTCAAGACCAAAAGTTGCAGTCACCTCTGTGGCTGCAGTGATTCCATTCACCCTAAGACAAGGCAGAACAGTTTGAGCCTGAGAAAGTTGTAGGGGAGAAAAGCCAGCCTGTTGCAGAAATAGGGATTTTCATTTAGGTCTGAAATTTCACAAAGTTATCACACACCCACATACACACACATACCCCTAAGGTAACAACAAAATTGTCACTCAGGGCAAGCCTCTGAAAGATTCCAAAATTGATGGAGGAAACAAATAAAAGATAAAACTCTAGTTACACATGGACAACAGGACTAATTGACCGGAGCTCTTGCCTCCCTCTCTTCTCAGTCCCTGAAACAAATCAAAACACACATAAAAAGCTACTCTGGTGGTCCTTTTCGGTTATAAAATACATGCTTTGAGCTGCTCCTGCTGCTATGCAGGTGCCAGAGCAGCACGGTGACACACACGGCAGCTGTACGAAGGGAATAAAGCAGATGACAGAAAACCCGGACCCCTTCCACTTAACTGTGTCATTACTTTTTTTTTTTTTTTTTTTGGTCTGATGCATTTTCCCCGGCCCTTACAATGGATCACAATGCACGGAAAGGCCCCGATTCCCAGCAGCTGGTCTGGGATTTCCACACTGGAGATTTTAACTAGGTGTGTAAAGGAAGCCCAGCAAAATACAGATGCTTGGACCCTGGGTTAGTCCTTCACCATAGTTTGTCACGCAAATGAGACGAAATGAAGATTCAGAAAAAGAAGAAGTTACTGAGACAGAGGCCTGTTCCTGGCCTTTTCCTCATTGAGCTTTGGAGAAGAAAACTGTTAGGGTACAGCCAGACTCCAGCCTTATCAGCTTGCATCTTCCTGGGACCTTTATAAAACCAGTTAGATAAAAGGAGGAGGAGAAGGAGGTGAAAGAAGAAGGAGGAGGAGGAGGAGGAGGAGAAAGAGAAGAGGAAGGGAGGAATAAGAAGAAGAAGAAGAGGAAGAGGAGGGGGGAAGGAGGAGGGGGAGGAGGGGGAGGAGGGAAAGAGATGTATTGTGTGTATCATTCAAACTCTATTCTGTATGTTATAATTAATAACTCTGGTCTTACTTTTGGACTTTTAGCTGCTTTTATTCTGCATAACTTTCAGCAGATGGTGGTACCTTACCACAGCATACTATTAATAACAGCAGTGTTAATACTTAAATCAGGAAGTATATTTTTTTCGTGTGTGTGTGTGTGTGTGTGTGTTCAGTTTGCTTTTTCACTGTATCCATGAAAACAACAGAAAAAGTAGCCCAGTGTCAACACATTTTTGATGTTGAAAGGAATAGGGATAAGGAATATTTTTTTCTTAAGTGGATGTGTGAAATAGATTATTCTGTATCACAGTCTTTTGTTTGGGAAAATGCATGAAATGATCAATAGTTAATATAATGGTTTATTTAATCATTTTGAAGATACAAGAATGACTACTTCAAAATTATATGTGTGTCACATTTATGATGACAATAATGTTTTGACATTTTATATACTATTATCTTGAAAAGTGAAGTGAGCCAGTAAGTATGGAGTCTTGCAGAAATTCTGATACCTATTATATAAAATTCTGGATATAAAAGTCTCAAAATAGGTATAGTGGCGAAAATTTTGATCTCATTATTTGGGAAAAGGTAGTTCCTCTGTATAGCTTATAATTTATATACTGTATTTTTAATTGTCTAAGAAGAATCCCATCTCCAGAATACTATATGAAAATTAATATTTCTCTCAGATATATGCTTAATATATTCCCTGAGAATGTAGAAGCCCATGTAGATGCGAGATTACTGACTTTTCAGCTTTCACACACTCTTGAATACCTGACTTTCTTCCGAGTTGAGTAAAGTCAAGAGCAGATCGGTGTTTCCAGTACAAACAGCACTGAGCCAGCCGCCAAGACCAGAGTCCACAGTTCCTCCTCTGAGTTTGAAACCCTGGGTAAGTTCACCTCCAAGTTCCTTCTTTCCCAGTTTCCTCCACTTCCTACTCGACTCACACCATTTTTCTCTGTGCAGTCGTCATGACCCAGAAAGTATAAAACCACTGATTTGCTTCTTGCCTCATCTTTTAGATATGTTTTAGTGTACCATCCGACCTCAATGATTTGCATCACATTTAATTGCAGTAGAAAAATTCTTTCCTTCTCCTAATGCCGGCCACTCAATGCTTACTTTTAAAAAAATCATTAAACCAGAAGCGTGCCTCATGTCTTCATTTAGTTGTGTGTGTTTAAGAAATAAGTCTCTTGAGAACTAGTCTACACCTCACGTAACCACCGGGCTTACATACCTCAACAAAATGGTCACTCCAGTCTCCATATATGCTGGCAAAAAGCTATGCTTGTATTTCTGAGACCTGCTTCACTCACTCACTCACTCACTCACTCACTCACTCAAGCTAGCTTACTGCCTGGGGTTCCATGTGGGTCTCTTTTTAAGTCACATGCTTCCTATGTTAATGGTATTATTAATCATCTTGCATGTAGATGTAATTACAATTTAGTTCTGTTTTATCCAATATCTTTCTTATTCTTGTACTGGAAGATTTTCACCCTGACAATTAAAATTAGCAGCTTTTCCTTCCCTTCAGAGTCTTGCTCCAGATTTGCAGTAAAGCACTGTTTAATTAGGAAGCAGTTCTAATGTCCCCGGGCATTTATCAGATTAAGAAAATTAGATTCTCCTTTTCATCTTCAAGGACAAAATAAACTGCTTCCTGAAAACCAGAGATAGTGAAGGAAATGTATAATCTCATAGAAACTGCAGCACAGAGCATAAACTTTGGTCCTCCTGAATTAGTTGTTTCTGATGTGTAGTCCATATAAAGCTTGAATGGTCCATGAATCTACAAATATGATAAGCTTTCCTTTTAGACTGAATCAATATTATATCCTCATAGATTATGCACTGTTATTTTCAGGTGCATGTAAATGCTATTATGACAAAGTGTGCTGCTAGATGCAAGTGTAGCTAAATTCTGAGAAGCTTTCTTGTGTTTTGTGTTCAGGTGGCTACTAAAAAAATGTACAATTACTATCATCAGTTTGGGGGAAGGTTTAATAAGCATTTTGGTGTGGAAAGGAATTGCCTTATTTGCAAATGTTCAGAACCCATTGCTATGATATTAGGAAGCGAAAAATATATAAAATATGAGGCAGCAAAAGGGAATACATGCATTATAAAAATGCAATAGTACTATGAAATAAATCTCCCACTTAATCCTGGATAACTTTAATACCTTGTGTTTCAGCCATCAGCTTCTTCCTTCTATTATTTAATTTTATTCGGTTTCCTGATCCTAGGAAAAGTAACCTAGTCTAGAAACACCACATAACTGTCACAAAGCACCCCATCTTGTTCTCACTTCAGAAGACAGACGTCAGGCCTAAAACGATCTCATATTTGAAGATCAAGTGCAGTAACATTTGGCCTGAATACCTCAGGTGGCTAAATATATTTATGGATACTGGAGTTATTGGAGGACATGGCTGTTTGGCTGGCGAGGAACCAGGAGGTAGAGGGGGGTCGGTCCTGGGAGTGTGCAGGGCCAAGGGGCCTGGGGCCACAGTGCCAGCGCAGAGAGGCTTGGGGTCCTGGTTTGGTCTCTCTTTCATTAGGTAAGTATAACAATCCCCTCCAGTCAGAAAATCCACTATTTACAGCACTTTGGAGAATGGTTGGAAGTGGGTGGTGTAAACAGATGAGTATATCTTTGGCATTCAGAGTGATCTCGTCTGTTTTATTTGTTTCAGTAAGTACTAGTTACATCTGCAGAGTACACTGCTCTCTGCTCCAGAGAGGTCTAAAACGGGAATCACAGTGGGTGGGTGTTTGCGATCCGGAGGGTAGCAGCCTGCACAAGCTGCCTGAGGGGAAGCTTACACAACACCTGTCTCCCTTATGTCCAACTCAAGTCTTGGCCACGAGGCTTAATAGCTTCACAACAGACATAAGGATGGCGGCCTGAGAGCCCACAGATAAGACAAGACCTTCACGTAAGGAGTGGGGGAGACTCACTCCTTGGAACCTGAAGAGGTTAGCATTTGCTTTCTCTGAAAATGAAAATGGAAGCAGGAAATGCCATTGAGTCACAGCATGGAGCGCGTGGCTTACCAAGCTAACAAAATAAACCAAAGCTCCACATTTATGGGCACATCTGCCGAGGTCGTGTAGCTACAGTTGGGACACACAGCGGGCCTTTCAAAATGGCTGGTGCTGCCCCAGCTGAGATACTTGGCAAGGAATGCCACAGACATGCTGGATGAATACCTCACCTCTCCCTGCTTCAGGGAGCTGGGACTAGAATGAAGTCTGAGGAGTGATTCCTGCAGAATCGCAGGCATAGGACCTATTTGAAACCGTATGAGTCAGACTTATTTTCTTAGGCAACGCCAAGTTCGTCTTCAGTACAGAGGACTTCCACTGATGCCAGTTACACTTTTGAAAGCTTTCCAAAAAAATCTGAATATTCAGTATAGAGTCTCTGGAAGCCCATAGGAACATAATTAAAATTTCTCACCTTTCTGATTCACTACTAGTAAGGTAGAAAATCTCTGAATGTATTATTGGAGACAAATGCTTTTTGACTACACGGGAACTTGGTAGTTTCTGCTGATACCAGTCTTAAATAGCATTGTGAATGTATTCCTCTCCTTGGATTCTAACATCATTAGCTAGTCAGAGAACCACTTGGCTTGCTGAAATTTACAATATCACATAGTCTAAATATACAGCCCTTTTTAAAAAGTCTTTAGTTAATCACAATCTATATGTTAAAGCTATATGATACAGGATAAAAGACAACACAAAGGAAATCAGTTGGCCCTAACAGGCTTGTGTTTTCTTCAGTGAATCAAGTAAGAAAAAGACATCCACAAATAAAATGATCTCACTAACGTCAATGAAGTATGGAAGGCTCCATGATCTTTGGGCATAAGGTGTGCTGTTTTGAGAAAACTGACAAATCTGTTTTGAAGCAATGAGTAGAATTCTGATGGTTCCTGAAGTTTGTCTGAGTACGTTTTAAATGGCCACTCATTCAACCTAATCATGGTTACTGGCTGAGGAAAAAAAACCCATGCCAAGCTTATTGACGACATCATTGGTACCAGAGTATTGTCTTAGCAGAGCTATATCAGCTGCAATGATATTCCTCTAGGAAGTAGAGATGAGCCTAGGTTATGTTCCCTTTGAAGGAACTTCAAGTCAAGCATTATTGTATCTTCTGTGTTCTGTGCTACCAGACTTGTAATTTCAACAGGTCATTTCATGTTCTTCATCTCTAAACCTGGAGTCCTCATGGTTTGTTCTGGAACCATAGGGTAGCTAAATTGCCCTGTGAGGCAGGATAGATATGGTCCAGTAGGAAGCTTTATCTCCATCACTAGCCTCTTTACCTTGAATGTTCACAAAGCCATAGGAACTGAAGGTCACAGAGAGAATATCTTCTTTTGCTATTGTTTGTTGAGAAACAACAAGGGCTAAAAATAGACAGCCTCTTTTCAGTCTTTTCTGGATCTTTCACAGTCACCAGAAAGAAAGCTTAAACAGACCCCATTCTGAGAGCTCTTAACAACGAACCTATTAGCTTCGCAGATTGTTGCATTTTTGTTTTCTTTTTGTGTCACCTACCGAGAATGTACCCACTTTCAGCGTCTGTTTTTTCTTTTAGGCACTCACCTTGAAGTCATGAAATGTTAGGTGACTCTCCTCTCTTTCTGGCCCTGCTGTCACGGCAGGACAAGCACATCTACTATCCCCATCAATCCCTTTTGACAGGCAGCCAGCCGCTGTCATAATCATGATCTCCTTGCTGTGCCCTTGGTCAGACTCAACTCATGCTGCAAGAAATGCTCAATGCCTTTTGACTTGGGAAAAGCACAGAGGTTGCATCCAAGCAGACTAGAGTGGCTCTATCTAGATGTGTGGAGCCCCCTGGACCACCACCTGCAAGAAACATCTAGTGGGGCCACCATATTTGTCTAAGAGTCAGTATGATTTGACTGAGACCACTCTCTTTCTATTTGGGCTTTGAAGGGAATATCAGAACACAGACTTCCCAATGCACTCCACTGAGTGAAGATAAGAGACTCCATGGCCTCATACACTGGCCTCCACAGCCAGGTTCAGTAGCAAACATTTGAACCAATTGGGCTCTTCACATCTGAAGAGCTATTCAGGCCACAGACACCTCATCAGTGGGCTCCCTCCTGCTGCAGGAATGTGTACCTTTGACTCTCCCAGGAGTTTGAAGGGCTGTAAAGGAACAGCTGAAAATGACCACAGACTCTGTGCACAATGAATTGAACATGGTCTATGTTCTTTTGTTAACTTAAAGGGACACTGTCAAGATCTAAAGGTCAAAAATTGGACCAAACATGCACCATTTTTATCAGATGGGGAAAATCTGATAAAAACACTCAGGATCCTGGGGAAATAACTATTTTTCCTTTTTATAAAGCCCTCTTTTCATGGGATTCACAAAACCTTTGTTTTGTGCTCCCCAGGGTGTGGAGGGCTCACAGCAGAGGCCCATGTTCGTGCCCATCCCCTCAAACTGATATTATGGAACTCTCCATAGAAATTCAAGTTACAGCTTTTACTTTAATGCAGACAGGATCATTTCAAACATTTGTGCAACAGCAAAAAGGCAAAAAAAAAAAAAAAAGCAAAGAAAGAGCTCTGTTTGCCAAGGAAAAGCTGACAAATTTAAGAAGGGGGGAAATTCACTTTCAAGCTTGTGAGTGGGAGTCACAAACAAAAGTGAATCTCCACTGTTGGAAAAAGTGTTGCATCTTGCTTTGAAACTTAAGAAAGCAAAAAAAAAAAAAAAAAACCCAACAACTTGACAGTGTCCTTTTAAGAACGATGGACAATCAAATTAAGGCAGTCGTGCAAACCATGGCACGTCAATGAGTCCTCATTCTTGATGGCATGCACCACATCTGTTTCCATGTTAGAAAGTGGAAAAACCCAGGAGAGAGAAAGCAAGGGGCAAACCACTATATTTTCCATGCAGCTTCTCTTACACATTCACTGCAGTGTGGGGGTTTTCAAAGCTGCACATGTGCCGACGGACATTGGCTGGTGGGCGAGAATTCTGGCTGCCTCTTCCTGAAGATTGAAAAGAAAAAGACACCCAGTGAGTGAGTGGTTATACACGGGTACAGATATAGTGCTTGCACCACTCAGGCGGTGCCTGGGCCTGGGTCTATTAGCCTGGCTCCTGAGTCTTTCTCCACGTTATTCCCACCCCCATGTTCTGTGTCTTCCTTGCACTGCCTGGCTGTTTCTCACTGCCACACTCATTTCCAAAAGCCACATCAATGGAGTGCATTCTGTCTTTTATCGTATGAGACCATCTTTTTCCAAGTGGCAGATGCTGTTTCTGCTGTGTATATGTCTGTCCAAAATCAGCTCTCGTCCTCCATTTTTAACATCCCCCTTTCTTCCTGGTGGCAGCGGGCTCCACCTCCACGCACACTGATATGGGCAGAATCTTCCTGCCAAGCATCCCTCTTAAAGGATGTTCATGGATTAATGACTTACATTGTGAATTTTAGTTGCATTGCTAATTTCGTTTCATATTATGTTTTCACAAAAGCATTAATGTCACTTCCTATAAAGTTGCATTTATCTCTTGGTCACAGGACAGAATATGTCTAATGGTGGAAAGAGGGAGCAAGAGATTGGAGGAATCTGCCACGTGGGGAGAGTGTCCTCTCATTCCTTGGTTACAACCCTCCTTATACAGCACATAGGTGACCCGAGAAGGGGAGAGGATCATTGACTGGTCATGACAAAGTTAATGGAGCAGCCATGGGCAGTTGGCCTTTCCATCTTTTATTAGAGTGAAGAGCAGTGGGTTTTCCCATGAGTTAAGTAGCACTCAGTGGGATACAGTCATCTTGTTATTACTCCACATAAGACAGCTGCCAATCAGAGAAAATAATGTCAGGATTAAGATGGTAAAGGTGAGCCATCAGCAGGTGCCGTGGGTGGTATCGATGTGGTTGGTTGAATTGGGGGAATGTTGATATTAAGGAACTCTCAAGGATGAAGGCCCTTACAGGGGTATCTAAAAACTGACAATGATTCCCTATGTATCAGCATTGGACCACCTACTCCAACTCCTGGTGACAATCATCTGGTGTTAATCAGAAGAGCACCACGACAGCTGCAGGCAAGTCAAAGACTTTGGCTACATCCCCTATCTCTTTTTGTCCCATGAAAGCAGTCGAAGGAGGGGAAACAGAAGATGAAGGAGCCAGAGGTATTGTGGGAACAGACCACGTCCCTCCTTCTTCGACATCTTTCAGACAGGCCTGATGCATGCTAAGAAGGTGAGATATGAATTTAGAATTTGAAAAAAGAATTTGGACTAGATTTTTAATACCTGAAATCAAGGAGTCTGATCTGAATATAGAAGGTGGGAAACAAAGTTTTCCAGAGCACAGTTAAAGGTAAAAGAGAAAAATTAAAATTAATCAATATGTGTATTTTCTCCAAGGTTGGACCATTTAATAAAAAAGTACATGATCTACCCAGAACAACTTGAAATCCTTGCCCAAAGATAAAAACCTGAAACACCTTCATGTAACTTTTCTACTACTGCCATAATCCATTTATTTTTTAAAAAATAAAGATATAATATTAGCTATTAAACTTGCCAAAGTAATATGTCCTTGACATTCAATATGCCCACCTGAAATTACAAAAAAAACCATGAAAACATCAGAAGCTAGATGACCAGGGAGGAAAGTATGATGTTTAGATATATAAATGAAATGATCTGTAAGAAAGATTATTTAACGTACAAAATAATAAAACAACTTCATTTCTCATGAAGGCAGAAAATACATTCAAAGCATTCCCTTGCTAAGCTGCCTGCATCCCTTGAATCCTAGTTAATGCTACCTGTAGGTAATATCTACATGTAGCCTGGTCCAGTGGGCTGGCTTCAGGGCCCTGTGTCTAATACGGAGGCACAGTGGATCCCTCAGCAGAAGGGCCCTGCACTTGGGATTTCGTTGTCTATGGTCATCATTTTGAGATCTATAATCTTTTTATCACTTAGTGTTTGGGGAGTGTTGTGTGCTGGAGAGATGGAGCATGCGCCAGGGGCTGAGAGCCTCAGGGTCCCCGTGGTTCTGCCTCTCTGACTTCCCTGCTGCTCTTGGGACCCTCCAAGCTTTCCACTATCTGGCCCTACCCAGATCGCTGCCACTCTCATTTGCTGGCAGGGGCCTCTGGGCATGAGTGCAAGAAGGTCGAGTCAGGATCAGGCGCATCTCCAGGCAGCTATTGGCCATCCCCTCCTGGACCAGCAGGGCCACTGTGCAATTAACAGGTACACCGTAGGGGTGAGCCTCTCACCCATCCTCCAAACTTTTAGTCCACATGCTGTTTTTCTAATACCCTTTGAGATCATCAATCTACCAGGGGCTAGGGGAAGAGGGAGGGAAGAAGGGGAGAGGCTTGGTTCAATTTCCTGTGGTGTCTTCCTAGTGACTAGTGGGAGGGGAACCTGGCAGCCTGAGGGTTGCCCCTGCACGGAGTCACAGTGCAGTGAGAGGCCGTGGGGCCTGGCAGAGTCTGCACTTGCCTCCCAACCCCTGTGCAGGGGCACAGCACTAAATGGCAAATGAAAAACACAAGGACAGGTTGAAAAAGAGACCAGAGGAGAAAAGAAAAAGCTTAATATTGTAGTCTCTAGCATTGCCTTCTGTGTTTTCAACAAGTGGCCTCATGCTTTCTTTCTGCACTGGGCTGTGCAAATGATGTAGCTGGTCTTGTCTGCTGGGTGTATGCATGATGATAAAAACCACAGGGAAAGGCCTTGACAGCTCAGAGACATGATGTGCAGACATTAGCAGAGGTGCATGCCCAGACAGATGGCCCTTCTGTCTCCTGGGGATGGGGTGGGAGCTCACCGGCCTCTGTTACTGACTTGGAATCACTGCTGCAGTCAGTGGACAGCTCTGTGGTTCCTTCACAGGTTGCAGCAGTATTGGCAGCCAAACTCCACGCGGTCACTCCCAGCCATCCCAAAGCCGCCTTAATTAACTATTGATTGAAACAGTTGAAAAATTACAGCGTTTCCTTCCTGGTGCCATTTTTCAGTCTCTGACTCATTTCGTGGTTGAAGCGAAATGTAAATGACCTCTGCCTACAGAGCTTACTTTTTATGAAAGGGTGGTTGATCAAAGGTTACAAGCCAAAGCCTCGAAAAATCCATTGCCAGTGTCCATTTTATCAACTGCGTAAAAACTGAAAGGAGCTTGACTTCAGGGTATTTTTAGCAACTGTAAAACCACATATTCAACCAATCACAGATTTGGCAAGCCAGAGTAAAAGCTTGGAGGGAAAACGCAGCATATGGAGACTTGTCAAATATAAGCCCCAAATCTGTGCTTGAATCTTTTGGCAGAAACTGTGGATTTAAAGAAACCCCAGAAATTTAGTAAGAAAGATTCATCTTCAATTTCTTCTGAAAGTGCAGTCTTGTCTTTTCTTTCTTTTCTTTTCTCTTTTTTCTCTTCCTCCTTTCCTTTTCCTCCCTTCCTTCCTCCCTCCCTCTCTCCATCCCTTCCTGCTTCCTTTCCTCCCTCCCTTCCTTTTCCTTCCTTCCTTCCTTCCTTCCATCCTTCCTTCCTTCCATCCTTCCTTCTTTCCTTCCTTCCTCCTGGGTATATATCCACTGCTTGTTATACTTCCTTTCATTTATTCCCATTGTCCAAATCTTCCTTTGTAGAAGAGGGTATCTTTCTTTAAGTGTATTTAGTCCTATATGGCTTTGTTTTAATGTATCATTTTCTTTATAGTAGGTCACTCGTACATCGGTTTGTATGCTAGGAATTATTCTTCACATGAACTTGAGAAGTTGTTACAAACAAGTTTCACTCATTGCAGCTCCCCAGTAGGATGGCTGGAGAAGGACTCGGGAAGCCAGGCACTCTCCAACTGTGTATTTGCCTCATCAGACTCGGCTTTTACACTCATAAGGAAGGATTTTGGAAAAATAAATGTGAAAATGCCTCCAAATGGCAAAATGCTATACCAGTGTAATACATCACTGGTAAACCCCTTCCTCTGAAAGATGGAGGAACAAAAACATGGACAAAAGACCCAGATATTTTAATTCTGAGTATGTTTAGAGTAGACTAATCCATAGTATCTCAAACTTTACTTCATTTTACTTATGGCTATTAGTCACTTTCCTTATTCAATAATTTCAAGAACTAATAAACAGTTACTCTCCAAACTGTGGGGGATGTAGTTGGGGGGAGACATTAGTGACACTGAATGGATGTGGCAGGAGCAGGTGAAATCTAGCAACAGAGCAGGTTAGCTATCTGTGTCTGAAGTTGCGTGTCTATGATAGGTTTGGAGGTAGGTCTACTTTTAGCAGAGACAAAATGGTCTATACGATTCCAGATGGTCAGTTCACCATGGAAATAATAATGTGGCAGCTGTCCAGAGTAATCATACAGATTGGCAGCAACCACTCAAGACCATTTTAGCAGAGTATGGTTGTGGTTGTTGTTATAGATAAATATAGGACAATTTGTGCCTCTGATTGCTTTCTAAAGCCAAATGCATTTTTCTATTATCTGAATTTAAATATTTATTTCTCAACATTCACTCATCAGAGTGGAGAGTGGAGCTCCCCTGTCTATGCAGGTCATCTGTAAATGGTAATTTCTTCTACTCTTCATTTTAGTGCATGCATATCTAACATAGTACATTAATATTCTTTATATACACACACAATGCAGTCTTTCCGTAGAGGGGTAAAATACTGCTCTCTTTAAACATTCTTAATTATAAATATTCTAAGCTAGTAAGAGCTATAGAGAATGATCTAATAAAATTCAATTTAATTGTCATTATAGATTCATCAAATATGAACACTTTTGCCTTATTATAGTTTCTTTTCTTTTGAAAACATCAAGAAAATGTGTGAAGCCATCTGTATATGATTCTTAATATTAATCCTATTCTTTTGGGGGGAAAATTTGGTATGGATCATCACTTGACATATTTTAATACTTTTACAACATATGTATTCATATGTGTTAATACATAACACATGGTAGTGTTTAGCATGTTATTAGATTTTATACACAAAGCTTCATTCTCTATTTCCATTCAGCAATTTGCCTACTTTGCCCATTGGATATCACATTAATAGATAAAGCTCTAGTTTATTCACTTAAACTAAATTGAATACATACCACATTACCAAAAATATAATAAATTCTTCTACTGATGGCCACTTTGGTTCTTTCCTACATTTTGCTATTTTAAGCAATGCCGCAGTAAACATTCTTGATTATGTCTCCTTGGACACATAAATGGGAAAGTTGTTCTAAATTGGTGGATTGTTTGAGTGCACATTCAACAAATTACAATATACAACCAAATTCCTCTGCAAGGTGCTTGCACCATTTACACTAACATGTAAGAGTTTGTATTATTCTTTCCAATTCTGTTTGTTTTTCAGACATCCTCAAAATTCACTTACTATGAAAAATTTCAAAAACATAGAAACATAGAGAAAATGCTAAAATGAACCCCAATTTCCCTATTATCCAGCTCCAATAAAAATCAATATATATGTGAATCTCCTTTCATCTATACAAGCCAGTTATTAATTTTAAAGTAAAGCTAAATGGAAACACCTGGGTGGCTCAGTTGTTAAGCATCCAGCTCTTGATTTCAGCTCAGGTCATGATCTCACACCATTCATGGGTTCGTGCCCCACATTGGTCTCTGTGCTGACAGTGTGGAACCTGCCTGAGATTCTCTCTCTCTTTCTCTCTGCCCCTGTTCTGCCTGTGCTCTCTCTCAAAATAAATAAATAAACATTAAAAATAAATACATAAATAAAGTAAAGCAAAATCATTATGTCTTTTATCCATAAGCAATTCAGTATAAAGGTCTATAGTGTAGGTGCACATTTTTATAATAAAAGAAAAATAATAATATTTTCACACCTAAAGCACATTAATAGTTATTTAATATTTTATATTAAATGCTTAATATTAAATAGTATTTAGATTTCTGATTGTCTCATATTTTTTTATTTTTTATTTTTAAATCAGCGTCCAAACAAGATCTGCAAATTGTATTTTGTTGATGAGTCTCTTTAGACTTTTTTAATCTATAGATGTTCCCTTCTCCTTTTTGCTGGCTATTTATTTGTTGAAGAAAGACTGATTGTTTCCCAGATTATGGATTTTACTTGTTGAGTCTCTAAAGTGTGGTATGTTTTTCTGTGACCTATATTGCCTGTGAATTGACAGATCTGAGGGTTTGATCAGGTTCATGATTGCTTACACAGGGGGTATAATTATAGGAGGTAGTGTTTATTTTCTATTATACCAGACCAGAAGTCACATAAATTGGGTAGTCTATTAGACATATTAAGATTGATCAGTGCATTTAGGTGGGGTCACCCTAAAGCATACGTTACAAAACTTCCCAACAGCCCTTCCTCCAATGGTTTTAATAGTCATTGATGATCATTATGAAGATCAATTATTTTATTATAAAATTGCAAAATGGTAATATAATTCTATCATTTCTTCTGTATTTGTCATCTAGATTTCTTTTCTAAAGTAGAACTTCTCATCAGTTATTTAGTTCCTCTGATGTAGATTTCAAATAGATAACACAAGCCAAATAGTGATCTTTTCTTTTCTTTACCAATGTTCAGAATAATGACTTGGTTTTCTAGCACCCTCCAACAGTGATCAGTATATCACCTGTGAGTCGGTTTCTATTGTCTAACTGTTTCCATTGATTTTTTTGGTTATATTGTCCTAATTCTTCTATGTCCAAACATATAAGACACACACACACACACACACACACACACACACACACACACTAAGATTCTGTGGAGGCTGTAAATTGTAGATGGCATTATCTGTGCTACAGTTGCTTTAACACTTACTCTGTTAAGTAGAGGGGGACATATCATCTTAATCTCATCCAGCTCAGCTTTGAGCTGAGTCAAAGTAATTTTATAATTGGGCTAAGAATTGGTCTATGGTAAGGAACCCCTTCAGGACTTTTTTTTTAAGTTTAATTTATTTTGGAGAGAGAGAGTAAGGGAGGGTAGGGAGAGAGAAGGAAACAGAGAATCCTAAGCAGGTTCTGTGCTGTCAGTACAGAGCCAGATGCAGGGCTCAAATTCACAAATGGTGAGATCATAACTTTAGCCAATTGGACACTTAGCCATCTGAGCTACCTAGGTGCCCCTTTTCAGGATTTTAGCAGAACATCTGGTTGTGCACTAATACATCTCATCTGGTGGGTCTTTATCACCTCAGCATTAAGAGGCTGTGTGAGATTCTGGCCAGCTTTTCAAAGATTTTAGGTTTAGATTTTTGGCTTTCTGACCCACACATCCTCAGAATTAGGCAAATATGGGGCATCTGGGTGGCTCAGTCGGTTAAGCCTCCGACTTCAGCTCAGGTCAGATCTCACGTTCCTGGGTTCGAGCCCACGTCAGGCTCTGTGCTGACAGCTAGCTCAGAGCCTGGAACCTGCTTCCGGTTCTGTGTCTCCTTCTTTCTCTGCCCCTCCCCCTCTCATGCTCTGTCTCTCTCTGTATCAAAAATAAATAAAACATTAAAAAAAGATGGATTTGTTTCTAAATTATTAAAAAAATGAATTAGGTAAATGTCTTGATGTGGAACCTGAGTCTCCAATTTTGTCAGTCTGGCCTCACATGGTTGCTAAAGGTGTTTTCTGATTCTTCCCACAGGCAGTTCTATCTTCTCAGCATTGGAAGCCTCCAGAATAACTGTATCTCAGAAGTGTGTAGCTTATCTTTTAACCTTTCTGACCCACTCAACTGCAGACATTTGCAAATGATTTGAGAGAGAAGCTTGACAGGTGTCGAAGCCTCTCTGCCTTGATTTTATCGCTTCCACCTCGTGGCCACAGCATATCTTGTGCTTTCACTTCCCCCTCCATTGGCTCTGCTGGAGTCACACCTGGATACTCAGCCTGGGCCATGCCTGGCTACAAAGTCCCCAGCCAGGGCCTGGAGTTGGCAGATCTCCCTGGGAAAAGCAGCTGCAGATCATTGGTCCACTTCTCCGTCCTTCTCTCTCTGATATTCTAGTCTTGGTTTCCTTATCACTTCAGTAACTCCCTGATACTCTAAGAAGTTTCTGTCTTTCCTATATGTTCCCTGAACCTCTTACTCTTTGCAAAATTTTGCATGTAGTTCCTTCAGCATTCTAAGATGTGTATCAAGTTCTTGATCACATTGCAATACACATTATGTCTTTGCATTTCTCCTGTGATCCTTTTCACTTTTGTTATATAAGTAACGGATATTAATTCTTATTGACTGCATTTGGTAGGCCATAGTTTCTGAAGGCCAGGGTCCATGCCACATTTACCACTGTGTGCCAGTTATCCTCGATTTATCCTGCCCCAACTTTTGGATGTAAAAAGAAATCATAAAATCTCTCATGCAAAGAGTGAATAATTGCTTTTAAGAATGAAGGGAGTGCTTTGAAAGCCATGTCACAACAAAATGAGTAAACTTGGACTTTTGGGGGCATAAGAAGACATGTGGTCACCTACTTGTAGTAAATGAATGAATGATTGGAAAAAATCACAACAGAATGGAGAAATATTTCTAATAAAAATAAGTCATAAATACTTCCGAGCATACTTACTTCTCCAGTGAAAATTAAGTTTACAAATAATTAGTAAAAATAATGTGTGTATGTATTTGCATGTGTGTATATAAAAATGAGAATACCAACAAAAAAATAATAGTGGTTTTTCTCCATATATTGGTGGAATTTAGATAATTTTTATTTGCTAGCCTGTGTTTTCCTATATTTTACAAATTCCCTACAATAAATATTTATCACTTTTTAAAAAATATTAAAATAAATAGTACCTATTATTCCAAAAAGAAATTTATCATAACATATAGTTCAAAAGCAAAATTCCTTCTCTTCTAGGCTTTACCCCAATAAACCAAAGCATTGCATAGAATCTGTGAATGTATTTTCTTTTGCTGAAAAAAATCAAAAATTCTAAGAACATATATTAACATATGATCTAGTAAGAAAAAAAATAACAAATAGAAATTATAGAATTTGGACATTCATGCTAATATTTTTCACATAAACCAGTATGATATGGTAATACATATTTGAACGTTGACAAGAGAATAAATCTTAAGAGTTCTTATGCTATAGCAAAAGAAAATAAAAAACTTTGTGACTTTGTGTAGTGATAGATGTTAACTAGACTTATTGTGGTAATCATTTCACAATCTATACAAATATTGAGTGATTAAATTATACACTGAAACGAATCTAAAGTTATATTTCAATTATACCTTAATAAAAAAGGGGACATCAATTAAAAATTTTAAAAACTTCTACTAGATTGTCTCAAATTTCTGTCATAACTAATAGTCATTCAACTAAAGACTCTTCTTATGAAGCTAATTCTATTCCATCGTGATATAAGCCATTAATTTTGTGTATCTCTATAAATACAGATGGGGGTCACAGTTACCAAAATTGACTTAAATTATAGCATCCAGAACATGTTTGTATGTTCCGTACATTTACATATGTGCTTGTCTCTGATTTGAGTATGAATCATGTCTTAGGCTTCTTGTTTCTTCAGCATTTGTCAAATATCTAATTAAATTATACAAAAACCATGTTTGCCTAACATATTATGTATGGCATGCAAACAGTGATCATGACAAATTAATGCAGATGTTTGGAAAACAAAAAATAGCTGATAACTCATCATAACTTATGATACGTTAGTAAGCATAATTTCAAATTTAATTTTAACTTTGATCAATTAAAAATGATGAATCCTTGTTATATGTGATTTGCTAAGAAAGTCAGAAATGTCAATCAACTCGTTTCCGATTCCTTGACAAAATATAAAATATGAAAAAAAGAAAAAAGAAATCATTACTTTGGTAAAAAAGCTTAAAATTGAAGTTGGAACAATAGCAAAAAAATAAACCTAGAATTCTGTAAAACTCCCCATATTCTTGGCTATGACACTAACATCAATATTAGATATATGTTTCTACTAAAGTTTATTTTATCCTATCATTTCTTTTTAAGCAGAGGCATTAATATCTTCCTATTATCACCCATCAAACCTGAGAAAGAACCAAATAGTCGGTTATCATGTAGTTTCTTTCATAGTATTAGGTGTACAGACACTATGGCCCTAAAAGAAATTATAGTGATATCAGAGCTAACTGAAAAAGGAGAAAAGGAGATACTAAAATAGGGATAGAGGACATCTGCTTCCAGCTAAGATGTAATACCTTGGACTAAACCAAGTCTCCAGCTGAAAACAATTAGAAAAATCTGATTCAGTATTTTTAAAAAACCATTTAAAGACATTGAAAAGTGTCATGGCAACCAGAACCCAAGGTACCAATAAATCAGAATGAAGAGAACTTCAGAGACATAAGCAGGTCGTCTTCACACTCTTTTGCACTTGGAACATTTGATGATTTTTGGTTCAGGAAAACAGACTGGAAATCCAGGCAGAGGGTCTTAACTAAGAGGTAAACAAGCAAGAAAAACTTTTTATAAATGCTTAGGGCTGTAGACATAAAAATTGATTTGAAGTCTTCCAAGGCAGTGATGACTTGAGGAGCCAAGATTCTGGAGAGAGGCAAAACACACACACACACACACACACACACACACACACACACAGCAACAAAACAAAACGAGAGAGAGAGAGAGAGACAGAGAGAGAGAGAGACAGAGAGACAGAGAGACAGAGGCTAACACTTAGCAGATTCCCTAATGAAAAATGTGCAAATTTCAGACTGCACAAAGCATAAGAAACAATGTTAAATAGAAACTGTGGGAAGTCAGAATGAAGTTTTTGGAAGTATCACAGCCCTGAGGAATCAAAATTGAAGTTAAAGGCATTTAAAAAATGTTGAACCCAAGGAAACAGTGGGGACTCACAGAACCCCTGGATAGTTGTACCCTAGTCACAGGATGCACCAGGTGAAGCCGAATAAACTTTGTAAAACTACAATACACACTCACGTCATCTCAGTCCATCATTGGAGGATTTACATGTCAGGAATATATAAGTAAGTATTGATTGTGCAAAATAATAATAGTAATATAAAATAAAATTTAACATATGTGCAGAATTAAAATGCACAATTAAAAAAGCACAAAAAGTTGACACAAAGTAAATGCAATTAAAGTGTTTTAAGATCATCGCTTTGTTTGGAAAGTGATAAAACTCCTAATTTATTTGAGATTATAAAAGTTGGGAAATATGTATTATAATCTCTAGAATACTATAAAAAGAATAATAAAAGAATGTTAAATTAATAAATTAATATACATGATAAAATTGAATAGTAAAATGTTATATTAATCCAAAGAAGGCAAGAACTAAGAGAAAAACAATAGGAGAGAACACATAAATGGAAGTAATCATTCCACTGAGACAAGTAGAAAATAGTTAAAAAGTAGATATAAACATGATTATGTCAGCAATTAGATCAAGTGTAAATGAACTAAATATTCTAATTCAAAGGCAAGCATTATCAGACTAAGAAACAAAATTAAATCTAACTATGTGTAGCTTATGAGAGACACTCTTTAAACATAAGGACACAAAAAAGCTGAAAAGCAAAGGATGGAAAAGGTATAATATGCAAACACGAACAAAAATAAAATCTGTTAGCTACACCAATGTCAGACAAAGTAGACTCTATTTCAGCTGGACAATACAGAAGAGAACAAGGGAGAATTTATAACAGGAAATTCAAGAATAAATTAATATTTAATAATAATTCAATATATTTCCCCATGTTAACAGAGTAAAATAGAAAAAGAACATGATATTCCAACTGAATCAGGAAAAGATTTTGACAGAATTTGATGCCCATCTATGATAAATTTCTCAGCAAACTAAGAGCACAAAGGAATATCCTCAACCTGATAAAGGTAATCTATGAGGACCCAAGAAGTAATTTCATACATAATGATGAAATTTTGAGTAATGGCAATGATATCCTAAACCCAGAATTGCCAAAACAATAATAAAGCCGGAGGAATTACACTATTTGACTTTAAGACTTAATAGAAGATTCAGGAATAGAAGATAGTGTGGTATTTTCATAAAGATAGACAAATATATCAATAGAACAGAATAGAAGGTCCATGGGTGTTCAGTTGAATTTTGATAAAAGCACCAATGTCATTCAGTGAGGAAAGGAAAGTCTTTTCAAAAATTAAGCAGGGAAAGCAGGATCTCTATTTAGAAAAGCGGAAAAGAGAGTCTTGATCCATTCCTTACACCATACGTAAAAAAGTATCATAGTACTAAGTGCAAAAGTCAAAATTATAAAGCTCCCAGAGGAAAATGGAGGACCTAGAATAGGCACAAATTTCTCACCTGAACAAAAAAGGCACTAACCATAAAAGAAATGAAAAATTGAACTTCACCAAAATTAAAAACTTCCACTTATTAAATGATATCACTAAGAGAATGAAGAGTCAAAGATTAAGTAAAATTACTGTAAAATGTATATCTAGCAAAAACTCATATCCAGATTATAAAAAGGAGTCCCACAAGTCAGTAATACCATACAAATGACCTAGTGAAAAAATAGGCAAAAATTTGGATAGATATTTCATATAAGAGGGCATATAAATGACCCAAAATATACATGAAAAGAATTTTAAGATCATTAGTCATCAGGAAAATGCAAATTGAAAGTATAATTAACTACTGCTACATACCCATTAGAATAACTAAAATGTAAATGATTATCAACACCAAATAAATCTCCTACATTCTTGGTAGGGGTATAAAATGGCAAAATCACTGTGGAAATCTCTTTGGTAGTTCTTATAAATTAAATATACACCTGCCTTATCATCCAGCAATTCCACTTCTAGGCATATACCTCCAAAAAATGAAAATAATATGTTCATAAAAACTAGCATATGTATGTTGATTGTAGCTTTGTTTGTAAAAGTGAAGAGTTGGAGACAACCTAAATGCCCATTAGCACATTAAATTAAACAGATTTTAGTATATTCACAGAATGTAGCAATCCTCATCAATTAAAGGGAATAAACTGTTGATACATGCAAGAACACGGACAAATTTCATGCTGTGTGAAAGAATGGAGGCATAAAAGAAATCTACTGTATCATTTCACTTTTTTGAAATTCAAGAATAAGAAAAGGTTAATAAGAAATCACAGTGGTGTGGTTGCCTCCGGATGGGAAGAAGGACTGATTAGAAAAGAATGAGGAAAATTTCTAGGGTGAAGACAATGCTCTATACTATTACTTGTATCAAACTTCCATTAAAATATATGATATTGATGAAATTATGTAACCGTGCTTCAATAAAAAGGATAAGAAATGAAAGAATAAAAGTGATTAGGGAGAAAACATAAATATCAAAGTTAGCCAAAAAAGATTATATATATTAGAAATGCTTGAAGAAAAAAAAAACAAAGCAAAGAAATGAATACTGAAGACTATGTATAAATCAAGAAAATTTTCCTGAAATTTTAAAAGATTTGTAACTACACATTGAAAGAGAATATTGTGTATTTGATAAAATTGACCCAGGAAAATCAATATCAAGACACATTCTAGTAAAATAACTAGACTTTATAGGAAATGGAAAAACATTTATTTTGAATGTCTAAGAAAAAAACAGCAAGTGTTTTACAAAGGAAAATAGATTATCATCAGAATTTGGGGCAACAAAGCTTTAAATGTAGCTAGAATGACATATTGAAGATATGTTAGGAAAATTAAATGTGCTTCCTAAATTTCATAGCCAACAAAATAAGCATTTGATATAAAGGTTGTAGATAAACTGTTTTCCACAAGCCCAAACTAAGTAACTATTGTTCTTATGAGCAAATCCCTGAAAAAATCTACTCTGGGCGAAGCGTATGGGCTTTAAACTACCGAAATAGCTAGGACATCATCATAAGGACTGGAGGTAAGTAAACGCATCCTTAATTGTAGAATTAAGAATAAATGGGAGTTAAAAGGGAGAAAGTATAGTGTGTAATGTCCATGTATTCAGATAATACAGATACAGTAAAACTATTTCAGATAAGAGGGATGGAAGGATCAGATGCAAACAATTGTATGGACCTCTTTTTGAGAAATTAATCGATTGTTACAGTATTAGTTTTTTGAAGACATGCATATGGCTATTATGGAATAACATAAATATATATCTCTGAGATATTTTAATTCTATCATCTCTTGTTTCCTTGGAAACTAAGATTCTTTTTGTGGAATAAAGGAAATATATATATATATGTATATATGTATATGTGTATACATATATACGTAGTAAATAACATATGAGCTATGAATTTCTAGATCAGTAAGCCTGAGAAGGGATATAATAGGCATTACATAATTTAATAATTAAATGTTTGATGGCATTAGGCTAAGATAGCTTGTTTCACCCTATTAATTCCAAAGAACATCTTGCACTTTGAACTTAAATTTTCAAAGAGTCTATGGTCATCAGAACCTTCCCTCATCTCCACATCACAAAGGTCTATGGCCATTTGTAACATTTGTTTCAGGTCTTCTCTGCTTTTGGGTCTAATCAAGCCCCACTTGTATAGATTAATCATGTTATAGATTGGTTAATACATTTAGTCTGGTAATAGTTCAAATGTATAGGCTTTGGAGACAACAACTGTGAGGTGACTGGGTATTTTTGCTTATTCTATATGTCTTAAATGGAATTTTGTGAGCAACGTCACTTTTACTTTTATTTTGACTTAGTTATTTCTCTGAGATCTCTCTTTTCACCACCAACTGTCGAAGCCCTAGGTCAGGCCACTGTAATCTTCTACCTGGACCCTGCAACAGCCTCATCCCAGAGTCCAGAGCCTTGAATCTTGCTCCCCAATGCACTCTCCAAGCTGAGGGCGGAGCTCTAAAACATACATCTCTAAACTACTAAAATAGTAGTCCTATTTTATGACCTAAGTGGATTTGCAAGGTTCAGAGGGCGAGATCCAAGCTCCTAAGGCTTCTAACTAGACCCTGATCTGGTCGTAGCTGACCATTCCATTGCTTCCTTTCTTTCAGCCATGATTATTTTTCCTACTCACAGCCTTTGCATTCTGATTGTTTGACTGTTCTACCCTATTAGCCTACCTCCATCCCTAGCTAACCCCCTTTCTCCTTCAGAAGTCTTAATTTAAGTAATCCTTCTTCCCGGAACATGTCCAGCTCCCATGCACTGGGACTAGTTAGAGCCTTCGAATAATATCCCGTAATACCTGTATTTATTCTTACAAGCACTCACTACACTTGGTTTGTTTTTGTTTGTTTGTTTTTGAGAGACAGTGTGAGTGGGGGAGGGGCAGAGAGCGAGAGAGAGGGAGAGAATTTTAAGCAGGCTCCACATGCTCGACACATAGTAACAAGGGGCTCTATGTCAGTGAGATCATGACTTGAGCTGAAATCAAGAGTTGGAGGCTTCACTGGCCGAGCCACCCAGACACCCCAACACTCAGTATACTTGTCATTACTCATTCCATGTCTGGTTTCCTGGTTAGATTTTCACTTTCACAAAGGCAGGGGCAGGATCTGTCTGTTCCCTGCTGCATTCCCTGCACCGTCAAAGTGCCCCACACATACTGGACACTTGAAAATTTGTTGAGTTAATGAGTCAGCAGTGTTTGTCTTCCCAATCTTACAAGGTACGTGTCAGGCCTTGAGACCATTCTAAACACCAGAGCAACAGTGATTTCACGCTAGGATCAGCCCTGGAGTAACTTTTGACTCTTAAACATTCAGAGCTAAACAAACATTTTTTTGTGTGTCAGAAATTACTGTCAGCCCTATTGAAAACTCCCCACCCCTCACCACTATATGATATGATGTCTCTTGCCTCTACATCTTCTCACATAGGGATTCCTCTGCCTTCAACACTTTCCCTGTAACTTGCCCCCAACTTAACCCACTGCTAGGTCTAGCTAACGGCAGCTGTTATTCTTAGCTATCTTATATCCCCACCCCTGACTCCACAGTCTACACTGGAGGCCCCTTCTATTATGCTTCCGGAACATGCTATCCTTCCTCGGTCCTAGGACTTCACTTGGCCACACTGTCATTGTCAGAGTTCTTGCTGGTGTCCTCCACTCTGCTCAAAATTCTGTGGGGCCATAGACCATTCAATATTTCTTTACCAGTAAATTGTCTACAGTTTATAAAGTAGTAAGTTCTCCATATCTTTTAAACCAAGGCCTGAAGTATAAAAAGTTTACCAGAATGACTTGAAGTATTAAAGGCTTGCAATAAGGCATTGACAAAATCAATGGCTAAAGTGACAGGGCTGGCTGCTGACACAGATCTATCCCTTCTGCTTCCCCACTGCCACTCCTGCCCCCCGGTCATATTTCCTTCTATTTTACTGTGATCATGTATGTTTCTATTTGTTTTCCTTTGTTAACACCTTCTCACTCCCCATCCGAAAGCCATCTCAGCCAAGTAACATTAGCAGTGCAAAGTGGAAAATAATACTAATTCCCACAGTGTTTGAGAAAATTTACTAGGAGCAAAGTAACACTTTTTGTTTTTATAGTTAGAAAATCAGAAAAAGGAAAATATTTCTAATATTTTTCTAATTTTTAGAAAAATATTTCTAATTTTTTTATGGTTTTTATTTATTTTGGAGAGACAGAGACAGCATGAGCAGGGGAGGGTCAGAGAGAGAAGGAGACACAGAATGTGAAGCAGGCTCCAGGCTCTGAGCTAGCTGTCAGCACAGAGCCCGACACGGGGCTCGATCCCATGAACCGGGAGATCATGACCTCAGGAGCTCAACTGACTGAGCCATCCATTCGCCCCGAAAAAAATATATTTCTTATTGATTTCTTTCAAGTGGTTGTGTTTCAATGTATTTAGCAGCTTCACTAGGGACTTGGCCTAATTTTGTTAGCAGTGGACTCCTCATTTATCTTGGGGAAAATCTGCATAGAAGGTATTGTCAAGTTGTCTTAAATTATAGATTTCCTTTATCCTTTTGAAACAAAATCAAATTATAATCATATTTGGATTAACTTGTATAAAATATATGCTTATTTTCTTTTTATATTCTATTAATCAGTGTTAATAATACATACTATTTTATTGTTGGCCTGTAATTTATTATGTATTTTAACTCATTCAGAAGACAATGCCCTAATCATCTATTTTCCTTTAACAAAACAGAACACCATTTCCCCTCCTCTTTGTTCATCTTCAGGCAACTGAGAAGCATTCTGTATCCAAGATTCTTTATAAAAGTAGTAAATACAGGTCTATTTTTAAAATTTGTTCATTCTATAGTTCCTACCTTTAGAATAAATGCTGTGTCAGAGCTATGGCATATTCTTTTCCTTCCACTGGCATACCTACTAGAATTTGGAATAACTACTCACATTTCGCATAGATAGGTGATGAATTTTTTTGTCTGGCTGGCTAGTCAGCTATAGGTTTTTTCTTTTGGCCGATATCTTAAAATATAAAATCCTGGCACTTGGAAATGACTTATTCAGATGTCAAGGAAGTAAGGATAGGGGTTGGAATGGGATGGAGATGGGATTACTCTGGTGTAGACACTTCTCACAATCATACTCCCTTTTTGCAAACTGCCTCCCTGACCTTTCCCATGGGGAGCAGGAATGCTGAGCCTTTGAAAGATGGTTTTAGACCTTGTGACTTCACACATTTTCCTCACTCCCTTAAACTGAGTAGACACATGAGCCAGAAATTGCCAGTCAGTTTCTGTGTTATGTAAACCACATGGGTAGAGAGAATTGAAGTAGTCTCTTCGAGTAGCTGGATCTATAACAACACATCAACACAGGAGCACTGGGATGGTTGTCCTTGGACTGACCATTCGAGCCCATGGACATGGAAAAAGCAGATCTATAAGGAGAAGAGGAAGGGGGCAGGCATGGAGACAGGAGGTGAGCCCCTGAGACCTTTCTCCTCAGGAGCCCAATCTCCCATGTGACCCAGCAGCATTTCAAATCTTGCTACCATGATATACCCAAAAGTATTCCTTACATTATTTCTGTTAAATAGCCCACCGCTTTTGCTTAGGCTAGCTTCAGTTGACTTCTATAACTTGTAGCCAGAGAGTTCTAATTAAGCAGTGTAAGCCTCTGTTCTTATGATCTGAAGCTTACAAATCCACTGGTACTTTCTTCTTCTGTTCTTCATTCTGCAAGCTGTTAATGTTTTTGCTCTTGAACTAGCTTTACAAACATGTTGCTTACATGATCTGCTTCCCTTTCGAGTAGGTAATACTTTACATTGGACACTAACAGATGGAATGCAAATGACCTCATCTTCCTTTAGCTGTGGCCAAGCATGGACAGTTTGCCAAGTCATGTCAAACAGGATGTCTTTCCCCACACACATCTCACACTGAGTGACACTTGCATGTCTCCATTTTCAGCAGATACATGCTCTTCCATGCTGCACAGCATAGATATCATGAGTAGATGACAATGATGATGCATACAGCCAGTTTTCAGAACTCTCTTTACATGATAGCATAATTCAGAGTTTTAGGTTAAACTCCAATAGACCTCCCTTACTTCCATAATTCCAATGTCACTAGCTAACAGCTATTGAGATTCTGCTATATGCTAGGCACTGTACTATGTTCTTTGAATAATTTTTATTTTATATAATTTACTTATTTTAAATAAATGAAAGATAAATTTGCTTAGGCTAGCTTAAGTTGGCTTTTATAACATGCAGCTCAAGGGTTCTAATTAATTAGCCTATAGGCTCTGTTCTGAGATGATCTGATCTCTAATAATCTGAGAACATCCATGGTCAGGTTCAGTTTGCAGGTGTCCAGTATGTCTTCTAGTCACCTCTTCCATTTAACAGGTGACTGTTACATAGAGTGGGACCTTGCAAAAAAAAAAAACCCACAAAAATGAAACAGACCTACACTCTGTAAAACATCTGACTCTTGGGGCACCTAGGTGGCTCAGTAGGTTAAGCGTCCAATTTTGGCTCAGGTCACCATCTCACGGATTTCACGATCCATGGGTTCGAGCCCCATATTGGGCTCTGTGCTGACAGCTAGCTCAGAGCCTGGAGCCTGTCTTTGGATTCTGCGTCTTCCTCTCTCTCCGACCCTCCCCTGCTCATGCTCTCTCTCTCTCTCTCTCAAAGATAAATAAAAACATTTTAAAAATATAAAAAATAAAAAATAAATAAAACTTCTGACTCTAAATTTACCCATCCTCCTGAATCACTTTTCCTAATCATTCCCCTTACCTAATTTTATTATAATGGCATGTTATATCAATAAATCATGAACTTTTTAAGAACATGCCTGATTCATTTTATTGAGTGCATGAATGAATACATACATTGTTGAGGTAACAGACATAAATAGCTGTTAGAGTGATGAAGATAATTTTCTCCAAAAAGCAATGATTTTAGTTCCATTTCTTTCTCTTACAAAAATGGCCCTGAGCTTCCCATGCCTTAGTTTCTTTGCACAATTGTGTTATGTGGACCTCTCTTGAGCCATTATGTATATTCATATAGAATATTCTGAATTCAATTTAGAAACTATATACTTTTTACATATGAGGATAAAATACTAAGTTTGGGAACTTCAATATGTATCAGTCATGCAAGTTAATTTGAGTTTGAAAGAAATATAAATGTAAATATATAAATATAAATGTAAATATAATGTAAATGTTTATATAAATGTAAATATAAATATAAATATATTTGACCTATATTAAAAAGGAATTATGTCCTCTTTGAAGTTGTAATATAATCTGCACCTTATGGTCTCAGTATAGAACTTGAAAACATAAAATATGAATATTAAAACAAGCTATTTCTGTATCACTTGAAAAATAAACACATTACTAACAAGAGAGGACAAACAAGAAAACAATGGTGACTGTAGTTTTGCTGCACCTGAAGAGGGACAAGTTGTGTCCATCCGACCTTCGTCTTGCTGTGTACCCCATCCCCACACTCAGCCCGTGATTTCTGCAGGTGGTGCATCACAGCAGCGACTTCTCCACATATGACATGCTGACTTATCTCTTTTCATTCTAAATTATGGCTAATGTGCTGGTACGTGACTTCTTTCAGGAAGGGATGGCATTTTGGCTTACATTTTAACGGGGCATACGTCTTTACATCAAACAAAATGTACCCATGCTCACAGACTCAGGCACTATGGTTGGCTGTCAGGGAGAGATCCAAGGACTTCTAGCTCCTTTCAATCACAGATGAATAAAGGGACCTGCTTCAGCTCCGACTGAGTCTGGATACATAACAACCTCCTTTCTTCTACAAACGACTTCTACTTATGAGCTGTGAGTCCTCTATCTCCTCCAATAGTTCCAGGAAAGTAGACGTTATTTTCCAGACTTCCTTTGTACACCCCTCCTCAAATTCTTCATTCAATATTTTAAGTCCAGAAGTCTGATAAAATCAGTAATAAGGGTCATATTTTTGGATTTTAATTAAAATTCCTATAAGTTCCCAGCCTGATGTTTTTCATCTTTTATTTTTTTATATCAAGCAACATACATGTAGCTAAGTGAGAACTAGTGTCAATTGCAATCAACATGTTCTTCAGAGTTGACACTTCATTGGTCACAGAACTGTCAATAGATGGCAAAGAACTGTATTGTAATGGCAGAGTTCTGGGTCAGGTGGCTCAGCATAAACCACATGCTCTCTCTGTTGTATCTTCAATTTTTCTTTCTCTGTTGGCTCCTTTCTTAGACATTATGAAGAAGCTTAAATTTCTTTTCTATTATGTCATTCCTAGCCTTCTTAAATATTATCTAGAATTTTAAATTTCTTTAATGCCCAAACTCAACTTATTGCAATAGAAATTCTACCCATATCACACAACTGAAGCCACTCAAGGATAATCATAGAGTCTCCATCCTTGGGAATACCAAGGATCCCGAGCTCAGGCTTCTTTAAACAGTCTGTTGTGCACTGAATGTTGTTCCTATTTGTAAGTTCAAGTCCGAAGCCCCGTGTAATGTCATTGGAGATGGAGCCTTTGGGAAGTAATTAGGGTTACATGAAGTTCTAAGGGGGGGTGGTCCATCTGGGGTTGGTGCTCTTATAAAAAGTGAGAGCAGATGGCTCTCTTTCCTTCCCTCTCTCTCCATGCTTGCACAGAGAAAAAGTTATGTGAGTACACAGCTAGAAGGCAGCCATCTGCAGTCCAAGAGGAGAGATCTCACCAGAAATCAGCCATGCTGGCATTCTGATCTTGGGATTCTGTCCTCCAGAACTGTGAGAAAATAAATGTCTGTTGTTTGAGACTCAGTCTGTGGGATTTTACTATGGCAACCTGAGCTAGGACACAGTCTCTTCTTTGGTTTCCAGGGTACTACAGTCCTCCTGTTTTCCACTATTCCTTTGTTTATTGCCTTTTTTGTTTATTGCCTTCAGGTTTTCTTCAATTATCTTATCTCTCAAGTGCAAGTGTTCCCTAATGTCCTTCCTCCTACTTTCTTCTTTTCGGATGTCATAGTCACTCTTTTGGCCACTTTAAACATTCTAACAATTAAGCTTCAAATCTCTCTTGAGCTCTTGAGTTAAGTTCCTAAATAATTTATGGCTGCCCCTATTTAGATGCCTTTACTGCATTTCAATTGATAATTTTGAAACTCAATTCATTCACATCTCCCCAGTTCTATCTCTGTATTCCATTTTCATGGTAGCTGTCTTTTTCCAGTCACACAGGCTCAAATCATGTAATTCTAGGTTTTATTTCTTCCTCTCTCTGGGCCAATAATCCAACTCTAATGAATCACGCTCAGAAAACTTTTTCCTATTCATACCTGAGGCTTGACTTTCACTCCACTGCTCTATTTTATAATTCTCAATTTTAACCTGTAATTTCTATTGTTGTAGTAGTCTGTTAACTACTCTTTTGGTAGTCAATCTCTTCTCATGAAGCTTACACATGACCATAAAACATCACAAAAATCTTTAATGCTCCTTGTAGTTTATATAACAAATACCTGAGTTTCTTCTTAGAATGTTGACCATTATCTACAATCTGTCCTCATTCTGCATTACAACTTTACCCACCACTGCATCTCTCCATGTGTCTCGTTCATACCAGGTTTCATGGTGGGGTCTGAACATCCATTCACACCTGCAAAGTTTCACTTACATAATTTTCTACATGTGAAATGGCCCCATCAGAGCACAGTTTCTCCTGTTGAGAAACATCCTTTCAGGTCAAATTCTAAGTCCCCTTTTATCAAGAATTTTTTCCCCATCCCTCCACAGATACTGTTCCATTAGCTGAACCTAATCTCTTTCTTCTCTGAGACTCAAATTTTTGTATTGTGATATTGTGGCACATAACCCCATATGTTTAATTATCCCTCACAATATTGCAAGTTTGGTACAGTCAGTGCCTGCCTTTTATATCTTTTATTGCCCTGAATATGATCTGATGCCACCTCAAGTACCCATGTGCTTTTAAGCTTAGTGTTGAAACAGTGACTGAATAAATGAATGAACAAACAGTAGATCTTCCATGAATGTTATTATCAAGTAGTAAAATTCTATGACAAGTACATAGATAAAATCTTCAGATATTTACTCTAAAAGCAAGGGAAGAATTACAATACTTTTATTTTATTTTACAATATAATTTTAAAGCCATTTGTATGCTTATGAGAAAAATGATTTCAAAATGACAGATTTTCTCATTTATAAGCTTATTAGGATAATGAATGAGTGCTTTCTATGAAAGAAAATGTGTTATTTCTATTTGATTGTGATGTCTGTTGTTTCCCTCTCATATTTCCTTTCATAATCAAAAGAAAGTCAAATTAAAAGGCATATGCAGGGCATAATCATGAATGCTGCAGGCTTTGTGACCTCTACTTGAAGACAAAAAATGTTTCTAGCAGACCAAGAGGAAAATTTCCTCAGCACATCTTTCTATTTAGTATTTCACTTAGCTTTTGCACTCAATAGAAGCATATATTCAAAGGCTTAAGAAACAATACAGGAACCTGATAATATTCTATTTATCTAGGAACCTGCATTTTAAAATTACTTCCTTGCATCAATGTAACATGTTTTTGTGATTGTAATTGCTTTCAGTTTTGTACACCGAAGCCCATGGGAGTGTACTGTCACACTTCAGCTTCATATGCCATCAGATTGGCAGTCAGTGAGGTCATTTACAGAAAATGATGTCATTAATATATGTAGTTTTTAAAAGAAGCATGCCATTTACATATTATTTTAAGTTTTAAGTGTAATGTTAACTCATTTTGCTTAAAGGGAAGTGATAAGTAATTTGTATATAAATAATTTACTTCATTATGAACGTCTAGGGATTTCTATTACCAAGAAAAAGCATTTTACCACTATCTTTCTTTAGGTTAAGCATGAATATTTGCTTACTCAAATACATCAAGTTAACAGCTAAAGAATTAGAGCTGTCAAAGGCAGTTATACTAGTCTATCCATCTTCTAGGGTAGGATTATGTTTAATAGGATGTCTAAATGTAAGTAACCCAAACACCCAATTTTTTGGTTACACTCTCCTAAATTACATTCCAGAAAATGCAAAGCAAGTGCTCAGACCTTTGGTTGTGTCGAATGGTTAGCTCTAAGTCGAACTTAAACACTGCAGAACACTTTGGAAAAACAGACTCAAGACGTCACCCCTCCCCAGCATCTCAGAAACAGCCTCTTACGAGGATGTAGTCAGACTTGCAACTCCTCAGAATAATATTCAAACAGATCAGTTGGAAACTCTTCATGACAGCAGCTGTTCTGTGTTTATAGCTACATATGCAGACAGCTGAACACCCTCAGTGCACCATAAATGTAGGAATTACACATCCAGAATGGTAATGAACTCCTTGGGTGATGTGCTCTCCAGAGTGTTTAGGCCCTTGCTCCAGTTGGCAAAACTCTGCTAGATCTTAGTTGCTGTAGAAAAATATCAGATTGTTGTGGTTTTTGTAAGTTTGGAGACAAACCAGAAAAGCACAAAATAGCATGTAAAAAGGTAAAAATGTAGGCACTGATCTTATTAGTTTAAAATTACAGCCTCATAAAGAGTTACAAGAGAAGCCACAGAAGAATAAATGAGAAAATGAGTACATTAAATGCCTGTGACCCAAAGAAGTTTAGCCTCAAATACTCTCTGTACCTCAGCTCAGCTACGGTACAGCTTTCAGAAACTACAGGTTGTACTAAGAAAGCTGCATGTCATTAATTAGAAGCATATTTCCTACCATCATAATCTGATAGCGCTTGATAAATTATAGCTAATAGAGAAGCACTTTACTGGTAAAACAGTACTTTCTAGAAAACCAGTACAATTCAGAACAAGCTGATTTCTCTCTTAAAAGCAGGATCCCAAATAAAGTTGATTTCTAAATTTATAATAGTGAAGGGAATATTCGTAGCTTATAAGGAAAGAGGTTCCAGGTATGAGAAGAGGACTTGAATGTACAACAATGCCTGGCTGCCAGAGAATTGTCGGGAGCCGTTCACGTAACATCAGCTTATTCCAGCAGCAAGCACTCTATACTACTCATTAGTCACTGCTCTCGGACAGGCGCTTATAGAATTCTGTGTACAAGGCACATAAAACCAGTGGGAGAGCTTTCAAAAATACATCGCCCTGGGTAGCAACACAAGCTATCTTGATCATATAGGTCTCTCCTTTCATTTAATAGCTAGAACAACTTTCAGAAATGCCTATGACCAAAAATCATATGAAAGTTTCTGAAGAACCATATTAAAGTCAGAGAAGTCAGAAATGTGACCATGCATAATGGTAGGTGGTCGACTGGAACCCTCACAAGGGCATCTGAGATGCAGTAAAGGAAATCTTTTAGTGCCTACAAACATTCCAGCTTAAAGAGTGTGTTCTCTCTTCTCATTTGTGTTTCTTCTCACTTTTTCCCCCTTAATGAAAATTGTTATGTGCCGTTTTGCATCTGGATTCTGTGGCTATGGTCTATTATTCTTTTCTCATTTCATGGCACTGTTGGTTTGCTTTCGTGCTTACTGATGAGTCCCTGCTAGGAGGCTGCTCCTGAGGGGATGTTGGTGAGCGTGAAAAGCCTGGCAAGGGAAAAAAATGACTAAGCGACTTTTATGAACAGTATCTTACTTAGAACTTGAAACTGACACAGCAGTAAGTAGGTATGCTCTATGATCTTAACCCTTAACACTGAAAAATTATTATGTATTATTTGAAATAATAATAATTCTGTGCCTTAAAAGATATATTTTCATATACACTCCTTCACCTGGTCCTCAAACCAATTATAAAATTTATGTTAAACAAATCCCCTTCATACTGCTTGGCAAGTAAATATACAAACACAGAGAGAGGCACAGCAGCTTTTTGACATGTGTTAAGATGAGAAATTTCAAGCGAGAAATTAAGACCTAGACAAAGAATGGCTAACTAAATAGAATTACACTTAGGAGTTCCCTCACTTGCAAAATGGGGGGAAAATCACACCTATTCCCCTAGACTTCTAACTTGTTCAGGTGGGTGGAATAGTTATAAAACAGTGTCTATGTTATAATTATTTGTATTAAAGTTCCTCACTTTTAAAGGATTATTTCCAAAAGAAACATTAGCACTGCTCATAGGGAAATAGAGAATTTTTGGATGGTTCAATTACCTTTCAACTTCAAGCATCCGTGTCAGTTTGGAGCTCCTCAATGTTATCTAGTTTCTTTTGTTGCTTTATGGCTCAGAAACATACCATTCTATTGGCTCAGAAACAAACCATTCTGATCATGACCTTGCAGTACAGGTAGCTCAATTCACACGTAGCATGATGGAACATCTTTATTACAGTATACATCAGTGCTCAATAAATAAAAAGGGCAGGGTAGGAGAGTTGCTAAGGAAACTTATCTCAGGAAAGACTTGCTGCTAGTTGTACTCAAATTTTGAAAGAGTCAAATTTCCGCAGGTACTTAATTTCCTTCCTCTCCAACCCAGATTAGTAATGGTGGGACTCCAGAGTGATAAAAATAAATCAGAAACTTTATTCAATCATATTCTAAACTAAAAATTAGAACTAGAATTTGTATCTCAAACCCAGACCCCAGAGATGTGTTGATCCTCCATAAAAGGGAAGACCCACGTGAAAGGAAGCAATTATTGGCAGAACAGAAGCTGAAGATTCTAGGTAAGGATAAGGATATGTGCAGCTGGCTGTTGTTTCACGCTCTTTGCTTTTTCAAAGGAATTAAAACAAAGATCTTTAGTATTTCCTACTGCAAGAGAATATGAAATTTGGGGGGGGGGATGGGGAAAGAGAAAAGATTAAGGGAGGAAATGAAAACCATTGGGGAAATGGAAGAACATGATTTACTCAAATAGAAGAAAAGAGAAAAGACAAAGAGGGAGGCAAAGCCAGGTCAGATAACTCACTTGGCATTCCCTGCCCCTGGTTTCTTTCTTCGGAAAATGTTGAGGAAAGTGTTGGAGCGGCAGGGCAGCTTGCCATCGCCAACATGCATGCGGACTACATCAGAGGTGGTGAAGGCACTGCGGACATTCCTCTCGGGCTTGGCAATAATGATGTACATCTTGGGAGTGAACATGCACCCCAGGGCCACCGTTACACTGAGGCTCACTGCGAAGCAGGTGGTGATGATCTTGTAGTTGCTTCCAAAGTAAATGGGCACAAAAGCCAGCCAGATGATGCAGGTGGTATACATGGTGAAGGCAATATATTTGGCCTCATTGAAGTTGGCGGGCACGTTGCGGGTCTTGAAGGCATAATAGGTACAGCTCATGATGAGGAGTCCATTGTAGCCCAGAGGGGCCACCACACCCAGGTTGCTGGTATTGCAGATAAGATAGACTTCCTTGATACTTGGGTAGGACAGAATGGGCATGGGGGGCTCCATGATGATCAGGGTTATCACCAGGGTTAGCTGCACACTAATCAGAATTGAGGCAATGATCACCTGGGCCCAGGCGCTCATGAACCTGGGCTTCCGGGTACAGATCTTCTTTTTGCTGCCAGCTAGGATGCGTGCAATTCGGTTGGTTTTGGTCACTAAAGCAGAGTAGCACATGGCAGAGGAGAGGCCAACCAGAAGGCGCTGGAGGTAGCAGGATGTGGTGGTAGGTTTGGCAATGAGAGTAAAAGGGCACACGTAACCGAGGAAGATGCCAGCTAGGATAATGTAGCAGAGCTCCCGACTGGAGGATTTGACAACTGGTGTGTCCCGGTACAGCACAAAGATAAGGGTAACAAACAAGGTGACAAGTATGCCCAGGCAGGAAAAGGCGATGGCTATGATGGATTCTATGTTGCTCCACTCAAGATAGCGCACAGGGATAGGTTCACAGCCTGTAATGAGAAAAAAAAACAAGCTTTAAAATCCAAGATTTCTGCTGATTAATAATAATATTGCTTACTATTTACCAGAAACATAGCTATGTTCATATCTTCCACAATTTATGTTTTTTTAATAATGTGTTAAAATGTCTCACTATTACAGAAATAAGTATACATCATTGTCTTGTCTGGACAATCATTTTCCCAAACCTGATCTCATCACAAGCCTAATGTGACATATTTGAGCTTATAAAAATAATCTTTTCTCCCAACACCAGCTTTATAAATGGATGCCTCTCTGTGGGTGGAACTTCGTTCTACACTTTCAGAAAAAGAAAGAAAAAGAAGGAAGCTACGCTGCGTTTCCAGGGAAGATTAAAAAGTAATAATGTAGAAGAATAAGCTAGTAAGTAATAATCTAACATTTTTACTTTCATGTAACTGTCCAGAGGTAAGTCCAGCTCACAGACAAGTACTATGTTGACCAGCAGTTTTAAACATGAATTTTCTTTGAAATCTTTAGAAGAATCCACACTCCCCTATTTATTACATATTACTTTGTCTCGCCCTTGAGTTGTGTGTAATCCATCTGTGGCATCTGAGGGCCTTTGAGTTATCAGCTGCTACTAGATGTATCAAGGAAGGATGGACTTTCCCGTCCCCCATCTCTTGAAAGGAGAGGCAGCACTGCGTTCCTAAATACCTGGCTTATCTTTTCTCTCAGATGGAGAATAAAGTCTGTGTTGTATTTTGCAGAGAGAAAGAAATTTGTCAGGTCCCGGAGACAACCCTTTCATAGAACTTTGTGTTTAGTCTGGGCCAGTATTCTCAACTTGTGAGAATAAGAATATGTCTGTAACTTTAAGAAAACACTCCTTATTCTGCAGCCATGGGAACAGGAGCCACCAGAACTTGTTTTACTTCTGTTCAGTCAATGGCTGCGCCCTTCCAGAAACATGGTTCTGCCAGCCATTCCATCAATGTCAACCTGTGTGTCTAATAATCACCCAAGAAGGAACAGACTCAACACAACAAACAAATGAGTGCCAGCCATTTGCAATCGCAGTCTCCTGACTGATCATAGGGGCCCCCCTCTCTTGTGTGTCAGGGGCCTCTCTATGCCAGAGTCTGGACCTTTTCTTGGGAGAACATCTGCTTCCTCTCAAAAGTCCCATTTTTAATCCAAAATCTTCTCATTTCCTTAATAAAGGTTAGGAAAATGATTAGATAGACAATTTAGATTAACAGTGACTTGTGGGGGATTTTTGATATGACACATTCAATAAATTACAATATGTAAGAGGGGCTGTGGACAAATTAGGAGATAAAATACTGAATAGTCAATACTCTACTCTTTTGATTGGCATTCTGAGCTTGCTAAATAAAATTTAAATTCCAATGTAGTCTTTGTCAAATCCTTGTAACCTTTCAAAAGCTAGTCCTCTTTTCACTCCTTTTTTTATGCAACTTTACCTGGTTTTGTAACTGAGCTAGTTTGTCCTCAGAGCTTTCAATAGAAAAAGAATAGCGCATTTTAAATTTCTAGAACACAAGTCAGATCTATGGAAGTCGAATTAAAACCGTGGTCTGGAGTCAAATTAAGAGCTATAATTAATGATTTTCCTAAACTTCAGGGATATAGGCATAAAATTTTCTGCAGAATTCAGGATTTTTATTAGACACTTATTGTCCTACCCTTCAGATATATACGAATTAATTCAATTAATTGTTAGCCTCATGGACGAAAATGTTTAAAAGCAGCAGTTTAGAAAAGAGATTTAAATAACCTAGTGGTGTAATGTTTAAAAAATAGAAATGAAAAATGCATTACATAAGGCAATTTTGAAAGCATTTCTTTCAATGAAAATGCAGAAGTATAAACTAAATAAAGATAAAAGATAGACTTTATGACATCTTCAAACAATTCTGGGGTAGACTCAGCACCTGACAAGAAAGACTGTCTTTTCTCATTTTATAAATGGGCTCAGTTCTGAATTAGGGGAATCAAAGAGACAAAAATGTTAAAATGTAAAATTATCAACTTAGAAAATATCCAATATGTGACTGGACATTTCCAGATAGACTTAAAAAGTAAATAAGCTAGAAATCAATATAGTTATGGATCTTTTGGCAAAACAACCGAAAGAGCCTCTACTGTCTATGATTTGTGAAACTGTAGATAAAGAAATCTATAGATACTTCAAACAGGACTGTCATTTAAAAAACTAATGTCCCACATTAGCTAAAATTCAGAAGGACAACTACCTAAAGTCTGTCTAGGTCTTAATTCCATGGGAAACATGAGGGCCCAAAAACTCCTTGTCCTTTCTCTGAACTACCAAGGGAAGCAATATGTCTTTCTTATTGACATACATGTCTTAATGTCCACCAATAATCTTGCTATTAATAGAACATCAGATAAATTGGCTTAATAAAACCACAGACATGGTGAAAACCTTTAACAACGCTATGCCCCGACCCACAACTAACAACTAGTACTTTGAGATTATTATTGGAAAGATACATTATTCTCTGTGACACAAAACCCACATATTTAATAGTAGGATTTACTCCTAGATATGATGTGCTATGGGTCCCCATGTATGATCTGATTATAGCTATTCTACTCATGAAAATACCTATATTATGTATAATTTTAAAAACTATCCAAGGAATACTTTTTAGTTCTAGAAAGGACAGAAAACTTCACAGAATAGGAAGATGGATTGTGACAGAGCACATAAAAATACAGATTATCATATGCACCTAGATTATCATAACTCTTCTTTTTTTGTGTATATATATATATGAAAATGACACTCCATGATCTAGATATATTAACTCAATAGCAGAGCACATATCAAAGAACCATTGCTCATTGTCATAAGCTCACAGTAAAAAATGGTACTGCAAAAATTATAGATATTCTAAAAACATTTTGGAAATATAACAGAAATATTTTAGAAATTATCATGCTAAGCAGACTGCTCTAAAAATCCTAACAGAAACGTCTCATATGAAACAATAAATAATTTATTAATAGTAGCAAATCCATGGAGAAGTTCAAGTATCCAATTATAGATATACAAAATGTGGCCAGAAAAGAAGTTTTTTTAAAAAATTCCAGAAATTCAATTAATATGTTGTAAGCTTCATGAAGATAAATATCTGGCAAAACCAGAATGGCTGTTTGATAGTACCAGATAAAATATCTACCAGGCATTGGATAAAATCCTGATGGAATAAATGAACGAATTCATTTCAGTAGGGACAAATTTGCTACAAAATTAAACACTATTGGGAAAATATTTCCAGGATAGCAGATGTGGCCAGTTCATGCTTCATTTGTGATTAAATTAATTAGGACAAATTGTAAAGGTGGAGGCATTGACTGAAACAATTGCAAGAGAACTTTTGAGTTACTCCAAAGGAATTGTATACAGTTTTCTCCCTCCATGGTTTTTGAATATGTACTAGTTTAAATAGTGTATTTGTTTTGCTGGTGGGTTGAAGCATTCTTTTGAAAAGCCACAATACTTACAAAGGCCAAAATATGATTAGATTCTGTGGTTTTAGTTAGCATGTTCCCACTGACCAATCTAGTGATAAAGAAACCTTTTCATTGGAACACTTATTCATGAATTTAAATTGTGCAATGCTGTCTTCATTTCCAACTCCTGGACAAATGAAAAAGGAATCTTAATATTGTTAAAGTTTGCACCCGTTAGTGATTTAATCTGAAGTTCTACAGAGAGCCTCCAGAGCTGAAGGCACAGGGAAATTGTCAACAGAAGAAGCTTATAGCAAGCTGATGACTATACAATGGTCTTCTGTGCAAGATCCTCTGAAGAAAATTTTTACATATATCATGTTTCCTTTGCATACTCTTTCTTATTCATACTTCTCTTCTTTACTGATTTGAAGCTATACAAATCTGAGTTTGTCTTTAATGTTCTCCTTACTGGGAAGAAGTATTTGCCAGAGCCTATGCTTCACTAAACAATCATTAACACGATAATTCAGTTACATCAAACTATTGTTAGGTATGTTACACTAACTTTTCCAACAATGATACTGTTTTTATATGCAAAGATTGCACAAGTTCAATACTTGAAAGGGCTGAGAAGATTCACAAAACATACTCATGTAATGTTTTTACTTATAGGCAAAGGTATAATATAGTATAAGAGGTACAGTGCAGGTAAGCACTAAGGGGCAAAGGAAGATCCAGGTAAAGCCCTCTAACATCCTTACTCTCACGAGGGTACACTTTATCTTTGAATTGAGAGCTCAAGGCAAAAATTCCCAGTGAAATCTTTTTGTGATTTTCAAGTCATGTCGCTGAGTTTGTCTATCTAATATGCCAGCTGAAATCCACTGGTAAACAAACTGGTTTTGGTTGTCACCAGTGAAGCCTCAATCTCTAAACTACATGTCATAAATATCAGTCCCCTTAATGTAGCCAAGAGTCAAAAATAGGTACTCAGGCAGCTCCACCAATAATCACAGAGTAGTCCCAAGCCTAGCTGTAAATTAAGCCTATTCTACACAGTGTACTCCACACAAATGAAGAAAAATATTATGATGCTAGAAGGAGATAAAAGTACTCTGTGCTGTAACAGTAGCATTTTGCTGACAACACCCCAAAACAATGTACCTACAACTCTACCATGGTTGCTTTATTTCTTGTGAAGATCCTGATTCTTTTTTCAGTGGGGAAACTAGACCTTTCAGTGTTAATCCAGGACCACCCAAAACAGAATCACTTGAGGATTGGGATGATTGTATTTTGAACCAGATTCTTAAACTTGTTTTCTCCTTCTTTTTCTTCTTTCTTTCTTCTTTTATTTTTTTAGACATCTTAAATTTGAGAAGCGTTAGCTCTGATTCCTTGAGACTTAGCTGTAATATCCTTATTGTCTATATATGTGATATAATATATAATATACTTTTTTGTCCTGTTTTAAGATTTAAAGGCAAGAGTTGTCCAACTGCCACATGTGTTTGGGTATCCTACGACTAGAAGGGGTGGGAGTTACCTTCAACCAGTGGTGAAGATTATCCTGATTCTGCCTGACCTATAGCATCTAAAAGCAGAAGCCATTATGTAAGGTGTGCATACTATATCTAAAGCCTCAAGGACTTAGGGACTTGGCAGTATTTGTGGTTACAGTATCCCAGAAAGTCCAGAGCCATTAGACAGATTCATTTCCTTCAAGCAGACTACAAATCACTCAGCAAAATCCAAGAGAAGTGGTAATAACTCTGATCTGAGGGACAGGAAATTAGTCCTAATTTTTAAACAAATTTGGGTTCACTTGTAAGATCCAGTTGCATAGGAGAAAGCTCCAATTTAATACTGGACTTCTTCCCAGTTAGGTTAAGATCAGTTTAATATAACTTAAGAAATAAAGAAAGTCCACAGTTATTCTACCCAAAGTGTCTTGGGACATTTAATAACAGTTACAATGATACTTCATAATTAATAAAGCTTTGTCAAAATGCTTTCTTTAATGCTATCACATTAGTATCTATTACCTACAAGGAAAAATTTTATTTCATACCCAATGTTCAACATAAATATCCCCTTCTCTATGAAGGCTCTTGTCTTGCCAGGGAAAAATAATTGCTTTTTTTACTCTGTGTTCATATGACATTTTGTGCATACTCCTGTTGTAGGGCTTTTACTTGATTGTTCATATGTCTAGTTTCATATGAAACTCCTCCCCATGATATAAGCTTTATATAAACATATATAAACCTATATGTTTGTAGTTTCTACAAAAAAATGCCTGGCACAAAGCAGGGAGTAGTGTATATAAAATTAAGTAAATAAATAGATAGTGTAAGAGGGTCACAATAACTATTGGAATGGACAAAAATTGTAAAAATTAATTAATTCTATAGCTTAATATTTTCTATTTTTAATGATAAAATTTAGTGTAGTCTGGCTTTCTGAGGAATCATCTTACGTATTTGACTTTTTAAAAGGAATAAGTAACATCAGATTACATATAACTCATTTGTGAATTGTTAAACTACTGTCAAGTTTTATATCATGCCAGAAGAGATTCCTGTTTAGGCATCTGAAATTTAAATGCTGAATTAAAATGTGCATTTTCCCAAGAAGAAAAGATGAAAAACTTATTAACAGCTTCAGAAATTTTTTCTTTATAGCTAACAAACAACATATTCTAATGAAAACAAAAACTCACTTATAAACATATTTATTCACTAATATTAGAGTTTTTGGAACGTATATAAAGAACAGTTATCTATTGAAATGATTTTATGCATGTAAACAAACTCTATCTTCAGTAACAAACACCATTTCCTAAAGAGGAATGATTTATCGTGTTAACTAAAATTCAGTCCAAAAAATCCACTTGTGTAAGCAAAACACCTACTTAAAGGCAATGCATTTACTCCTCTGAGTATTTCTACTGAATTTTGGTTTTCTCTGCCTGTGGGTTTTCTCTCTTCACAACTACTGCTGCCATGGCAACAACCAATAGAACATTGCCATGTACTGCACCCTTCCTCTGAGCCTGATATGCCACCAAATACGTAGCTAATAAGACCTCATTTTCCATTCATGTGGAAGGCTGAAAGGAATCCAGAAATGACAGGTGTCATTAAAACTAAATATAAATTAATAACAAAGTGTATTCTGAAAGATCCTAAACGTAAGATATAGGTATGTATATATTATATATGTTTGTAAAATAATCAAATCTGTTGCTTTGAGAAAACACAGCCTGATTTGTTGCTTAGCTCAACTAAAGTGACCTTTACACATATGATGGATGGTAGACTAACTATTTTAGAAAGATAATCACATTAAATGTCTATGTATAGTCAAGAAGGATATTTTTTTATGCACTACCAGCTCAAAGAACCTTATTCAATGGTGATGATCATTTGGCAGTGGGCAAAAAATATACCCACAATGGAAGATCTCTAGGGAATAACTACTTGACTTTGAGTTCCATCATGATAACGTATTTAGATCTTTTTTAAAAGTTTCTTTGTATTTTAATGTTTTAAAATAAGATAGAGTTTCTCTATCATGTCTAAGATAAGCCTCAAAGTGAAAATCGAGCAATAGGAAAAGTTGGGGGAAGCTTAAGACAATGTAGATAAGAGGAAAACTCTTATACCTCAAAGCCAGGACTTCTGACTTCTGAGATGAACCTGAAAAAGGCTGGCTTTGTCTCTGAGCCTCTTCCTAGTCAGCTGCAGTCTCAGCCACACAGCAGAGAGGGCTGACTTGAAATAAAAAGGCCTAGCACAAAGCACACTATACGAAGGAGGGTAAAGAAGTGAACAGAGGCACAGCACGAGTGGGAGAGAAGCCTAGTTGTCCTAAAGTGGTTGGAAAAGCTTTTCCAGGCCATTCCATTGCATGCAGCCATGAGATAAGTTAGACCCAAGGATAAAAACACTGGATTCTCATAGTGGCTTCTCTATTAATCATACGCACTGACCAGGATGAACTTAGATGAGTCCCTTCTTTCTATTTTTCTCAATAGAACATTTATGAGGCAGCTATGATGTTCAAGGCACTAGACTATGAGCCAGAGAGTAATGTTTCTAAAGGGATGGGATAGGAACCAGGTGCCTCAGAATCTGCTGGGTTCCATCCCATCTCAGAACTACTGAACGGGATTCTCTGCAGGTGGGTCATTCCTGGGGATTTTTTAGGCATATTGAAGTTGAAAAACAATTTTCAGCTACAGAATAAAAATATGAGTGCCATACAGATTTTACTTTGAAAAACTGTTCCAATATAATTTCCCTGTCTTTAAAAAAGGCCTTTGTACTAAATAATTTCGAGTGGCTTTCAGATGCTCATTTTAGTTTAACTTTTTCCAACAAAATTAACATTTTACAAGGCACTTTTACTAAATAAGTAAAATTTTCATTTTGTGACCTGGTTCTATTTATCCAGCCATTTTGGGTGCGTTTTGAGTAAGCCATACAATTTCTTAGTTGCTATTTTTATTTGGGAACAGATAAAAAGTAAAAAAAATCCAATGAGGAATGTTACCCTCCCTAATGATTTTCAAAAACACCCAGGGAGTCAGAGGAACTGGGCCCTACTTCTAGCTAGCTGCATGAGCTTGGGCACACAAGTAAGCTAGTTTCACAACCTTGGGCACACAAGTACACCTCTCTGGGCCTCAGCTTCCCCTTTCTAAAAGAAGGGATGAGATTACTCAGATGATAGAAATCTCTATGTACTTGATGGCCGCTTCTATGACTCTATTACTCCTAACATTTCTGAAAGGTATTTGTCAAATACCTCTCATGAATTTATACCAAAGCCCACAGAAAACAAAACTTGTATATTTGAACATTGCTCTGAGGAAACTTATAATTTCATAAAAGCATCCATACAATTCCCATTGATTTTACTAGTAAGTCATCGCTTGCGTTCATATATTCCTCTCCATTCTTGCTGCAGCTTTCCTAGCCCACACCCTTTGAAATTACTCACTTGGACCAATACAATAGCTTCCTACTTTCCGTTTTTCATTCAAATCACTACACTCCTTATAATACCACAAGGAGCATTTTTCTGGGACCCAGATATCATAATGTTATTTGCTACTTTATTAAAAAACTGCTTTTTTAGCTTTCTTTTTTTAATTTTTGAGAGACAGAGCATGAACGGGAGAGGGGTGGAGAGAGAGAGAGGAAGACCGGGACTCCGATCCAGGCTCCAGGCTACAAGCTGTCAGCACAGAGCCCAGTGTGAGCCTTCAGTTCACCAACCATGAAATCATGAACTGGGCTGAGGTCAGATGCTTAACCAACTGAGCCACCCAGGAGAGCCTGCTATTTGCTACTTTAAATCCTCCAGTGGTTTTCCTGTGCTTCCCACCACAGTCCAAACCCTTAGGAAAAGGTCATGCAGAAGATTGTTACCATCTGCTGCCAGCATGCTCATTCAGCCTCACTTCTGGCCTCCGCCAGGTCCTGGTGTCTACCAACCAAGCCCATCCAGTTGTGGGTTTTCCCCAAATGTGTTACACGCCTTCATTTCCCATCTTCTACTTTCTCTCTGGAATGTCTTTCATTTTCTTATCTGCCTCACAAATTTTATGTACTTTATTAACATCTCTACTACATTAAAACAATTTTAGGTTATTCTTACATGTTTCTTCCCTGATAGGTTTTAAGCAAAATAAAATAATAAAGCAAGACAGAGCAAAAAATTACTGGCTCACACATAGATGGTCAAGAAATGTTTGCAAGTGGCTAGTAATAGCTTTAAATGTTTTTTAAAAAGGAAAACAGAAAATAGCTTGTATACCAGAATGTCCCTTGAATACACTTTTATTTATATTTAAGTGAATTTGCCTTTCAGTATAAATCATGGAAAACTTATGAGAGGTTTCTTTGTACTCTTTGGCATGAGCATTAAAAAGTACACAGTCTAGGGGCCCCTGGGTGGCTCAGTCATTTAAGTGTCTGGCTTTGGGTTCAGTCATGATCTTGCGTTTCATGGGTCTGAGCCCTGCATTAAGCTCTGTGCTGACAGCTCAGGGCCTAGAGCCTGTTTTAGATTCTGTGTTTCCCTTGCTCTCTGCCCCTCCACAGCTCCTTCTCATTCTCTCTCTCTCTCTCTCTCTTTCTCTCTCTCAAAAATAAACATTTAAAAAATTGTTTTAAAGTGCACACTGTAAATAAACATTGAAAAAGACATGAGCCGCATGTTCATGTTTTAAACAACGGGCACCCTGGGAAAGACCATAGTCAGGGACAAGATCTAAAGTGAGGCAGCTCCTACCTGTTAGATCTGCACTGGGCCACCACCCCAGGTCACAGGCCTTGCAGGTGAATTCATCCTGCACGTATTCATTCTCTTTGCACGCTGTGCAAATCCAGCAGCAGCTTACTTCTCCTTTCCGTATGACCTATAAGACAGAGATAGTTCATATACCTTAAAGATGGTCTCTCCAGAAAGTATTCTATTTCACACGAGAACTTATTTTCATATTACAATAAAAAAAAGAGTAACTCTTCAAAATATCCTATATGCTGAGGAGCCCTAAATACATGCATTCTAATACACCTCATTATCTTAGAGTTCAGATGTGAATTTCAGTTCATTCCATGCTGGTTTTGGATGGTTTTCAAAAATAATTTCTTTCATAAAGGGAATTGATGACATTGTCTTTTTTAATGCTACAAAAATGAAACAGTTAAATTTTATTATTTATATTCATTTGTATTAATTGTTCTTAGAAAAATAAAAATAAATTTTTCTTCTCTGAAAGAGCAATGTTTAGCCACAAAAATTCGAATGTAATAAGCCTTATTCATAAAATCTGAGGAATTATGATGCAATTATGAAAATCTGAGCAACTTACTATACATAAAAACAGAATGATCACTAAGAAAGTCAACCCTGTTATCGGCCTTATTAGTTGCTCTAGTGAATTTAAAAGATCACATAAATCATTGGAAGAAAAATTAATTTATTTTTAGCCCCAAATTACAAAGAATTACTTATTATTGGAGTAGTTTAAACTTTCTCCCATTTTCAGTTTGTTTGGTAAGCAAATTTTGCTTGACTTAATATAAAAAAAAGTCAAAACATACTGCATTTAAAGTGAGTATCTTGTAAACAGCACATAATTATATCTTGTTTTCATCTCCAGTCTGAGAACTTCTGCCTTTTATTGAAGTATTTCACACATTTACATTTAGTATAATTAGTGATGTGGCTTGATATGACTATTTTTGTCAGATGCTGGACACAGTGTACATAAGGTGTACAGTGCTGGACGCTTTTCCCTGAGAATTATTGGTGTTGTTCTGGCAGGCACTTAAACTACTTGTGGTTCAGGTTGAGCCTTATTTTTAATCTTTTAAGCAGAAGATTGTCTGCTCTAGGAACAATTAAGCCTAACATTATGTAACATGTGGCCACCTGGGTTTCTACTTAATTCCTTGTGTACTCAACAAGGTATCTCCACTCTGGCTTGGGGAAAATAAGGTAATTTCTGGGTCTGTGTAAGCTCAGGGATTCCAGCTCCCCAGTAATTGTTTTCTACCTGGACTTTTTGAATTTATCCTAACTCATGTGCAGATCAGTGTCCTGCCAAATACTAAAAAGAATCTGTATACTAACTTCTGGGACTCTTTCTGAACAGATCTCCTCTCCCTTACACTGCACTACAAATTCTGGCTGCCTCGGCCTTCCTAAACCTTGAGTTCTGTCTTCTTAAATTAGCAAGGTCTCCAAGCTCTGTATTTTCTTTCATTGAACAACAATCAGGGAATTGCCTCCAGGCATACAGCCTGCGTGATTTTAGGGTTCACCTTGCTGTTTGCCTTCACTACCCTGGAATTAAGGTCATGCCCTGTTTTCCAATGTCTGAACACAGTTATTTCATATATTATGTCAAATTTTCTACTTGTTTACAACAAAGGCAGTTTGGATTCTGTCACTCTTTCATGTCTAGAAGCAGAAGTTCTTCCCTAATACATTAAATAATATTAAATGTTTTCATATATAAAATCATAAATTAAATTTTAAATATTCATACCTTAAAATAATGCAAACTCTAGCTTTTGTGAAAATAAAAAACTATCTTTTCCCAGAACAGGTCAAAATTTAAATCTTTATCTTAGAACTACATATAGAATATCAAATGACAGAATATTTTCAGAAAATGTAAAACGTTTCTTTTTCTTCTTTTATTTTCAAATGACTTTAGAAAGTAGAATGAAATTAAGTCTTTTCAAAAACTACCCCCAACCTCATAATAAGCATGGAAAATTTACATTCCAAATAATAATTTTTAAGTGATATGAAAAAAATGAATAAATGAGACTGCTTTATTATTTTAGTTGGTATAAAAAGTATAGTAAAAGCCATCACAAAATACTGTATATCCCTTCAGTCAGTTTTGCCTTTTTTCTCTCACTATAAAATTAATGCTAGTAATTTGACAAAATCAAAAGGTGATAATGCTAAACAAATTTGTGCAGGATGACTAGTGAAGGTAGATGCTATGAATAAGTGGCACTTGGAAAGTCTTTAAAATTAGGTTTTAAATGACTTAAATGAATAAATGGTTAACTTAAATTTTGATTAATTATATAATTTATAAATGTATATAATCAATTATATAATTAACAATATGTATTATAAAATTATAATTATAAATCTATTATAAAATTATGTAATTATATATAATTATACAAATATAAAGTATAATTATGTCATTATTTATTAATAATGAAGAATGAAGCTTCTTAAATGGAATTATTTCTTATGACTTCTTTATTCTGCTACCAAGTATGTATACTTTTGGCATACAGTGTTTATAATATCTGATTTGTCTTTTCCATCTCTCAGTCATCCTGTAGACCGAGATTTTATCACTTTACACTTGAATTCTGGGCCTTATCTTCTAATTATACAACATGCTCTAATTTCTCCTTACTCCAATGTGGCATGCACACAGCTGCCAAGATCACCAGAATGGCCAGTGGGCTCCTGAAGAGAAGGGACCAAGAGCCGACTAATTGTTTTCAGATCATTGTCATCAAGGGATAGGTATGTACCAAAAACACACAGTAGGTGGGCAATGAAGGAATGATGGATTGAATCTTTTTAAAACATACAATTAGGCCACTCAAAGCAGTTTAGTGCCTCCCCACCCAAGTACCTTTGCAACAAAAAGCTCTTAAGTCGGGCATTCACTTAGTCCCTGGTCCTTGTTTCTGCACTTAACTTTGTCTGTTAATAATTTCTTACATAAGTCTGTCAAATGAGGACAGAGCCTCTGTGCCACCCCCTCATTGTGTCCTCATTAATGCCACATAAGTCTTTTGTTTGTTTTGGAGGGAGGTTTCAAGTAGACTAGACACATCATCAAATTTGTGTTTCATTTGACTTGTTGTGCTCAAGGAATAATCTAGAGAATAGAGTTTAAAGAGAGAGCAAGGGAAGAAAAACGTGTGTGTGTATGCATGTTTATGTGTGTGTTAACCCATGGATCTCACGTGAAACTATAAGCAAACAAAGAAATATAATTTCATAAAAGAATGAATATCACCTTCCATTTAGAATGTCACCTTTTCTCCATAAGTCCAAAGTCCATCTGTGTCACCACTTTCAAGGGCAGATACAACATCACAAGCTCCAGACAGTATTTCTGGAGCATTAAACCTTTCAAACACTACCTTATTTATAATTCTTTAAGGGCTAAAATATAGTTGGTATTTCATTACTACAAGTTAGATTTTGTCCACTGACTTTTTTTCATATCTATATGGTTGATATATTTCATTCAGATAGTTTTTTTTAAAAATCCCTGTTATTGTCTCTAATTTATAGTCAAATCTTCAGATAGTCAAATCAAAATCATATTGATTATTTTTATATATTTTTATATGAGTCATGCTTACTAATATTTCTTTTATGTATACAGTGATGTCATTATTAATTACTGTTATTAATCTTTTATTGTGCCTAATTTATAAATTAAACCTTATCATAGGTATATCAGTCTAGGAAAAAGCATAGTATATATTAGGGGTTTGGTACCATTTGGGGTTTCAGGCATCCATAGGGAGGGAGGTGTCCTGGAATATATCCCCCACAAATAAGAGAGGACTACTGTGGTATATACTCAATAACTGAATAAAGTATTTTTTCACTTTTGTCACAACAAATATTTTTATGATAGCTCTGAGTCACAACAACAGTTTTGATATTTTACTGAAACTGCCCTTGAAGGACCAAGGCTTACTAAGGCCCAGGGTCTGCTTTGATTCTTTTTAAACCCTGTGTACATGGTGCTGTTTATTGTTAGTGAGACTAGGTGACCCACTGGTACACACAATGCCATGATTCAATTACATACACACTGTAGGAGTCTTAAAATATTTATGCAATAGGAAAGCAAGTGATCATTCGGTGACTCAGTTTCTGAAGTAACCTGAAATGAATTTTTTAAATTAAGGTTTTCTTCAGAAAAAGAACGTAAGAAAATAAATAGCATCAAGAGAATATAGTGAAGACAAGGTGACTGTGAATTAAAGGAAAGAGAAAATTTTCTACAAAAGAGAACAGCCTGAAAGACTAAACAGAATAATGAAGTTGAGTCTACTCTAATCAGGACTGGAGGAGAATCAGCTGCAGGAGACAAAAGCTAACCCTGCCCCCCAATCAACTCAGATGGCTGATGTTTCTCTCCAGCTACACTGAGTTCCTCAAAGGAATGGACCATGGTTAAGTTTCCTTTGCATTCCCTTTCCTAATGAGGTACTAAAGCTGAAGGGGCTCCATTTTAGAAAAGCTCCATCTTGGGGCACCTGCATGGCTCAGTTGGTTAAGCATCCGACTCTTGGTTTTAGCTCAGGTCATGAGCTCATGGTTTGTGAGATGGAGCCCCTCATCGGGCTCTGTATTGATGGTATGAAGAATGCTTGAGATTCTCTCTCAACCCCTCTCTCTGCCCTTCCTCTCCTTGTGCTCTCTCTCTCTCTCTCTCTCTCTCAAAATAAATAAATAAACATTTCACAAAAAAGAAAATCTCCATCTCTGCTGTTTTTCTACTGGCCCCCATTTACTCATGTTCCATATTTTGCCCCTGAATAAGCCAAAGAAGCTATGTTCTCACTTCAAGGGGGAAGTAAGAAAGCTAATCATTCTCTGAAATTTGTCCTCAGTCCTAAGTCCTGATGACACCTTAGAAGAGCCAAATTCCAAAATGTTCCAGGAAATTAGCTTTAAACAAACCTTGACTGATACTGGCATCAATACTTCTATCTACAGTAGTGTATGGAATAATACCTATTGTACACCTCACACTCACCTTTAATGGGCCCTACCCTGGATTCTTGAAGAAACATGTACTCTAAACCCTTTTCTAGTATGAACCCTTTGCCCCAAGCTATGGTGAGACTCACCTTTCCTTTCCGAGTCTCCCAGACACTCCGTCTGCTATTCTCTGTCACTCATGCTATTTAGTAAATGTTTCCACTTTCTCTGGCTGGCATTTGATTTCTATCCTGTGTGAAGCTGTGGACCCTTTTGGCTAGTCTTGTGGGGCCCTCCTCTGGGTCCTTAGACCCAGTCCACCTGCATCACTAATATGGTTCTTGGCCCATATTAATTTCTCTATAGTGTGGATAGATGAAAAGAGGAAAATATTATAGACTATGACATAAACAGAAGAAATGAATTCAAAGAATGGAAGGGTAAGGGAAGAAAACCTTAGAAAAAACTAAATACAAAATATCAATGAATAAATCCCTATATTGTAATTTATTATAAGGAAAATATAATAAAAATGGCATTGGAATATAAAATCATCACAAGAATGCGGGCACCTAGGTGGCTCAGTCAGTCAGTTAAAGCATCTGACTCTTGATTTTGGCTCAAGTCATGATCTTACAGTTTGTGAGTTTGAGCTCCACATCAGGTCTGTGCTAACAATACAAAACCTGCTTGGCATTCTCTCTCTCTCTCTCTCTCTCTTTCTCTCTCTCTCTCTCTCTCCTTTCCTCCCTCCCTCCCCAGCTCACTCTCTCCCTCTCTCTCTCTTTCAAAGTAAAGAAATAAAATCTTAAAGTCATAACAAGAATGAACATATATAAAACCAGGTTTGTGCTAGGCCCTCTATACAGAATTACACTAACCCTTCACAACCACACAATGCAGTGGAGTTAATTATGTATGTTCTGCAGATTAGGAAGCAGTTGCAGAAGGGATTGGTATCTTCTGCAAACCTCAGTCTTGATATCTCCAGTTATTTTCAAAAAGTAGGCACTTCTAGTGCAACAATGGCTGCCAGGGTGATGATGTCTTATACAGAGAAACAAAATTATATCTCAGAGGCTGGTAGATAGATATTCAATTAATCAACCTTTGTTTAGTGACCCAGTGTGCAAGACATGTGCTATGCATGGGATAAATCATTAAAAACTCCGATTTTTTGGGTTAAGGAGATAAAATTCTAATATCATATGTTAAGTATACTGATAGAAGGGGGAATGAAATGCTTATGCAGAACATATATATTCAATTATTTACTCATTCTCTTACAACATGCATTTAAAGTACTAGGCACTAAGTCAAGGCTAGAACCAGTCAGTGCACAAAGCAGATAATATCTCCATTCTGAGGAGGAGCTATTTTTCTAGAGAAGAGCTTCAAAAAAACTAAAGGGAGAAAGAGGAAAAGGGTGCAGGGCAGGGACCAAGGTGAGGCAAGTGTAGAACCTAGGGACCAAATTTAAAGAAACACCCACCTTCAGGTTGTGTAAGTATGCATTTGCACAACCTTGAGATTGAGTGCTTTCCTAAATCCTGGGCCCGAGGCACCTCACTTGCCTCATGGTGGTCCTAGATGGGGAGGGGGGGCACCTGGAATAAGGAATCTCAATCTGGTATTTGGTGATTAGATAAGGCATCACTCAGACATTGCCATTTAAGTAAAGATTTGAGAGAAGGAAAGGGTACAAATCTTGAATATATCTAGTGGAAGAGTATTCTAGGCAGAGGGAATGGCTAGAACAGAGTTGGTACCCTACATACTCATACTTTCTTCTCTTTTTTTCTGTATGTATCACATACGCCAATAAATGTTTACTTACAAAAGCAAATGGGCTCTGTTTCTGACACTGCCAGTGTCCAATGTCATGTGATTTAGCAATAGCACCTATTAGGACTTGTCCCCAAAAGTGGCAGATAGGCTGGGTCTGAAGCTAAGGTGATCACCCACAGCTTCAGTAAACAGAGTCTGGCCAACATATGATAGGTGAAGATGGAGGTATTACTTAAAGTAGCTCTGGATAAATTAATAATTTCACAGAATTTCTCATTATGACCAGTGCTTATAGTTTCCTTCTCTTCCAGAGGGACTATGGTAATCTCATGTTTTCACATGTGCCATAAGACACACACACACACACACACACACACACACACAAAGTATTTTGTCTTCTTTTTTTTTTTTTCAAAATTGTAGCCAATATGATTTTAGTTGCTCGGGGAGATCACATCAATGATATGTAATCACAGGCTTCTCAGATAAAGATTTTTTAAATATTCAGATCTTGCCATCCTGCAGTGCAATTTAGGAAGTATAACATAATGGACAAACCACATCATCATTCCACTAGTTGCCAAAATGGCTATATTAACTATGAACAGTTTAAATGGGTAGTTTGCTTTGATTCACAATGAGAGGGAGTGGAGGTGGATGGGACAGTTGTGGTTGATGTTACTGCAAACTTTCTTTGCTCATCATATGACTATATGAGAATTATCCTTATTCTTACAGAACATAAGCTGAGTATTAAGGTATAGAGTTTCATGATATTTGTACATGACTTTCAACTGGTTCAGGGAGAACATAGGGAAGAGTAAAAGAGAGAGATAGGAAGAGAAAGAAAGGGAGAGTAATATGAGAAAAAATAGAGTGAAGGATTTACAATCACTGAATGTGGCTGGTGGCTCTACGAGTGGTCAATTTAATGTTTTCTTTCGTGTTTGAAAGTGAGAAAAAAGAGAGAAATATTAACTAGATCAAAATTATGAGCAAATAGGGAAAAAGTTGAACAAAAGTAAAAATACTCATTATAAATATGGAAAGAATTCAAAGAGAATTCATAGTTAGCGGTCATGAAATAACTATGAAAAATCTCTGAAGCCCCAGGCAGATGCGGCTGGGCTGGGCTGGGTGGTGGGGACATGACACACACGTGTGAGCCACGTAGTGACTAGAGAGTAATGATTGTTTGCACAATGAGAGCGTTTGCTTGAGGTAGATTTCAGCCTAAAATGATGCTCTTGCCACCAAATTCAGGACAAAATTCCTCTTCCTGCTGCTATGGAGGGAAGAAAACATATCCAAGCCATTTGGAGAAGGCACTGGAGGAGAATGAAACGACTCCAAATGCTATAGCCTAACATATAAAAACAAAAATAGCTAGAAGTATAAAGAAGTACAACATGACACACTTTGAACTCTGAATGTGGAGCAATTGCAGATGGGAAAACTGAATATAAATCATCTGTCCAGCGTGATCCAAAATGTGGCCTAGAAGAAAATCAGCGTGTGAACTGCTCAGACTCAATGTGAGAGTACGAAGAGTAGAAAGGGGAAGAGTGCACCCTTTTTGGTTTTTTGCCTCTATTTGGTTATTTCATATTTTGACAAAAATTTTGCTTTGTTTCCATAATTATGAAACAAATGGACGGATAATGCTTTTCAAAGTTCATCTATCTGATTTCACATAATGCAATGTTTCACATTCCATCACATCATTAAAGTTGTTTTTTCTCCCTGAGGATACTGAACTGTGATATTGGCAGGTGTGTTATTACCTGGAGTACAAACATTATAATGTGGCTACATTTTCTGTTCAATCTTGATATTGGATAGCATGGACCCAAGTCAGATCTATTTCCTATAGCTACTTCTACCTAAAGTAACAAGAAAAATTCTTGGCAAATCATATATGTTCTATTATATAAAATTTATCCTTACCACACTTATTTTCTTATCATTAGGAAAGGGAAGGTGGTACTAATGACAATTTTGATCAGAATAGATATCCAGTCTTTCAGAGGGACAGCATCCCTTGCAGAATAATGCTGGAATTGGGCCAAGTAAGTGACTGTAAATATAGAGTTCTCTCAAGAGCTGGAAAATGAACAAAGGAAGAGGAAAACAATGCTAAAGAGGCTACCAAAAGTGTGAGTTCACAGCACGCATTAAAGGGATGATCTTAGGTTGCTAAAGATGATGAACATTCTGGAATATGAGGCTCTCATCCCTAATCTCTGCAGTCTTTAAGTATCAGATCTACAACAAAGTGGCTGCTTTTTAATCACCGGCCTCTGTTGAAAGGTGATAGTGTCAATGTGAAAATTAATATTGGCAATTATATTTTTAAAAGAAGGGTATTGGGGCACACAGGTGCCTCAGTCGGTTGAGCATCCAGCTTCGGCTCAAGTTATGATCTCGCAGTTTGTGGGTTCGAGCCCCACATCAGGCTCTATGCTGACAGCTAACTCAGAGCCTGGAGACTGTTTCAGATTCTGTGTCTCCCTCTCTCTCTGACCCTCCCCTGCTCATGTGGTCTCTCTCTGTCTCTCAAAAATAAATAAAAAACAGAAAAAAATTAAAAAATTGTATTATTAGAAATGATAAGTTTTTTACATTGACAACTTCTATCAAGTAACTATACTTACTAACAGAAAAATCCCAGAGTCAAACTCCTCAAGTAGCATTACCTAATCATGCTATGGTATTATTAAATCTAAGGACACATAGTTCCATTAAAGGTCAATGTAAGTGGTTTCTTAGTAGACTATCCTACCTTTCTTTCATCTTTGAAGACATCTTGGATCACCATGAAAATGAACATGTCCCTTTTAGTTTGACACTCAACAAATTGGTGGTTTGGCCTCTTTGCTGATCTAACTGGAGTGGGAAACTCAATCTTCTGAGGTCCACCCTGCTAACACCTTTTGAAACTAAACTTTTATCTTTCCAAAAGAAAATGCCAAGATAGGAAAGAATCAGACTTCTCTTGAAAGGAAATTAGTTAACCTAATTCTAAAGTGCATAATTTGTAAGATACATGTACTTGGGCTTTTTTATACGTATGTAAGGTATATTTTACTATGTGACAGTATGGCATGTGCAAATCAGGAAATATTTGTGATCTATTCTTTATGTTCGTGTAACTTCAGAATTTTATTTTGAATGGCCGGGTAAGAAAGGAGGAATTAGCGTTTTCCATTCTTCATGCCCAACCCCCCAGCCCCGAATCATCCTCTTAAGGCAGGAACCCAAAGACAAACTTAAGGGGAAAAAAATAGAAGACAGAGAGGAGAAGAAAGAATAGGAATCAGTGAAAGCAATCTGCAGGATCTTTTCCCTCGACGCCTCTGCCATTTTCCCTGCCTCTATCAAACTCTCCCAACCTCCTGCACTAATATTGCTTCCTCAATTCTAGGTTCTGTTCCCTGTTAAAGTGCATCTCTATTTATAATTGTATAGTAAACTCCTGAGAAAATAAGGCTTAGCAATCGGAACTTGCATTAGTAGGAGATACACCAGTTCATCTAATGACAGGTAATTGAACCACACAAGGCGGTGAGGTGATCAGAGCTCTGGGCTGCCTCTGATCCCAGCTTTGGCACTTTCTAGCTTGAGAGAGCTTGGGGCAAATGACTCAGGCTCTCTCGGCCTCAGAGTCCTCATCTGTATAATGGGGGCCAAAATATCTGTTTTAGAAGTGTTATTTTAAGGAATAATTAAAATGGTGACTGTAATGTGTCTATTATTGTACTTGCACAAGAATATGCTTATAAACATTTGTCCTTGGCCTCTATGGCCTCCCTTCTCCTTCCTTTCACTGCCCACTTCACCTTCCCACCCCTTCTTGGCTCTTCCTTACCCTTCACCACACAGGGACCTAATGGGAGACTAACGCGAGGGAGAGAGAGCAAGCCAAGGTGTCCTCCCCTCCCTGCTTCAGGGAGCTTCTCAGGAGCAGCTGTGGCTTCTCCCTGAGTCCCTCTGGCCGGGGGCGAGGACGATTCTTGCTGTTGCTTGTCTCAGGTGGCTTGGCATCCTCTTTTACTTTTAAAACCAATTTCTTATATTAAATTCCCTCTATCAAACCATCTGGCAAGGATTCTTTTTTCCCAACCGAACCCTGACTAATATAACACGAAGCAATAAAAAGTTTGATTCTACTTAACTGTGTTTGTGGAATGATTAAAATAAATATCTGCTTCCATAAGATATTATATTTACAAGATATTATATGTAGATTTCTAAAAATCAACAACATAAGACAACTGCTTTTAACTACTTCAAGGGAAATTACCATCAGAAAGCTCTACGGGTTATCATTTAAAACGTCAAATAATTTATTTTAGCATTTTAAATGGCATTTGATATTTAAAATGAATAATCCCTTTCTAAACATTATGCTTCCCAGTTAATACAAGTGCAAGTCCTGTAATCACCTTGCATGTTGCGACTCTCCTGTCTTTATGGTGGCTACTGAGGGATCTGGCTCTCTGCATCCTGGGCCTGGTAGGTGGCATATTGGTGGTGTGAGAATATAAGTGCTATCATTTGGTAAATGGGATTCAGATTTCATTTGTTTCCATACCTCCCATGGTGCTTATGGGTAACAAACAAACATTCCCCCCCCCCCCCCCCACCTCCACTCCAGGTGCCACTGAGAACAGGCATATTTTCTTCATGCGGGGTACACAATATTTTTAAAATTAGACCCCAAGAGATTTGCATTTATAGCAAGTGCTCTGTAATGGCTCCGCGATGATTTCTGGGATCTCCTTCAATAACAAACACTGCATGGGCGTAAGGCAACCGTGAAGCCAGAAATACTTTGGTATCTAGGCATAGAGATGTATGACAGCCTTTCCTGTGAATTTTGGGGGGGAAAGTCTTTCTTCTGAAAGGTACGAATGGGCCCCCATTCATGGCCTACCAGCAACCACAGTAACAGTAGGGAGTTGTGGAAGGCAGCTAGAGTTCAGAGAATCTTTGGAATGATCTGTTTTCTCTTGCCAAGGTTTATGTTTGTTTTTCATATACTCTGAAAAAAACCCAACTTCTAGTTCCATAAACTGTTTTACGCACTTGTCTGCACCATAGACAAGGTTCCCACCCAAGCTGGGAAGGCCTGAGTCACACATGTGATACCTCTTGACTCACATTGTCCCCACAGTATGACCTCAGTCTCAGAGATACTGTTTTCCCCACCATCCAGAAAGGATGACAAAATTAGAACCCAGTGGTCTGGCATCTCTTGGCAACAATTAAGAAGCTCTGGGCCTCTGGAGTTTAAACCATCAGACAGCCTCATGTGGAAGAATTCTATCAGGACAAGAATCAGATACGGGATTCCTGGGGAGCAGCCTTGCTGACATAGGACCATACACACTGGACTGGCTACAGCCATGCTGAACTATTTCTGTGCAGAGTGCAAACTTATGGTATCTTTGAGCACCCTGAATGTCCCACGCTACTCCCGCCTTACAGGACTCCTTTCTCAAATCTTCCCACCATTCAAAGACTAACCCTGGGTTTAGTAAGACACATACAGCACCCTATCACAGCACCAGGAAGGAGTCTATTTTGATCGGTTAGTTGGCATCACAATTATTAAGTATTTTTAATATCACATCTGGGGACATCTGGGTGGCTTTGTCGTTTGAGTGTCTGACTTTGGCTCAGGTCATGGTCTCTCTCTCTCTCTCTCTCTCTCTCAAAAATAAATAAACATTAAAAATTTATTTTAATATCACATCTGCATAGAAGGAACAAGATACTTAAAACTAAGGTGAATAAAACTAATGAATGTTGTGTGTCAGCTCTACTCTAATAAAAAAGAAAGAAAATGCAATCAATCAAACAAACCAGTTAGGGTGAGTTATCTCAGAAGTCTGTTTTTTCCTCAAAGTGGCTGGGATTCCTGAGAGTTTGAGTCCATCAGGACAGCTCTTCAGAAGATGTTACAGCTTGGGGCACCTGGGTAGCTCAGTTGGTTAAGCATCCAACTCTTGATTTTAGCTCAGGTCATGATCTTGTGGTTTGTGAGTTTGAGCCCAATGTCAGGCTCTGCTCTGACAGTGACAGTGTGGACCTTACTTGGGATTCTCTCTCTCCCTCTCTGTCTCTCCTCCGTGCTGGTGTTCTCTGTCTCTCAAAACAAACAAACAAACAAACAAAAAAGATGTTACAGCTTCCAAATCCTCTGGTTTCACTGACCAGTAGACATGAGGCTTTTCCAGTTTCTGTACCAGCACTTCAGCACATGACTAGCATGACAACACTCTTGCCCCAAGACCCTCAGTGTGCTGCTCAGGGCTTCTTCCTACAGGGGTGGTTCTGCAGCTCCCGAGCATGAGAATGGCAGGTGGCATGGCAGCATGGCCAGACGGCCAATGCCTCACACAGTGTCTCCTCCAGCCCAGCTGTGCTGTGTGACATTTACGTGACAGCCTGTCTGCTCCCAGAGATGAATCACAGAAAATTAGAGAGGGGAAAGACCTACCAGGTCATTTAATCCATACTCTTACCAGTTGGCGTTCACTCCCCTACTCCTCTATGCTCCATTTCCTAGTGCATCATCCAGTATGGTTTTAAATAGCATGAGACACAGAGGAGCGCTGTTCCTATGCCTTCCTCACTGAGAATCCTCTCTTGTACGTCCAGCCAAATGTTCAATATTTGATGTTTATTTACTCTACTGTTATGCATACAGCAATATCATGGTTCCTCACTTGCCCCAGGCTGATAAAAAAAGCTTCTAAGAATAACTAGGAAGAGAGGACTCTCTCTTGGTTAGAAAATGCCAGTTTCAGGAAAATCAAAGAATGTGGTGGTGAAAAGAGAAATGATAAGCAGCTTCTGTTAGCTCATTTCAGCTGCTTTTATGTTAATTATGTGCGTATTTAGTATTGTTCAGCTTCTGCTCTCTTTAACAATAGCTAGAACGATGACTAAGTGGTATCATTGGTTTTGGTTTCCACATTTACTTCTGTTTCAATTTTTAATTCGAATGTTTGTCCCCTCACTTTCTAGATTTAATTGAAGAGTCCGGCTCATCACTGCGATTCAAATAAAGACTATTCTTCAATATTCGAATGGTTTGTCTGTTTCATTTCCTAATCATTCTTTGTTTTTCTAATTTAGCCAAATACAAGAACAAAAACAGTAAGGTTGGCACTTCCCTTCTGTCAGTCTTGTCTAAGAAAAATGTCCGTTTTTCTTTATGTAGGTCCATGCAGGAGGACTCATTCTGTCTCAAAAAGCATTTGTGGTCAGCTTACCTTAATTTGACCTTTTAAGCAAGGTTCACTGCACACAGACCGCACCATTCCACTCTTGTTCATTTGGATTTTGTAATCATCGATGTTCAACACACCTTCATGCCAGGTTCCGACATGTACATAGTCATAACGATTAGCTTCGGTGTACTGCAGATTCATGATATCATACCTACAGAGAAAACAACACTTGTGTCTTGGACAATATGGACATGATGTAGAAAACAAAGATATTCGTTAAACATGTCATAGAGAGAAGGGAGAGAAAAGCTAGAATTATCTCATGGCCTAAAGCCTGTCAATGTTTTCATTTGTTTCTAATGTTTCTTCCGATTTTCCAAAATGTGTTTCCTTCTTTAGTCTTTGTGTATTGCCCATATTTGCTAAAGAATGTATTACATCTGCACCTCTCTGTCTTCTTATTCTACCCAAAAATAAGCTTATGTGTGATGAGTTGATTATCATCTCCTTCAAATCATTATTCACTAAGTTATTTTTTGAACAAGCCATGATTCTTGAGAACATCAATTTCTTTTTTTAATGTTTATTGATTTATTTTGAGAGAGAGAGAGAGACCGTGCACACAAGTCAGGGAGATGCAGAGAGAGGGAGAGAGAGAATCCCAAGCAGGTTTTGTGCTGTCAGTGCAGAGCCCGATGTGGGGGCTACATCTCACACACCATGAGATCATGACCTGAGTAGGGATCAAACGTTGGACGCTCAACTGACTGAGCCACCTAGGTGCCCAGAGAATATTAATTTCTTAACTTGATCACCATCATTCTAATGTTCTTTTTCACATTCAGTTGCCATTTTCATTACGCTGGGTTAAAAGAAGGAATTTTAGGTGCTAATAAAGCAAGAAATCTAAGAAACACAGCTTTAATTAAGGAGGATGTTGGGGATTTAGCATCTTGAGCACTGACATTTAAACTGGTCTCTTCCCTGATTAGGACAAACATTTCTGAAATCCAAGTAATCGGTGTCAGTTACTTCAGTAATTTCAAATGCTGCAATGCTACACTATGGCAACATCTACATTTAGAAACCTTCACTGCAGCCAGACTGTGTTTTGGAGGCCAGACCTCATCATTTTCCAGCATGGGCAATGGAGAACATTCTCCAATGTGATGAAAAGAGCACAGGACTTGGCATTAGAATGCAAAAGCCGGAATCTCTTTTCTAACATTTTAACAGTAGATTATATTACTTAAGAACATCACTAAACGCTTAAAGGTTCACAGAGTTCTTGTGAGGATTTATTAACATAAGACATTTAAAAAACTCTTTTACAGTTAGGAAAATGTGTACTTAAGGCAATATCACTATATCATTCATATTTGTATTACTATGAATGCCCTAAAATACTCTGGTTATTTCCAATAGCATAAGAAAACTGGAGAACATCCTTTTGTACTTGCATAGCTCTTTCTTTCTCAGAGAAAGAATTCCAAAATGGGTTAGGTAGGAGTCTTCTCATCTTCCAACCCCTCATGCTCCTACCTAACCCACTTTGGAATTCTTTCTCTCTAAACCCTACGCAGACTCAGAGTCCTCCTCAGCCCAGCACTCTCAGGAAGCTATTGCCAATCTTAGTCGGCTTCCAAAACCTACTGGCTATATTTGTCTTAGTTTTTTATCTAGACAACGACTATCTTTTGTTGGCTTTTCTACCTTTTTTTTTTAATGTTTTATTTATTTTTGATACAGAGAGAGACAAAGCATGAGAGGGGGAGGGGCGGAGAGAGAAGGAGACACAGAACTGGAAGCAGGCTCCAGGCTCTGAGCTAGCTGTCAGCACAGAGCCTGACGTGGGGCTCGAACCCACAAACGTGAGATCTGACCTGAGCCGAAGCCGGAGGCTTAACCGACTGAGCCACCCAGGCGCCCCTACCTGTTCTTAATGTGCAAACATATTCTGCAACTCACAGAGTGGCTAGTGGCTTCTCCACATCTAAATTCTGGCAATTTCTCTAAAGAGAAAGGGAACTCTGGGAGAGGAAAGGAAGTTTTTCTCTACTTTAAAGGTGAGGAGGGAAAATGGTGCATATGGAGCACGTTATTATTCATCTGTTTGCTGTTCAGATGTTCAGCTAATAAATAAAAGTCCTGATTCTTCTTGTTGCTGACCCATACCAGCATGTGCTCCTGAGTGGCTCTCTGAGTGATACCGAAGTGGGTGTTAACTGTGGGCTGATGGCCCCTACTCTTCTTGCTGATCAATGATACTAATATATACCTCCAATATTTTTCCATTTTAAACTCATTATGGTTATAGAACCTGCTGTGAATGTTTGGTGAATAACCTCCTTTTTCATTTCCTTTAATTTTTAGGTTTTCCCCCATATCATTATTGGCTCTCCCTCATACTTTCAGTGAAGGCTTTGGTGCAATGCCAGCTTTAGGATATCTCTTTCCTATAGATCAGTTTCCTAAGATTTGTTTCAATATTTGCTCTTCAAAAGGAGAAATCAATTCACACTTCATTAGCGTTTAGAAATGGAAGAATTCATAGTATTTTGGTATGAAAACACATTTTCAAAAAGTCCCAAAAGCCAGAGGGAAAAAATACTGAAAGATACCAAGGGAAAAACATGAGATACCAAACAAAGGCCTTCCCCTGTGCGGCATGCGTTAATGAACAGCACTTTTTTTTCTTGACCCTACAGTCCCTCCCGGCATGTTGGCATTTATTTGGAATATCCTTATGCTGTAAATTACAATTTTATAGCACCCTCTCAATGTACTCAGTTTATGTTGCATGCTGATTCACTAAAATAATTACAAGAGGGACCAAAAGCATGAATGGTGGTATGAGAGGGGATGGTAGCAGAGGGAGACACTGAACACAGATTAAGATGACCAGTTTCAAGCAAGAGGAAATGATCCTTGAAAAGGGACCCAGAGGAAAGCTCATGATTTAAATATGTAATTACACAGAGGAAAAACCAGCTAAAATTGCATGTCTGTATTTTGGCTAACTTATAAATAAAGAGATCAGGAGGAAACTTGTCTGTATGGAGTGTCGAAATGCATCTGGAGGGGTCTTGGGTAGCTGACTCTTGGTTTCAGCTCAGGTCATGATCTCACAGTCATGAGCTGGAGTGCTCTCCCAGGCTCTGTGCTGGCAGTGTGGAGCCTGCGTGAGATTCTCGGTCTCCCTCTTTCTCTCTCTCGATCTGTCCCTCTCCTGCTCACTCTTTATCTCTCAAATAAATAAATACATACATAAATAAGGAAACTTAAAAAATTCATCTGGCCTGTGCTAGGCACATTGTCTACATCATCTAACAGAAACACGAAGGAAGGTTTCCATCCCAAATATGACAGGACCCCAGGATTACAACCATGCGCGTAAAGGGGAGAGCAGTGTTCTGAGTCTAGTCTTCTTGTCCTTTTTGGCACTATTTCCTAAGGCGCCCAGCACCTGAAAGCTTTC
>NC_043706.1:126338817-126393138 GCF_006229205.1 Suricata suricatta | reverse complement strand
GGGCTTATGAGAGAGAGAGAAAGAGAGAGAAGGAAAAAAACCAAGATTGTGGGCATACTGCATAGCAGCCAAGCTGAGGGCCTTTTTCTTTCCTGCAGCAGACTCTAATCTTACCCCACGATTCTGATTATCCCTTGCCTAGAAAAAAAATTCATGTGAACGAGCATTAGTTCATTTGTATGCCTGGAAAACGGCACTCTTTATTTGATCATTCTCTACCAATCACATGTGAGCTAACTGGTATTATAAAAGCAGCTGCTGCAGACCAGACAGTATATAAAATGACTTGGGGAAAAATATACATGTTAGGTTTAATTTTTCTTTGCTCCTTGATTCTTTGGAAGCCATAGAGATTCAATACCAGAAAGATAATTCTTTCTTCTTTGTTTCAAGAGACATGTTAGCAGGAACATAAGTTAGCCTGAGAAAAGGGAGGAGGATTTGGTACCCTTCATATATTAAAGTCTTACTAAAATATTCCACAACCAGGGGAGTCTGGGTGCCTCAATGAGTTAAGCATCTGACGCTTGATTTCAGCTCAGGTCTTGATCTCATGGTTTGTGGGATCGAGCCCTGTGTCAGGCTTTGCCCTGACAGTGTGAACCTGCTTGTAATTCTCTGTCTCTCTGTCTGTCTCTCTCTCTCTCTGTCTCTCTCATTTTCTCTCTCTGCCCCTTCCCCACTTGTTTTTGCCCTCTCTCTCTCAAAACAAATAAGTAAACATTTAAAAAGTATATTACACAATCAGCGTAGCATTGCAACCAATCAATCAGAAAGAAGCTGGTCGGTGCTAGCACTACCAGAGAGGGTCCTGGCACTCAGGTTTCATGTGTCCCAGTTTCTTGGGCTTGGACGAGGTCCCATGCATTCTGAGGGAAGGGCCAGGGTGATAGCTTGGTAGGAAGGAGCCACTGCAAGAATGCAGGACTGTGGGTGTTTACCAATAAGTTTTCAATGTTTTATGGTATAATTTCCAACCAAGATTAGTCCTATCTTTTTATCTATTGAGTCATATCTATCTTTGTGACACCTGGAAACATGGAACCAAAGGGACCAGAGTTAACATCTGTCTACTTGGAGAGGATCACAAGGTTACCCGAACCCATCACAGAACAGATGGCTTTACCTTCCAGGAGCATCCCCTTTCTCATCAAACCACACTTCCTCTCCAGACACACCGATGAACGTGGACTTGATGAGGAACTCCAAGAGTTTGCTACCATCGATGGGCTTCATGGCATCACAGAGCCCCACGTGGCCTGGGCAGAGGGCATGGTGCATGTTCTGCAGCCCGTGGGCCATGGCGTAGATGGCGTTGATGACAAACCCCATCTTACTGTCCTGGACATAGTTTTCTTCTAAGCTTTCATTGCCTGCAACACAAAAACAGACTGCTACCAAGGTTGCAATAATGAGGTCTAGAAATGCATGGTTAATTCTCAAATGCTTTTCAGAGCTCTCTGAGGAAGGAAAAGCCAAGTCCACTTGTACAAGCCTTGTACTTGTGACTAGCTCTAATTCTATCTGCAAATAGTTTATTCAATTTTATTTTCTGAATTCAATAATGGTTTTATAACATATGAAGCAAACTCCAAGAGGTGAAAATAAAAAACTTTCAAATATTGCAAGGAAATCCTTAAGGAGCAATGAAAATAACTCTTATTCTCTCTTGGCTCATAGAGAGTTATATTAGAAGCCTCCCTATATCATGGTACTGAAAAAGCATTTATAATATCCTCTATGACAATCCACAATCTATAATAACTAAGTTTGTGTATTACCTAAGCCCTGATATTTTCTTTTGATGATTCCACTAATTTTTTCATATCTAGGGCCACAAAAGCCCAGAGTAAAAACTAGGTAGTATAAGTCCTTCCTTATATATAGTTGATAGTATAGAAATATTTGAATCATATTTGCTAATTATTAGAAACTGAGGTAAATTGTTTCCTGGCAGAGTAGTCATACTACACATCTACTTTGAACTTTTAACATTTACCTGTGAATTTCAAAAACCCTACAATCATTTCCACCTATGTCACAAGAGATCAAAAGCTCCTCAATTGCCAAACAAGTTTCACAAGAAGAGTATGGAGTTAAATATGAGCTCCATATCAGAAGTCTAAACTTGAGGTCTTATGTATAAATGAGAAATTTAGAAACCAACTGGATTTGCTGGAAAAAGGATGACAGGTTTGTACAACAAAATCGGTTTGGAATACATCTCTGGCATAATTCAGAGATCGTGTACTTAGTTCCAGAAACTTGCTTCTCTCTACAGTGGGCTATCCCTCCCCTCCCCCTATGCCAAACTGATAGTTTCGGAGGGGGGGGGGTCTATGCTGTGTGTGCTCCAGGTGCTAGAAGCTGGGAAAGGTGGTGAGATCAGCTGTTGATGGGACTGAGAATGGCACGAGGCGACTTGAACCCCCAGCAAGTGGAGGGCTTGCAAGAGAAGGTAAAGAGCTTTAATATTGACGTTATCAAACAACCAGTTGATGTTAATTGCTTGAGCAACTAACTATTCATTTAAGCTCAGGTCATGATTATGGGGTCATGGAATCCAGCTCCATGTCAGGCTCCACACTGAGCATAGAGCCTACTTGGGATTCTCCCTCTCTCTCTCTCTTTCTCTCTCTCAACCGCTCCCTCTCCCCCTCTCTTTCTCTCAAAACTAAATAAATAAACTTAAAAAAAACTTAACTATTCAGATATAGTTGAAAATGTGAAAAAAAAACCCAGTATTTGTATCTATCCTAATCATGAAATACAAAATACTGGGGCCAGACTGAAGAGGGGAGAAATTCAATTTTACCTCATCTTCCAGTGTTGCTTAATAGGAAATTATTAAAACTGTGATTTACTAAAGTAATATTTTCTCAATTGAAAGGATATTTTTTGAGAGGAAATAAAGATTAAGGCAGGCAGAAAGTGTACTCTGAAATCAAACCACACAACAACTATAGAAAGTTATGTAAAGCAGAAAGCAAACATCCTTGCCCAAACTGCCAAGTCATTAAAATAGGGTGACTTATGTCTGTCACCCAGAACCCTTGACTCTTGGTGTTAGTTTCCTTTCCTTCTCTTTTATATTAGGATATAAAGGAAATAAATTAATATCATCTGTCTACTGAGTTTTATTTTTTTAATGTTTATTTTTGATAGAGGGAGACAGAGAATGAGTGAGGGAGAGACAGAGAGAGAGGGAGACACAGAATCCAAAGTAGGTTCCAGGCTCTGAGCTGTCAGCACAGAACTTAATGTGAGGCTTGAACTCATGAACCATGAGATCATGACCTGAGCCAAAGTCAGATGCTTAACCTACTGAGCCACCCAGGTGCCCCTGTCTGGTGAGTTTTAAACCAGGCTTTAAACATTATTAGAAGCCTCTGAGTGCTAGAGCTCTATGTTAAATCTACTAGAATTAAAGAAGTTACCAGGAATTAAAGAAGGGAAAAAAATAAAAAATGAAAAGAAACTGAGAGGCAAAATAACCTTCAATGCAGCAGCCACTTAGAGGTTCCCAGTCAACACTTAACCCACTTGCTTCAAGTGGCAGCTATTAAAGTCAAAGTCAACCCAAGTGCAAACTATAGGAAAATATGAGAATAAAACCTTAGCGTTCTTCATGGAAAATTCTCTACCGGCGCAAGACCACGGAGTTTGTTGTTTTTGTTTGATAACTGCCTTTAAAGATTTATTATATATTTTTTAAATTATGTTGGGGTCTAGTACACATTTTTTAAGCTGTGGCTTGTCTAGTAGACATATTATACCTAAGCATTGAGGTTATAACTGTTCTTGGATTTCTTGAAAATCAATAATTTCATTTTGAACCTTATTTAGAGTGATCATATAACTTAGTGTCCAAACTCGGTCACTCTTGAGAGTGAAGTGGTATTACTCTGGAAGCACCAGTGTAAACAAGACAGACTGGTCAAGCAGTGACACATTTCTTGAGCCATGCTAGGCTCTAACACCCATGATGTTATTATGGGTAATATATTACATATATAAAATACATGTATATATACATATGTATATATATAATAAAAATCAGTGGACTCTTGTCAATTTTAACTAATTTTACATTTATCTAATGCTAATGGGAAATATACACATTAATGCTAGCTGCTATTTTTTGGATTGTTTATTCAATGCTCAAATAAGGAGTTCATGCTAATCCTGCCACATAGATATTAATTTCACCATTTACAAGTGAGGAAAGAGCAGTGGTATCCAAATGCCCTCCTGATCTTTGATCTCTCTGTTACACTCCATGGCAATGTGGTTGCAGATACAGGAATCTACAGAAAAGGCACTTTTCCGGTGACTGAGGAGAGGGCATCCTGCTGTGCACCAGTATCGTCATCAAGCTGGTCTGAGGCTTCTCCCTAGGATCCTTTCTGATGTGCACAGCTGTCTCTCTGACTAGAAGTACTGACACCTAATCTTCTAATGGCAGTCTATAACAAAGAAGCCCATCCTGTTAATATTTAGCATACGGAGAGCCAGGAGGCAAGGAAAATGTTTTCAGGAAATATTTGTAATTCACACACCTTTCCAAAATAAGCACCAACAGTTTGTGTGCCTGTGTAAATCTGAAGTGAGTGCATGCACTTCCCTACCCTGAAAGTCCACTGGGTCTGCACATGGAGGAGGTACCACCATCAGAAAGAACTCCCCTCCAGCTACTACCCCAGCTCAGTAGGAACTAGCAGTTAGGAAAGTGCAACATTAGAGTCGGAATTTGTCTGGACTTTACAGGACCATTTTCTTTGCCATAGCAACTGTCTCAGGTAACGGTGCAAGGATCTATCACTGAACAAACAGAATATGTCGCAGGTTTTCTGTTTCCCCCACATCCTATATTTTCATGACCAGTGAATAGAGAATTCAAACTAATAATATTGTCACTTGGTGGGAAGGTGAAAACTCTGTGCTTCCCTGAGGTTTAGTGCCTTTTCATCGCACTAATCTCAGAGTTTATAGTAAGAAGGAGATTTTATGATTCATTTTTCTGTGGTGCATTAACTGTTATGGACCACCAGGGTATCATTAAATCATTAGCTTTTCTAATACACTAAATGGAATAAAATAATTGTAGTTGCCTGTGTTTATTTACTTTCAAAAGAATACCTGTCTAACTACTTGAGTGGATTGTGCAAATAGCTGCCTTGATTCTAAGCAGTAATCTTGTTCTTATTGCTAACGCACGACAAGGGCTGCAAATTGCCGCCTGAGTGAGGAGCACACAGAGCCTCCTCCATGGGGGTAGGAACTGACTGTGGGGCCTCTGCAAACACGGCTGTGGGGAGAAGGGTCAGTGAGTCTACCTGCTGCCGTGTAGGATGGCTGTTCTGTAGAGCTACACCGCTCTAGCAGAAAGAACTCTGCCCCGGGCACAGGAACCTGCCCCAGGCCTCTAGAACCCGGAGGCAGTTCTGCTAGAACACATTAACAGTACGTTTCCAACAAGCAAGGAACATAGATAAGGGCCAAGACCTCCTTGGATCCTGGTTTCCCAATTTAAAAAAAAAACAACCACAAGTGTATCAGATTATCTTTCTGAAGATCTGTTGCTCTTCTGAAGTTTCTGTGCTTTGCTTTGATCTTGTATCTTGCAAGCTTGCCAAATTAATTAATTAATTCTATTTTTAATAAATTCTTTTTGAGTGTTCTAATTATACAGTCACATTACTAATAAAACATTTTATCCTCATCTGTTTAACTCCTGGCTCTACTTCTACAGGAACTTGGCAAAGCCTTCACATAGCTTATCTTTTTTTTTTTTTTTTTTTTTTTTTACGATTTACACAACTCTATGAGATAAGTCCTATTTTCACTGCTTTACACATATGAAGACGAAACTTAAGTCACAATGGGGGAGAATGTCTCTCTTCCCCTTCAGTTAATGCTGCGGTTGACAAAACTCCCTATTGAGTAGCACCTCAGGTCTTTGACTCACCAAAAGGGATGAGAAGAGTGATTTGTTTTATTGGGGTACTGAAACAAGAAACTGGGCATGCTCAGCTCCATCCTTGGCTCTCTCCTTTGGAGCCAATAACCTGATGATACTCAAAGGTTCTGGTTAGTCTCCGGCTTGAGAAGATGCGGGTTTTCACTGTGCAGCTCTGCCAGTAGGATAAACGGGTTAACCTCTCTAATTCCAGGATCAAGTAGGGAAGTCTATCTTGACCACATACCTGATCTCTGCCCCTAATCTAGTTGGGCTTTGTGTTTTTCAGTTAGTTTTTTTGTTAACTTAAAAAAATTTAATTGAGCTATGTATAATTCACATGTGTTAAAGTGCAGAAATTTTTATTATACAGATCAATAAATGTTTACAGAGGTCCATCCCCATGTAATTGCTGCCCACGACTTAGAGCATGTCCAGAAGGCTTTCTTTTATTTAAAGATTCCTAAATGTATCCCAGCAATGTTTGTAATTTTTCAGTAGGCAGAACCTAGGTATTTCATTTTTATTATACTGCAATGATCAGTATATTTGAAAAAAAATAAAGTTATTTATTGCCAGTGTGTAGAAACACTCTTGATAGTTACATTTTGGTCTTGTATACTGCAAGCTTACCAAGTTAATTAATTAATTCTATTTTTAATAAATTATTTTGAGTTTTCTAGTTATATAGTCACATCACTAATAAAACATTTTATCCTCATCTGTTTAACTCCTGGGTCTACTTCTTAGTTGGCTCAAATTTGGGAAGGAAGTGCATTGTCTGTCCCACAGAAGTCCCAGCTGGTAAGCACAGAGGCGGTGGCCTCCAGAGCGGGGTCTGGTCCCTGCCAAGTGGCACTATGCATGCGAGTGTCAGCTTTATCCAATTGCTGGCGAAGTCCCATGGCAGACGAGACATTTGTTAGCCAAAGCAATCAGTTTGATATTTATTTTTTTCTGAGTTTTTAATAAGGCTGTCCCAGTTTGAATGCCCAAAGTGAAAAGATAAAGAAAATAGACAGAATATTGACCTGCAATAGAATACGTTTGCTGTGGCTGCTCTACTCCATGAGAACCCCACCACTAGGCATGAATCTAGTCATGTTGCCTTTTCCAATATAGACCCTCAGCCTTAACTTCAAAATAAAAAGAGACAAAACAAGCATTCTTCTATTTCATCATAAAACAAGGAAGTATTTTGGGAAACAGTAGTAAACATAACCATCCTGGAGAAAACATTCTTCTGATTTCTTGGCATTTGTAGCTCTGCACTGCCTCTCTATCTGAAAGCATTATATATTCAATACATAACTGGATACAATCTCAATTCAGATCAAAATATAAAGGGCTGTATTGTTTTATATTGGTAACGTATCAAGCAAAGAAAAGAAAATTCATGTTCCTTTAAATGACCCAAATCTTAGATTAATTAAAGGAAGATTAATCAGGTCATCTTAAAAATAATGACCTCAAAGGACTAAGATGCCCTCAATTTTTTTAAAGACCTGGGCTGCTAAATTTTCTTCATGCTTTTCCAGAGAGCATTAGTGATGAGATTCACAACTGTCTAGGCTTGTCCATGCTCAAGTCTAGGATCTGTGAATTTGTGTTTTCTCTGACTCTATTTTTCTTTTCCCTAAAATGTTTTCTATTCTCACATCACAGAAAAATATGACCCCTCCATTATTTTCTGCTCAGTTTATTAAAATGTAAATTAACTCCTATGTAGGATGGAAGAGAAGAAAGGAAGCTTCATTTAATGGAGTGTATGTTATTATCACTGTTATTATTAGTTGAATTTCTATTGCTTAAACCCCCTTGGTTTTAGCATATGTGAGCAGTACAGACATTTTTATAAATACACCATCACAATCTATTGTTAAGAAAGAAACCCTCCACTTACATGACACATGAACAGTAGGCTCCCTGCAAATTGATGATAATACATGGTAAGCCTTCAATTCCCCAAGAACACAATTGCATTTTCACTAGTTCTTATTGTCAAATAATTGTGGTGTCTATAAAAAACAGACGACAATCGCTGCTGTGTTTGAGTGATGCTGAGGGTCAGTCAGCAACATTTAGTTGAACCACAGGGATAGTTCAGAGGAAATGAGGGTGGCTTGCCATGTGCCTTTACCTTTATTATGGATCTGGCAGAAAACGCTGTCGTGGAGTTATGAACCACTCCCTTTGGAGTCACTAATCTTTGCGGGGGTGCGGTAAGCATTTGGCAGGTAATCAGAGAGAGAAAGTATGTTACGGAGAGCTAGACACTTTAACCACTGTGGAAAGTTAGAGTGTGGTTAAAATTCATCAGCTACCAACTCTCTTCTCAACAATGTGCTGGGTCGGAATCCTTGCCTCTTCCTCTGGGCTTCTATCAAACTCTAAGAAGGCACATCTACACTCATAGCACCACTTCTACTTTTTTGTGGGTGATGGGAAATACGCTTTCTTTAACATATGTAAGGGAGTTCCACGATTTAATGGTATTCTGGCCTATTTTGGGTTCCTTTCAATGATGTTTAGAGTACCTCTAGTTTATGTTGCAGTGTTTGGATTAAACTAATAGGTTAGGGTGTATTTTGCAGAAATACAAGAGCTATTTGTAAATATTCCACTGATCTCTGACTTATTTAATTAGGGCCTAACAGCATTTTTTTTGTTAGCCAATACAAAATCGTATTTATTACAAAAACAAAACTATAAAATTATATGACATTAGTATTTTAATTCCACTTTTATAATTGACTTCTTATTAATATAACATGGTATCTATAACTGGACAAAATACCATACATAAAAATGTATACTTTGGGACATATTAAAGAATTTCATATCCTTCAGCCTTTTCCTTGGAATTTATATCCCAAGTGGATAAGTTGGGAGCCTGGAATAGAAGCCATATCATGTTGTAAACAGACTCTGGGGTTTAAATATAGGTTATAAGGTTTATTACCATACCTCTTTACTTAAGAATGAAATATACTATGGATTTTAATTCAGGGTTCATATCACTATTAGTGGATATTTTATGTCGATATTTTAAGTAGACAATAGCCTATGTAGACAACAACACTATCTGTCCCAAACTTGCAATGATTGGATTTCTTGAGTGGCATATTGCTTTTTATGTGGTGTCTCCCAACAAAATTTCTTAAAAGAATTGAATTTGGAATTCCTATGGCTCCAATAAGACCTCATGGCTAGTGAGACTTTAGTCAATATGTGTCACAGAAATTGGAAGAGTAGTTTCTAAGATTAATGTTGCCAAGAGCACATAGGAAAAGAATTCTTAGCAGAGCCAGTTAATAAAACGATTACAGGGTGCAGACTTTATGCAAATCTGCTTGGAGGTGAACTGCTTTGCTCAGGTTATATTGGGCATATTTATAGAAACAAGAATGCCAAATATAGATTCTATAAGAAGGACCTTCCTTAAGAGGCCACAGGGATGATTTGAATCTATTAAAATGATATTCAGAAATGGAATATAAGCACTATACTCTAGTTGGTCAAATTGTTCCTCATGAAGTATAAGTTAACAATTCTGAAATAGCTGTATATTAACCAAGGTTGAACAAATAAACAAATGTATGGCAGATGGTAGGAGCCAAACTTATCACAGTTGGAGTCAGAGGTTATAGATAAGCCTTGATATAAATAAACCATGTGGTACAAGAATCATACTGAAGGCAATAGATGAATTTAAGTTCAGTTTAATATAGATATTGAATTTATATAGGAATAATTATACATATATATTTAAGTGTGGACTGGGGTACATATATTTCCCAGCTTAGTGGGCTGAAGCATTAAGACCCCAATAGCAACAAGCATACCCAGTGCCCAGGTCTTGGTTTCTAATACAATTCTCTAATAAAAAGAATCAGGATCCTTTTGGAGAAATAAATAATTGTAGGGCTGGGGCAAGAAATATACGAGCTGAGCCTAGAGCATACTGTAGTACCAGAAAGTTAGGAAGTACTTAAAAAACAAAAGAAGAAATATATGTCAGAAGGATACTAGAGCCAACAGAAAGACACCAAAAGGTGTTTCCCAAAGCTGAACCATATAAGCAACAAAATAAATAATATAGTATTGATTATAACACAAAGCATAAAATAAACTCAGAAGTCTGTGCTCTGGGCTCCTGGGTGGTTCAGTCGATAGAGCGTCCAACTTCTGCTCAGGTCATGATCTTACGGCTTATGAGTTTGAGCCCCCAGTAAGCTCTGTGCTGACAGCTCAGAGCCTGGAGTCTGCTTCAGATTCTGTGTGTCCCTCTCTCTCTCTCTGCCTCTTCCCCACTTGTGCACGTGTGCACACACACTCTCTATCTCAAAAATAAATAAACATAAAAAAAAGAAGTCCTTGCTCATATACAATAATTATTAAATTTAAAAAAATTAAATGGGAGAGAGGAGACAAATCTATACATAAAAATTTCAAAAGATTTATACCCTCCCCTCAAGAAGGTGGAGAATAATTCCCCATCCTTTAAGTGTGGGATACACTTAGTGGCTTGATTTCAAAGAGTACAGCATTAAAAGGGCTATAAAAAGAGAGATCTGGTAAACACTACCTTATCCAAATGACCAATGTTAACAACATTGGTAATAAATTGATAGGGTGTACTCTTTGTTTTACTGTTTATTTTTGAGAGAGAAAGACAGTGCAAGTCGGGGAAGGGCAGAGAAAGAGGGAGACACAAAATCTGAAGCAGTCTGCAGGCTCTGGCCTGTTAGCACAGAGCCCGACACAGGTCTCAAACCCACAAATAATGAAATCATGACCTTAGCCAAAGTCATGGGGCGCACCCCCTGCCCCCAGCCTCGGCCAACCCCCGGTAGGGTTTACTGTTATTATGTTGTATGGAGAAAGACACATCACCTCTGTGGTCTTCCTCTCCAAACCCATAATCCCAGTCTGATTATGAGAAATACATCAGTCAAACTTAACTTTAGGAACACTCTACAAAATACCTGACTAAATCTCCTAAAAGCTGTCAAGGAAATAAAAACCAAGAGAAGTTCAATAATTGTGACAACCGAGAGGAGTCTAAGGAAACAAGAGAAAAGAATATAATGTTATATCCTGGATAAGATCTCGGAGTAGAAAAAAGGAAAATGATGAAATATGAAAAAATATTTAGTTCAGCTAATAATACTGTGCCAATGTCGGCTCATTAATTTTGGCAAAAGTAACATAGGAAATTTCACAACGGGAGAAACTGAGTGTGGTGTGTATAAGAGCTCCCAGACATAAATTTTCAATTTTTATTTAAAAATATATATATCATCTTATCCACCTCACAATGACTTATGAAAGTGGTGATATGACTATGTCCAGATTACTAACAGAAAATCCAGGGTCGAATGACTTGTCCAAGATCATACAGCTGGATAATGGTGGTGACTAGCCTGAGTTCTCACTCTTAAGAGAACTGGTATGATTCCTGAGTTCTCACTCTTAAGTATTATGTTGCTCTGTCTCTTGCTTAGATGTAATCCAAGCATTAATAAATGTTTGTGTGCAAAATAAAATTTGCCCTGATTGTAGATTATGTAATCCATAAAGAGAATGTCCACATATTTCATCACATGGTGAGATTACCATGATTTATTTTACATGGAACATGTTGATATAGAGGCAGAATATTTTCCATGGCCTTTTCACATAGATGTTCCACACATTTACTACATACAGTTAAAAGCAATAGATAAAAATGGTATGGAAAGAAACATGCCACTAAAAATCAATATTCTAGATTCCATGACCCTCAAAATGACCTAGTCACAAGAAACTATTAACTGATTTCCCAGGATTTTATCTGAGTTCCCAAACTATTCCAAGGTCAATCCTTCTAGACACAATTGTGTTTAGCTGGAAGTGTACTTTCTGTTCTGGGAGAAATCAGTCTTTGAGTTTAACTTAAAAATCTAATTAAACAAGTGACTCTTGAGGCAGGCTTATTATCTCAATTGGTAATAATAGTTTGGAAGTCACAGGATAAGAACAAACTTAGAGGGATCTCTACTGTACCATAAGGAACTTTCCCAAGCAACACTCTTGCTCTATGCCTATAGTTAACCTAGACTGCTAACCCAAACTACTGGGGTCAGGTCTTTGCAAACTGACCTTGCTCAAGCTTATCAACACACACTCATCAAAAATGCATTGGAGGAACATATGGACTTTAGCATTGCTGGGCCAGTATTTCTGTTGACTGTGGGACTTTTTTAGTGCTTTATGGGAATTTGGCTTTCTAGGATGCCAGGTGCTACACCATTTTTGGATGATGCCTCAATCATGGGATTCAGTTCCACTGAAGTAATTAAGCAATGTATCAAGATTTTTCCCTCATGGCTTCTAGTTATTCTTAGATAAGGGTATATGAGACAAACACAAATGTGGTCAAGATCATTTGTACCCAAAGTAGACTTTTTCTTGGGTAGCAAAGCCAATTATTTTCACTTACGACTTGGAATTCAGATGAGGTATATGTATGTTCCTCACCACCCCTTAATGAATCCATTTGATTCTCAAAACCATATAAACAAGTGTCCAAATCTAGAGAGAAGGACAAGAACACTAATTACCAAGGTTCAAAATTGAGATAGCAGAAATAATGGGCAGGATTAGTCATTACCAAGACAAGATTGAAGGAATGAGCAATGTATACCTGAACCTCATCATAAAGGTAGGAGAAGTCTAGACTGGTATACTAGATTTAAACCAAAGCCTGTGTAATTTGAGGATAATCCTGGATTTAGGTGTAAAATTGAGTGATAGTAGTACTCTTTCTTACTGTGTGTGTGTGGGGGGGGGTGCGCACAGGCACATATTCCTTTGAATGTGCTTGCTCATGTGTTGGGTTAAATAGCTACATGTGTGCATTCAAAGTATTGTATTATTTTGAGGCCTGATATTCTGAAGCATTCTTCAAATGAACTTAACATAAAAAGAGGAATCCTCCTTTCTTTTAACACAAGGCATGCTGTGTTGTCACAGTACTCTGGGTGAGGTTAAAAATATGGCATTAGTCTCCCTTTGCTCATTTCTTTCATAGCTAGGAACAAAAAGTCAGAGGTGGAGATTAATTTCACCCTTTACAAGGGATAAGAATGCCAATGTAGGGATTATTTTGGTAAGAAATGATCACTGGAACGAAGGCTCATATATTCACCCTGTATATGCTCAGAAATATTTTGGAAGGATAAACCAGGGAAGAGATTGATCAACATGACATTGCCACATTGATCAAATATGACAGCTTCTTCTAGTGGTGAGGTCAACATAAAACCCATTAAAAGCATCTTCTCTAAGAACATTTGGAATTGATTTTTCAGTTGTGCCCCGTAAAAGATCTCCAAACTATAAAGTGAAGGCAGCAGTGATTTCTCTTTCCTCTGCAACTGCTGAATCAGAATCACCAGGTAAGTCTACAACTGCTCATGTAGACTGGAACAGCATAGAAATGTATTTTTTAAGTTAGATTAGACCAGGAGAAAAAGCTTGTTTTATGTACAAGGGATACTGTAGTTTATTGGTAACTCTCCATTGCCCCTGGCTTCCTTGAATATGATGAGGTCACAGGTTAGCTTCTATGCAGAGTAAGGATAACTGGGGTGGGGGGGGCATTTTTCTGACAGAAATCCATCCACCGCAACACATCTCCTATTTCTACTGTCAGTTACAAAGCCACCATTATATTGTCAGAATAAACTCCATCTACAATAGAAACACACCTTTCTTGTTTCCATGCAGTAATAAAAGTTATTTGGAAATTGTCTTCTACCTTATCTCAATATTTCTCATAGTGAATGACTGACAGCTCAGGAGTAGGATCATAGTCTAACTGAGGCTTGATTATTATTGATGGTGACTAGAATACACTTGAAAACATTCAAAGGGAAACCTGATGTGATTACTATAACTTATTAGTTGAGATTATTGAATAAAAACTGTAATATAAATGAAGTATTTATTTAATACATTAGTCAAATTAGGAGCTCTCAATATCTGTAAAAATAAAATAAGAAGCTATGGATAAATGAATATTGGGAATTCAGGCAATTATTTCAGTCTGAAGCAATAAGTGAGAAAGTTATTCAAATCTCTTAAAAGATAGAACCAAAATTATATTCCATTTTAAGCTTATGAACTCAGTGTTGGAAGTGAATTGTTTAAAGCTCATATCCATTCAATTTTCTGAGGGGATAAAGATACCTGGAATAATAAGAATTTTTAATATATTTTAAAGTAAAATTTCCATGGTAAAGCAAACTTATGTATTCATTTACCAGAATAAGAATTTAATACTGTGGTGACTACATTCTCATTTTGAAAATCACTCAGTCATCCATGGTACACATCCCATATGTTGAATTCTGTGTTGCTTGTAAATTTTAAAGAGTGAAATTGTGCAGACCCATATCTAAGGACAAGAATTTAATCAATCACTATAAAGTTCTAGGGAGCCTTCATGCAGGAGGTTGGACATAAGACTGTCATTAAGCAGGCATAAGAGGTAAAAAAGAAGAAGAGGGAGGGGCTTCCTGATACAAATATTGACAGAGACACAAATACACAGTGTGGAGGAAGCAATAAAAACCTAAGCCTTTATTAACTTGGCTAATAAAGACACCAATAATACTAGCTGTTATTTTTTGAACTTTAAATAGCCAGTCAGAGAGTTTTAGATGAAGCAATAAGGCAAAGGGAGTCCCAATAGGCTTTCAGTACTGAAACCTCAGGCTTCTTTCTAGCACTATCACTCCTTTTCTAAACGTATCTCCTAGATGGTTTTCCAGTTCTCATGACTATTGAAACATGTACAAACCCATGAGTCTTATTCTAACTCAGTGACACCAGTGAGGTCCTGAGGAAGATAGAGAAGCTAAGCAGACAAATGCAGAAATGTTAATATTTTCCTCTAGTTAGTTGGGGCTTAGACCTCAAATCAAATTCAGAATTATGAAGCTTGGGCTAGGACACATAAAAGGCTGTTAAGTCTGAGCTTATTAGACCCAAGTAATTTCAATCCTGATCCATCTTTTCCATGTCCGTCTAACTCAAACTTTCCTGCTCTCCAAACCTCCAAACTTTGAGCTTGGATTATATCACCACTGAAAAAGTCATTTTACAGCATACCTGACAGAGCCAAGTAAAATGGGGCCATTTTCTTCAATGGTAAAAATATACCAGCAATTGGATAAAGAAACTATGGTACACCTAGACAATAGTATATTATTCAGTGATAAAAGAAAATAACTATTAAGACATGAAGAGACATGGAGGACACTAAAATTACTAAGTGGAGAAGGCTTATATAAAAAGGCTACATACTATGTGATTCCAGCTAACTGGCACTAAGTGACATTCTGGAAAAGGCAAAACCATGGGGACGGTAAAAAGGTCAGTAGTTGCTAGGGGCTGAAGTGGATAAAGAGGGATGAAAAAACAGAGCATAGAGAATTTTGAGGGCAGTAAAAATACTCTATATGATATTATAATGGGGGATATGGATCATTATACATTTGTCCAAACCCATAGAATATACAACACAAAGAGCACGTTACAATGAAACTATAGACTTTGGATCACAGTAATAGATCTGTGTAGATTCAAAAATCATAATAAATGTATCACTCTGCTGCTGGGGAGTGTTGATACTAGGAGAGGCTATGCATTGATGGGAGAAGGGAATAAACAGGAATTCTGTGTACCATCCTCTTAATTTTGCTGTGGATCTGAAATTGCTTTAAAAATAAAGCTGTACAAGATAAATGTTGTACACCAGGCATACTGCCTGTGTTGCCATATCACATACCTCTGGAAGGTATAGTTATCAGAGAATGAAATGGTAATGGTACCCCTAGAGTTCTGCAATGTCAAAGTCCTTCCTGGAACTAGGGAGAGGGTTAGTTAAATAAATTAAGCCAGAAAGGGAGAATCCATGTTGGGATCTTGGAAATAAAAAGTCATGGAAGAGCCATATAGATATCTGTAATCTATCAGTGGCCGGAGATGGTACCTTTATTTATTTATTTATTTATTTATTTATTTATTGAGCAAGCACAAGAGCATGAGCAGGGCAGTGGCACAGGAAGAGGGAGAGAGAGAATCTCAAGAAGGTTCCATGACTAGTGTGGAGCTCAACATGGGGCTCAATTCCACAGTCATGAGATTATGACTTGAGCTGAAATGAAGAGTGAGAAGCTTAACTGACTGAGCTGCCCAGGGGCCCCAAGATGATACCCATTAATGGGCAGGTTCCAGGGCAGAACAAGTTTTTAAGGAACTATGGTTAAGAAGCTACTAGGGAAGGTACTCAAACACAGAAATGTGGAGAGTTAAGTATTGGATTGGGGAGATGATAAATCTGGGAATTCAAGACTAGGAAGAGGGAAGGTGATTCTTGTTGAGTTGAGAGATGTAGCAGATACTATTGGTGCCCAACCCAGATCACATTTCCCAGCGGGAATACTCGTAGCCCTGATATGCTGATAACACCCCCCAGCTATCTGTCTCTATGAAGAATTACTCTCAGACAACTTGGAAATGCCTCATCAGGAAGGCTGCACTCCCCACCACTTCTCCTGCCTGCTAGAACAACTCAACCAAATGACTGACTCTAAAGTCCAAAAGCTGCCCCCCCCCTTGGTAATTCTGTGGTCAATCTGTATTCCAGAGCATACTTGTGGGATCAAACTGAGAAATTGCTAGCTTAACCCCCAGCCCTATCCTGACTTCCTCCCTTTCCTTCTCTTGAGAATATAACTCAATAAATCATTAGCAAAAGAATTGTTGCTTCATACTTTGCTTCTCAGGAGCTCAAACTAGTTAGGATAAGTAGCCTGGAATCCACTAGGTCATAGTTAATAGATTGAAGATGCTAAAAAATCTTTCCAACTTCCCCATTCCACATCAGGATTGATTGTGAGGCACTTTTCTCAATACTGTCAGCTTTGGACCCTTCTAAGGTATCTACTAAAATGAAGATTCCTGGCCTTCATCATAGATCCACTAAAAAAACATCATCATTGTGAGGCCGAGAGCATTCTGGGAGAATCTCATGCTCTTTAAAGTTTAATGATGATAGCCTAGGGCTTAGAGTAGAAAGAAGTTTACTGATAGAAATCAGATGGGTGGACAAATGAAGAGAAGGGGACTGCAGGAGCTAGGCCCCAGACTGAAGCAAAAGTTGAGGGTTGAATACATAGCTAACACAATGTAATGCAAATAAGAGGAAACTCAGTAGGGAAAATGACTTTCCCAGAGAAGGGATTCAGAGCTTGGAAATACCTACTAGAGAATTTTGTGTCCTTTATTAGTTTTCTGTCACTTCCTTGACCTGAAAGTGGAGATAGTGAGACCTTCTACTTAACAACTTATATGTATGTCATGGAGATAGAACCAAACAAGGCTCTGGGTGCTTTAAACCAGTTGAAAAAAAGAGGTATTAAATAAACACAAGTGTTAACACCATTGATACCTTCTTGGATGAGTTTTAAAACCACAGCCAAGTTTTGAAGCCTTACAATATTCATGAGGCTATAACAAAGTTCAAGAGGCATCAGATTTAATCTTCAAAATGTCAGTCAATGAAAGGGAGTTCTTGTTCAATTTCTAAATTATTTCTAACTTAAGGCAGATAGTACCTACAAGATTTCCATAACTGGAGACTCGTATTTGCTTTAAGAGTAAAACTGCATAATGGATAAGTTTTCTCATTAAATTTAGCTGAATTTCAAAGAGAAAAAGCCCTTCAAATAAAGACAAATTCTTTACACAGGAATTCAAGCAAAGATGAGATCTGGTCATGTATCACCAAGACTGTAGAATGGTCTTGGGCTGAGAGAAAATAAGCTTGTCAAGACAAAGGCCTCAAGCTTATGGTGATTTATTAGTGGGAAACAAGGCATCACGGCACACTAATCGCATGTGAAAATGCAGGTAAAGACACATCAGGTGCTTTTCACCGCATATAACCACCCAGTACAGCATATCCACTTTCTCTAGAACTCTTCCACAGCTAGCAAAACAGAGCTGATGGGAAGCATGTATGAGACAGAGTAGCAGATTTTTATTCTGGCCTTAGCTTTTTCATACTGACCAATGTAACTGTAACTCAGTAATTCTGGCTTAAACTTCTCCAAATACATACAGGAAAAATATAGAGTCATCTTTCTAGACATTGTATAAAAAATTACATAGTGTTTGTGTTGCGTAGCTGTGCCCCAGATAGCAAGGGTTTCCGTGTCCAGCTTCCTCGTCTTAAAAAGTAATTTGGATTCTAATTATGCCCAGATGTTTATACTAAGATCATCTATAGGTTAAGAATGGGGCCACTCAGTTATCCATGACTCTCGCTAGCATTCTGGAGACCAGCAAGGATGATTAAAGAGTCCAACATTCTGGTCACTGGTTTTCACTTTCTCATTCCCAAACCTCACATTTGGGTTCATAATTAGGGTCAGATGTACCTATGTATTTCACTTCTTTACCTTTGTTCGTTCTTGTTAGCAATCCTAATTAGCAGTGAAATGGCTGAAGGAGAAGTGATCCAAAGAGAGGAAGAAGAGAAAATCAGCCTAAAGAACAAGGATTTTATTACAACGTATGATTTGTCTTTTCCCCGTTGTATCTTTCTAGGCTTAAAGGAAATAAATATTGGTAAGAGCTGGGCCAAAAAATATGACCAGTAATAAAACATGGATACAATGATCAGCTCCTCGGGGTTTAGGCTTTTGTCTCTGGGTTCTTTCAATTCACTCACAGCCATTGCAGAGATCCTTGGTCCCCATAAGAGAAGGAGCTTAACTCCTTCCTGGGAGCAACATGTGCTCAGTGACAGGAATAGTCTGTCATCAGGAAACCAGAATCTCTCCTATCAGCTGACTCCTACCAATGACAACAGATGATTCAGCAACTTTGTCCACATTACTACCAGGAAATGTAGTACAATCTATTTCTAATTCCTTTCCTGACCATTGTCCCAAATAATATGTACAGAAAAATATTTAGGTTTAATGAAGCATAGTTATCAATAAAAACACTTTTCCCCCCTATTTGGTAATCTAGAAAATAGCTCCTACTACTGAGAACTGTAACAGAGATGGGGAGAAACACTTGCACTTGTGTTAGGGGAGAATCCAAAACAAGCAAGCACATATTTGAGGCAGATCAGTGTCTGTTAAATGCCAGGAACAACTACTCTGAGAGATTATATTCCAAGTCTAGTAGATGGCAGGTGTTGCCAAGATCACTTAACTGAAATCAGACAGTGTATCTTAGAAAGACAATATTCTCTGAAAATAGAGAAAGAGGAGAGACTTTTAACTATTGTGGTAGGCAGAATGGCTCCCTGCAGATGTGCAAATCTCTGGAAATTGTGAATGTTATATTATATGGCAAAGGTACTTTGAAGTTACAATTAAGGTTAAAGGGCCTTACAAAAGGGGGGATTTTTATTTCTGGATTATCCAGGTGAACTCAAGCTAAATCACATAAGCCTTAAAAGCAGAGAATGTACCAAAAGGATAAATTGGAGAGATATGAAGCACAAAAGGAACTCTACCCATCTTTGTCGAGTGACCATATGAACAGCATGAAAAACTATGCAGGAAACTCACAGGAATAATTGCTGGCTGACAGGTAGCAGAGAAACAGAGACCTTAGTGCTACAGCTAAAAGAAAAGAATTTAGCCTACAACCTAAGTGAGATTGTTTCCTATGAGATGCAATGCAAGTCCCAACTAATCCATGCTATATTGAGCCCTCTGACCTACAGACTGTGTGATAATAAGTGGGCATTATTCCAAGCTGATAATTTTGTGGTCATGTGTCAAGGCAGCAGTGAAAAATCAATACACTTCTCATTGGCTGATATACATAAGTGTATTAGCCTCCAGCCACCTACAGAAAGTAGATAAGAGATCCTCATGGAGCATACAATTAGCTTTCATAAAATCTACCATCACAATAAATAATGTAGTGATCTAAGGATGCTTAACTCTGAGTATTTAAGAAATAAAGAAATGTTCATTTCTCTGAAATGTTAACTAGACTGTGTGTTGTCTCCACTCTAGGGCTATGATTTTTTTTCTAATTTCTAAGCCATCACACACATTGGAGTTCCAGTTTTCAACCAACCAGCTCACTTCATGAGCATGGGCCATGCTTCAAGAGGGGTTGTTGACGAGACTATATTTTTTTAATGGCACTTACCACCAGCTCAAAATCATTTTCAAAAATAAACATGTTTGAAGTTTAAAATATTTCTTTTAATAAAAAATGGGATAAACGGAAATCTATATATTTATACTCTTCTTACCTCCCAAATTTCCAAATCTTATGGAAAGGGCATTAAGACTCTCATTTTGCAACTGAAGAAACTGACCTTGCCCCCAGCTCCATAACTAGTAAGCAACATACTGGAGATGGAAATTCACTCTATCTGTGTCTTAGGACACAGGGACACAGGGAATCTTTTCTAGTTAATAATTAATTACATCTCCTGCTATGACAGGCTTCTGACTTTATTAACAGGACTTTAAACTATACGGACACATAAACATGCAAAATAGTGAACTAATCTCTGTTCCTTGATGTATACAATATCTTGCCCATTGTTTCTTGCTCATGATTTATTTGTTTCCAGCTAGGAAAAATACTAGGTATAAAAACACAATATTGTATTATTCTACAGAGATTGATTCTTCCTCCCCTGGTGGGTTCTCTCTGGGCTGGTACAACCCTTATAGCCACGGCCAGGATGGTTGGGACATGGTTCTAAGTGGACTCTGGGATGAGTACATTTTACCAAACATTCCAGGACAGCTGATTGAAAATTCCTGGTAAGTCCTTGAAATCTAATCATAGAGATGCCTAGATTCTGCCAGGATGGTATCCCTCATCAGCTCCTTTTCTGAAAATCCCTCCCCTGAGAGGCAAGGCTGTACTCTCTCTACCTGGGTGAATCTGAACTTCACAATTAGTACATTTTTTATAGCATGGACTTCCCTTTCCTGTTAGTTTCTGTGTCTCACAATTTCTTACATCATTATTTCAGCCTATCTTGTTGTTATATACTCTCAGGCCATGTCACTTAATTGAATCATGTGATTATGTTCCATCACCTCAACCAGACTATAAACTTCTTTGGCACAGAGGTCAGTTTATTAATCTTTTGCACCCCATTGCATGTCATTATGTAATCGCTCAGTGTTGGGGATATGATAGCACAGAATAAACACCTGATAAATTTATTTACATTTAACCCCAAATAGTTGGCAGATCCTGCCTTGTTATTGAATATAGATATTAAGCCCTGTTTATTCTGATCTAAAAATCAAGAAACTTTAAATAAAACAGCATTGTATAAAAATAATTAGTAGAGTGGGAATAATGTCTGGCTGACAAGGCAGTGCTTAGATGTGGGTAAGAGAGGGAAATGAATAAGAAGAAAAAATATTTTTTTTGACCCAAGATAAAATTGAAGTTGTAGTTAAACAACAACATGGCTATAACATGTTAAGGGTTGGTTATGAATGATATAAAATTTATAATGTAGAAAGGACAAGTAAAAACAAATTTGATAAGGTGATGGGAATGTAAGATGATTCTTATAAGAACAGTAAAAAGATCAGCGGTTGTCAGGGGCTGGGGGAAGTGAGGTGGGTTGATGAATAGGCATAGCATAGAGAAATTGAGGGCAGTAAAAGTACTCTTTATGATACTGTAACTCATGTAAAGTCCAACACCAAGAGTAAGTCTTAATGTAAACTATGGACATTGGGTGATAATGCCATCAGTATAAGTTCGTCAATTATAAGAAATATTACCAATGTGGTGGGGGGTGTTGATAAGGGGACAGGCAATGTATGTGGGGGCAGGAAGTATACAGGGAAATCTGTGTATCTTCCTCTTAATTTTGCTGTGAACCTAAAATTTCCCAAAAAAAAAAAGTCTGAATTAAAAAAGAAAAGTCATCAAAAAAAGAAGGGCAGGGGGAGACACAGATTTTCTCTGGAAACTTCTTTGTCTCTTGAATTATTTCCCAAACTTAAAAAAAAAATGATTGTACCTAAAACCACCAACAAAAGTTCTTTTCACAGGAAAAGTGGAAACCAATGCATCACGAATCTTCAAAATTTTCCTTCCCAACTAGTAGATTTGAAGTGATGCACAGTATTCCTAATTGCTAAGTCATGACCATACATCCATTTCTTCTTCATTCAAGAAACTTCCTGCCTCACAATTTGGTAAACCAGCTTTGTAGTTTATATAGTTTTGTACTGTTTTTACTCCTGAAGTTAAGAAAAAGTTTCCTTAACATTGACATGATAGGTTGGTCAGGAAGAACATGTGGGAAATTTGAGAAATAATTTGTAAGGAAATTATTGAAAAGTTATATTCCAAAGTCTAAGGATATTCACTTTTGGTACCACTCTCTGTATCTATAAATCTCCAATCACTCCTTCTGAGGCACCCAAACTCTCATCATTGTATTCATGATGCACTTTCTCCACAGTATCCTACCTCAGCCAAGAAAAGAGGAAATCACAGAATCGTAACTGTTCTGGGCCCTAGTCCTTCACAAAATATGTGAGCTCATTCCTTAGGGCCCTGTCTTCCACTGTAGAACCTGTGACACCATTCACATGTGTCCATCGAAGAAAGCCCTGATCATATAATAAGTAATAGGAGCTTTAAGACAGTGAGACAGTTGGACCAGGAAATCTCTGAGTGGTGCGCAATTTCATCCTTCATCCATTCATTCAACTCAGTGTTTTATACACTCATCTTGTCACTGTGGTTGGTGAGGGAGAGAATGCAAAAGGGTACCACAACTTTTAAGGAAACTGTGGTTTAAGAGAGAAATTTGACAATCACTGTAAGAAACACAGAGACTCTTCAGAGACAATTCGAAGATGAGCAGGTAAGAGATGGTCCAAGGTGGGGTGAGGTGGAGTTGGGAGGGTCCAAATTGACACCACTCATGTGGTGTTTACCAACAGAGGGACAGGTTAGTCTATCTAATGTCATTGGCCTTGCCTGACCTACTGGAGATGAAGGTCACTCAGGTCCAAGCTAGTATCCTTCTTGAAGTCATGGGATCCTTTCTCCTCAGGTATGAAATCAAAAGTGCTAAAATTCCCCTAAGCTCAGTATCCTGGAAGCTTGTGAATATACGCAACTTGGAAGATGGAAAATGCAAAAGAACAGAAAGAAATACCAGTTAAACTTCTTGACCAATATGGAAAAGATATAATGATTTAATAATTATGAAATATAAGATGGATATTATATATCATGAATAGATTAGTAAATGTTTACATAAAGAGATAGGTAACATCATTAACACAATATTTCTATATAAATATTTGTATAAGAGCATCACATAATTTATGTCATTAAATTTTAATCTTTGCCCTTTAACATTGGTAAATACTTCCCATGTTATGGATGAGGCAGCTAACGCCACAAAATGTTAGAAAAATTTTGCAAAGTTACACATATTGAGGAGTAAAGTCAGAAATCAAATAGAGGTCTACTAATCCTACTGTACAGAACAGGCTAGAGTAGCAGTAGGGTGTGTCTGTGTATTTTAAAGAAGCTTAAGGACAGTAGGTCACACTTCTATTTTAATTGTAGCAATGCTTTAATTAGCAATACTGTCCAGAGAGACATTTTAAATCTAGAGAAAAATATAAGTAACTGTGATTACAGAAAATCTCATCTCATATCTGGCATGTTATAATTGCAAAAGAAGGTAGTTTCAAATGTTTTGCAGTCTTGCACTGTACACAGGTGTGGCCAAAGAGAATATGATTTATTTTTATGAGCAGCTGCCCCTAACCAAGATAAATAAATGCAGTGTGAAGCAGGCACTATCCCTCGATCTGTGAGGTGCCTGGAATTCTTGCCTATGAGAATCCAGCCCTCATGCTTCCACCAGCTTCAACAACTACCTGAACTTTAGTCATCCTACTCTAAACCCCGCTGTGGGGATCTCTCTTCATGTATCCATGTTTAAAGTCTTTTGTTTATCTTCATCAAAGAGGAACTGGGGAAAGACTGGGGAGAGGTGGGTCACCCTGAATTATCTGATTCTCCCCGGATGCCTTGGGAAGAGCCCTATAGAAAGAACTATTTAGGGGAGGTATTCAATCCTCCAGTGAGCTTGGATAGCTGACTGCATGACCCCCACTGCTGTTTCTCCTTCTACATTTGAAATGCACTTAGTCATCATGACCTTGGCCCACCTTTAAGATGTTATAGGAAATAGTTTAATAAGCTATGTTTACAGTTTTCATATACATAATGTTAAGAATAGTGTTTAGGATATTACAAAGTCTTAATCATGGCCCTGGGAGAAAGTTACCTCAGGACTCTGTACTAGGATGAAGTATCATAAACAACTAATGTATTTGTATCTTTGGACACTGTGGTTCAAAGCCATATTTGTTGCCCATCTCTAGCCACAGAACATAATCTCATAACATGTATTATTTTGTCTCTAATCGTATCTTTGACTTTGATTTTTTTCCCTACCTTTATTCTAGAAAATTTCCATATTTTAAAAAGTCATGTTGAGGGCACCTGAGTGGCTCAGTAAGTACGCTAACTGTCCAACTTTGACTCAGGTCATGATTTCACAGGTCTATGAGTTAGAGCTCTGCATCAGGCTCTGAGCTGTCAGAGCCTGGAGCCTGCTTCAGATTCTGTCTTCCTCTCTCTCTGCCCCTCCCTTACTCACACTCTATCTCTCTCTCTCTCTCAAAAATAAACATTTAAAAGAAAACCTTATAGAAATAAATTATGATACATAGGTATATCTTCAAAAACAATTTAGCTTCTTTTCGACAAACTCCATTCTAAGAGTCATGTGACCACTTCCCTAACTTGTCACATAACTGCAGACTCTAAAACTTACGATCTTTTGGCCTAAACTTACCTACAAACTGAACCACTAATGATGTGGTTTTGAGGACTCAAAGGCCAGGATTGATTTATTGTGGAAAGTTTTTAAAATAAGAAGTACAGGTTTTATAACAAGAATTTTAAAAACAAAAATAAGTTTAACTTCAAGAAAGGACAATCTGACAACACAGTGAAGAAGTCACAGAAGCTAAGAAAACTTTTAAATATTACAAAAGCTGAGAAGACATTCAGCCTCAGTGTTAATATGATAAAAATTAGCATGACACTAATTTTCACATATTATTTTTAAAAAGTATAATGCCTAAAAATAGTGTGCCAGAGGCCTTTGCAGAGAGGGCTGAAGCAGAGAATGGAGGATTCTCTTTTTTAAAAAATTATTTATTTATTAACATTTATATATATATATATATATATATATATATATGGAGAGAGAGAGAGAGAAGCAGGGGAGCAGCAGAGAGAGAGGAAGAGTGAGAGAATCTCAGGCAGGCTCTGTACCGGCAGTGCAGAGCCCTATGCAGAGCTTGAACTCACAAACCAGATCATGACCTGAGCCAAAATCAAGAGTCAGATGTTAACTGACTGAGCCACCAAAGCGCCTGAGGATGGAGGCTTCTTAGCCATTCACTACATGACAGTGTCTTCTTACCCTCTGAGCACAGAGACTTGGAAAAGTGTCACACAGATAGCATAGTACAGCAGGGCTGAGGACACTTTATTTCCAGGAGATGACATAAATTAATCCCTTTAAAAGGGGAAAATATAAGACTGAGATCTTCAATGCCATGTATACTATATCATGAGAATTTCTGCACACTTGGGTTTTTTTTTTTTTTGCAAGAACTGTATGTGTTGTTAAAAGGTAATGCTGACGCATCATGTCCCACATGAGAAAGGAAGTCCTAAAAATGCTCATGAGTGTCGATCTTTGCAGGTTAAACATGGGATGGAATCCTAAAGCAGAAAGTAGTTTGCTATGTCAGACTATGCATGAATCCCTTTCTTTTAGTCCTTCTTATGATAAGAGTAGGTTCCAGTTCCAAAGCTGCTACATAAAGAAGCCTTCACTAATGGAAATAGGTAATTCAGTACAGTAGTATCTAATTATTACTTAATCTTACCTTGATTAGGAAAGAAAGGCATTTTGTTGACAAGCCATTGTCTCTCCGTCTTGGAGTTCTGAATCTTTCATTCACAGTCTTAATAAAAATTTCCTACAATTAATTTATCCCTTAGTAAAGAAGGGAATTTCTCTTTCTCTTTGGCAAAAATGTTCCATAGCATTTTGACAAGGTTGAACTGTGTTTAAATTCCAAAAGTTCTAACTACATACTGTATACACACGCTCTTCATAAATAAACAGCTGTAATGCTACTTCTGATTTAGTATTTTCATAAACTTTATTATTACCCACAAATATAAGATGCCTTTCCCCTAGGATGGATTATATATCTTATTTCCATTGACATTTGGCTGAACCATAGGACTTGTTTTGGCCAATGAAATATTACTGAGATGACATGTATAACTTTTACCAGAAACTTTAAATCCAGATCACATTGGTCATGTTCTGTTCCATTACGACAGTTATCAGTGGTCCAGTTAGAATCTGGTCTATTACCCTGGGTCCACAGTGTAGAACACATGGAACAGTGTCTTAACTAACACATAATGAGAACAAAGGATAATTATTTCTTCTTGTAAAACATTAAGTTTAGGGGTCATCTGTTATAACAGTGTATTCTCACCTATCCTACCAAAAAAAAAAAGATACGGATCCCTCAAAGTAGGGGAATGCTATAACAAAAAAAGGATAGTGAATCATTAAATATGAGGCTTATAGAAACAGACAGCAGATGGTGAGAGAACTGTGACCAGGGTCTAAAAGGACATAAAGCCATTATTATTCAGAGGCAAAACATTCAGTAAATTGTCACCCGTAATCTCTTAGAAGGCAGATATTTTACCAAATGAGCTTTCATGTTTAGGCAAGGAGGTAGGAAAATGGAATGTACAGAGATAAAAATGGAATTACCTCTCACCTCCAACACTTAAAAAGATAAAACTGAGAAGATCTTTATCCTATAAAGAACAACTGAAAACTCAGCTTCATGACAAAGACCAAACCAAAACTTTTGTTTTTGTGATAAAATTTCTGAAGGTATTAATTTGGCACCCATTAGTCTTTCTAATGAAGACAAATGCTAAGAGGAGAAGAAGACTAAGACTGTAGTCGGGCTTTTGCTCTAAGATGGAGCCAGACTCCCGGAGAATGTCTGACAGCTTGATGCATGTCTGTGGGAGAGAGATGAAAGTTATTTACATGGAGCGAATTGAGAGATGGACAAAGAATATTTGTAAGAACACATCCCTAATTGTGGCTATACAAAAAGTTGAATTATCATGAAAATAATTTCTTTGTCTTTCTGTGGTAAGAGCATAGTGTTTACAATGTTCTCAATTTGCAGGTGTAGAAGAATAACCCCAGCAATGGAAAAATAAAAATAAAAATAAAAAAACAAGGATTAGGGAAATGTAAAGAAAAGTCTCCATGCATTTAGATACCATTCTGGTCAGCCAGAGGCACATGTCCTCAACTGTCTGGATGTTTTGCTTTTCACAGAAACACAATGAAATTGGGTTTTTAATTTCCTAAAAAGTTACATCCTTTTCTCATGGCAGCTGTTAATAAAGGGAGGTCTGCTGCCAAAAAACTAAAAAAGTAGCTAGTAGAAAGGGTTGAGAGAAGCTAATCCTTTACTCTGTCTAAACATATACTGTGATGGACAGAATATCAGGACCACAAAAACGCCCACATCCTAAAGCAAGCCTAGAACCTGTGGATAAGTTAGGCTACATGGCAAGAAGGACTTTGCAGATGTGATCAAATTTCCATTAAAATGGGAAGATTATCTTTGGTTATCTGGGTAAAACTAATTTAATCACATGTCCTTAAAAACAGAGATTCTTCCCAAGCTGTGGTCAGGGAAACGTGTGACTGGAAGCAGGGTCCTGAGAGAGGCAACCCTGCTGGTTTTGGATGAGGAGGAAGGGAGGGGCATTAACTAAAGAATGGAGGTCTCTAGGAGTTAGAATAAAGCAAGAAACATATTCTCCCATAGAGCCTTCATAAAGGAGTGGATTGCTGTTGACATCTGATTGATTTTTGCCCAATGAGACCATTGTCTGAGTTCTAGCCTATGGAACTGCACAATAATAAAATTGTGATGTTTTAAGGCACTAAATTTATGGTAATTTGTATGGCAGCAATAGAAAATTAATACATCTAGTAATTGCCCAATCTGGACATAAAGAAACAGAATATATAGCCACGCCTTACTGCTTTTGGAATGCTACTGTTTCAAACAAGCCTACCAATAAATAAATAAAACAAATGGAAGAGACTGATTCAACATTAGAAATTACTAAATTCTCATTAGCTGTCGAAGCTGCCATAGCCAAAACCTCGGCAAGCTCTCAACTCGCCCAATGACAGATGATTCCAGATTTTAAAAAATAAAAAAAGGAGCTAAAAGACTCATAAATTTTAAGTATGAATTTCTGCCTGTCTTTAATGTAAGTGCTTAGCTCCACTCCAGAAATTCTAATTCAGTTGGTATGGTGTGGGACCCAACTTGGTACAGTTTTCCAAGCAAAACTTGCTAGAGTTGATTAAGGCATTTCTGTTAACATAAATTGAAGTGCTTTTTTAAAAGCTTTCATGATGACTTTAGTAAGCCAGACCTGAGAACCACTGTTCTTTTAAAAATTTTTTTAATGTGTTTTATTTATTTTTGAGAGACAGAGAGAGACACTGTGAGCAGGGAGGGTCAGAGAGAGAGAGAGACATAGAATCTGAAGACAGGCTCCAGGCTCTGAGCTAGCTGTCAGCACAGAGCCTGACGCCAGGCTCGAACCCACGAGCTGTGAGATCATGACCTGAGCCGAAGCCGGACGCTTAACTGACTGAGCCACCCAGGTCCCCTGAGAACCACTGTTCTAAAGGACAAAACTCTTCATATCATCTTAGGGACTGGGCTATTAATTTATCCAAAAAGATTGAATAATAGTATCCAGTGGATTAGAGTATTAGGCTAGATTTATTTGAGGTAAGTCCCTATGGATTCAATTTATTGATATTTCTACCAAATTTTAACACCTATCCTATGTAGTGCCCATGGAGGCCCATCAAACTTTTATAAGAATTTGTGGTCACAACTATGTTGTTTACCAGCCAGTGCTATACCAGAGAAGGTCAATTAGTGAACAAATAGAGTGGTCATATAGAATTATGACATGCCATTGACATAGGCCCATGAACCAAGACTTGGTTCATGATGTGGCTCTAGAATGCCCCCTTCACATTTATCATCACCTCCGCGTGTCAGAAATAGTGGAATGATGAAACATATGCCCCAAAAGGAGGTCAAAAGTCTCACAGATTCTTGAATTCTAACAAGTCATTTACCTTTTCAGTGTTTGATCCCTTTATGATTCTGTGACCCAATCATATGTCTCCATAATGAATAGGACCAAAAAATAAATAAAAGATCTTAAGCATACACCTCCCACAGGATCCAGGCATTCCACAGCTAGGACTTACTCCAAAAGAAAAGAAAGCATATGTATGTACAAAGATTGTATGTGGATGTTCTTAGCAGCTTGGTTTGTAATAACCAAAAACTGGAAACAACTCAAACGCCCATTACCAGGTAAATGGGTAAATAAATTGTGTTATGTCCAGATAATGGAACACTGCTCAGTAATTTAAAACCATGAATTGTTGATATATGTAATACAATGATGAATCTCAAAATAATTGTGCTGAGTGAAAGAATCCAAACAGAAAAGAGTTCACAGCAATTCCATTCATATTAGAGTAGAAATTGCAAATGAACTATAGTGACAGAAAATTTTCTGTGAATAAGAGGGAATAGAGGGGTGGGGAGTGGCTTGAAGGAGGAATTTTCAGTGAGATACAAAGGAATTTGGAGAGTGATATATTCATTATTTTGACTGTGGTGATGACTTCCTGGGCATAAACACATGTCAAAATTTATCAAACTGTTCATTTTAAATAAGTGCAGTTTACTGTGGGTTAATTATACCTCAACAAAAATTAAAAATAAGGGGAAAAAGTAATGGACCATCCTCCAAGTATGTTAGGTTTACCCATCATGAAAAGACTGTAACTTCTTCTGATAGCTGAACTTATGACTTTACTTCATGTGAGTTTTCCCAGCAACAAATGTGCACAAGACATAAAATGCAAAACTATTCTCCTGGTGAGAAGCAGTACAACTTATAAGATATAGGAAACCCCATATGTAACCATTTGGGAATATCTAAATATATACTAGTCTTTTATGCCAAGGTGAACTCTTTATTAAGAATGCTCACTCTTAATAAACTCATTAAGATTTTAGGATGCTTCGGTGGCTCAGTTGGTTAAGCGTATGACTTCAGCTCAGATCATGATCTCACATTCGTGAGTTTGAGTCTCGCTTCAGGCTCTGTGCTGACAGCTCAGAGGCTGAAGCCTGTTTTGGATTGTGTGTCTCCCTCTCTCTCTGCCCCTCCCCTACTTACACTCTGTCTCTTTCTCTCAAAAATAAATAAACATTAAAAAATTTTTTTAAATGGCCATAGATTTTAATCATTAAAAATACTCATTCTCAAATTTGTTCAGTAGTTAGGCTGCACCATAAAAGGGAGCATTCAGTTCTGGAAATATATAAATTGTTTAATAGGGAGAAATAGATCTAATTGATTTATTAATAAATTAAACCAAATTTAGTAATAACAGATATATAAACCTTGGCTATTCTCTAGGTAGCTAGTTTACCTAGTGAAAGATTCACTAGCATACCCAATATTGCATAATTTTAAATTAAATGTTTCTATTAAAAGGTAAAACAGTAACTGGTTGCGGTTTCAATAAGTGTTGGAGGCCTCAAAAAATTTCCATTTTTATACCTGAAGTCTGTATTTGCTTGATGCTAAAAATTATTCAAGCCCTTTTGAGGACAGAATCAAGATGTGTATGAACTAAAAGGATGCCGATACATCAATTTTGTCTTTGAATGATAGACCATATACATGTTTCTATAAATCCATTCAATTATTAAAATGACATGGAAGAAGGAACTATATTGAATTTTAATAGGTGAGTGAAGACACACCTGCCCTTTGTAGGAACCAGTCTGCCCTATTTGGGTTGGAGGCTCTGTGGGAATCACCAAGCAAAATGAAAACCTTGACTTATAACATCTTTCAGTTGTTGAGTTGGAATATTCAGCGAGTTGATCATGCTGCAAGCATTAGCTTGTGAATAAGATCCAAATAACCACAGGAACAACCAAACTTGCATTTATGGGGTTAGAAAATAGAATGCAGCACTGTTTAATAGAACTCTCTGTGATAATGGAATTTCTCTATGTATCTGTGCTGTGTAAGATGTAGTCACTAGCCATATGCATGTGTTGACACGTAAAATGTGACTAGTAAGACTAAGAAAAATGAGTATTTCGGTTCATTTCATTTTACTTAAATTTATATTTTTTAAATATTTACTTATTTATTTTGAGAGAGAGCACGAGCAGAGAGGGGCAGAGAAAGAGAGAGAGAGAGAGAGAGAGAGAGAGAGAGAGAGAGAGAGAGAGAATCCCAAGCAGGTTCCACTCTGCCAGTGCAGAGCTCAGTGTGGGGCTTAATCCCAAGAACTGTGAGGACGTGACCTGAGTGGAAACCAAAAGACTGATGCTCAACCAGATGAGCCATCCAGGCACCCCTAATTTAAATTTAAATAAAAACAAATACACTTGGCCTGTGGCTACTGTATTTGACAGGACAAGTCAAAAGTTTTAAGAGATAAGCAGACCAAGACTGTTTTTATAGTATGATATTATTTTCAGAGCTTCATCTATGTGTGATAATTAAGGAGGTTTTCTGAGAAATTATAATGTCCAGAAATGACACAAGGTCAGTTCACTTTTATTCTTTCAGCCGAAAGATATAAAATGCATTTGCTATAGACTGAATGTTTGTGTCCCCTCCAAATTTATATGCTTAAACTCTGATCCCCATTGTGATGATATTTGGAGATACAATTTAGGGAGGTAACTAGGTCTTGAGGGTAGAGACCTCAGGATGGGATTAGTGCACTTATAGAAATAGGGCTTACTTCTTTTCTCACTACATCATGTAAAGAATCCAAGAAGGCTCTTCACTAGAACCCTACCATGCAGGTACCTGAGTTTAGACTTTCTAGCTCCCAGAACTGTAAGAAATAAATATTTGTTGTTTAAGCCACCCAGCCTGTGCTAATTTGTCACAGCACCCCAAATTAAGACAACATCTAAAACTTTTAAAATATATTTCTCTTAAGCAATTTCTACAAGCACTGTGTGAGAACTTAGGTTTTAAAGATGTTGATTTATCTCAGTGCCCCATTTGTTAGCACTTCCAGAATTCTGAAGTGGAATAGTCCTAGTGCCTTAGATCTGGAAGCTTTAAATCTTTATTGAAGAACCTATAAAAATGTGTGGATTTGTTTTCAAGATATAGGGTACAATATTGTATCATTTTTCCTGAAGGGGAAAAAGATTGAAAATTCTGGCATTGGGTTGAGAAATTGTGTTCCCTAAATTAAATCAACTATTGCTCCATGTAAGGGTCATTGGATTTTAGGGCTATAGAGATCCTTCAATCAGTTGTCTATTTCCACAATAATGCTGCACAACAAACCACCACACAGCTTAGTGGCTTAAAACAAGTATTTATTTAGTTCGTGAATCTGAGGGTCAACTAGGAACTTCTGCTGCTCTGGGTTGGACATGACTCATCTCAGCAGGGCTCCCTTACATGTGAACAGTCAGCTAGTGTATTGGCTGGAGACTAGTTTGGCCAATATGGCCTGAACTAAGAGGTCATCCTGTTTTTGCTTTAAGTTCTCTCTCATATTCTAGAAGGCTAACTCAGGTATATATATATATATATATATATATATACACATACACACACACACATACATACATACATATGTAAAATGAAATACATATATACATATATATACATATACATATACATATACATAGTCACATCACACTATCAATCATTATCTTAATAGTCTTGACCTGTTGGTAAGTATTACAGATGCCATCCAAATACTTTCATTATATTTTCAATAATAACCAAATAGAGAGAAAGATATACTAGCTTTAAAAAGCATTATGTCCCCCTGTTTCCAGTTGCTATAAAGAATAAGGACAGAAAGTAACAAATTATGGCCATAAATTCATTGGATTGTGAAAAAGGTTGGTGAAGACAAAGAGAACACATTCAGTTGATATACTGCTAACCACAGCAAATCCTAATATTGCGATATTGCAAGAAAATGGTAATACATGTTGTTAGGGGACCAAAATACAGTCATGTTCTTAGACCAATAATTATATATTTAGGAGTCTATAGTGAGGGAACAATACAAAAATAGTAACAACAACAGTCATGAAAACTGTACCATATTCAGTGTTTGGTAATTTTTTTAGAAGAACAATTGGAAGACACCTAAATGTACAGTAATATAAAAATGGCTAAGTAATGATAGTATTTTTATTGGGTAGAATATTATGGAGTTATTAAAATGGTAGTTACAAAGGTTATGGAACATCATCAAAAATAAGTAGAATCCTAACTGAAAATAAGATACAGTATTATATGCACACTATGGTTATAACTATGCAAAAGAAAATGAAAAAAGTCCATAGAATTGCAAGCAGTGCTGTGAGGAGTTGCCTTTTGGAACCTCTTATTTTCTTAGAAATGTTCATATCATTTGAGTAATTCAGCTTCTGGAATTATAACTTAAAAATTATCCAAAATGAGAAAAAATAAGGGAGGATTAGAGAGAATTTTTTTTAATTTTTTTAATGTTTTTTATTAATTTTTGACACAGGAGAGACAGAGCATGAGAGGGGGAGGGTCAGAGAGAGAAGGAGACACAGAACTGGAAGCAGGCTCCAGGCTCTGAGCTAGCCGTCAGCACAGAGCCTGATGCGGGGCTCGAACCCACGAACGTGAGATCTGACCTGAGCCGAAGTCGGAGGCTTAACCGACTGAGCCACCCAGGCGCCCCTAGAGAGAATTTTTTAATACATCTCTGCAGCTTTTTGTTTTTGTTTTTAATTCATAAAGAACTGAAAACAGCTTAAATGTGTAGGAAAAATGAGATGGTTAAATAAATTGGAGTTTATCTGTCTGCAGAATGTTATATAGCTGTTAAGAATAAAAGAAATTGGGGTTCTTGTGTTGCTCAATTAGTTTCGCATCTGACCCTCTTGATTACAGCTAAGGGCATGACCCCAGGGTTGTGGGATTGAACCCATGTGTTGGGCTCCATCCTGAGTGTGGAGACTGCTTGGGATTCTCTCTCTCTCTCTCTCTCTCTCCCTCTCCTCCTCTGCCCTTCTTCCCTGCTTGCACCCTCTCTCCCTCTAAAATAAAAGTTTAAAAATGGGGAAAAAAAAGACTGAAAGAAATTAATGACAAAGAAATTCATAAATTTGAAAGAAAAGGCATTTTCATTTTATGAGCAATACAAAAGTCATACTAACTATATGATTTAAAATTATAAATAGATAAAAACATACCAGAAATTTAAGAGTATATCTGCTAGAAATAGATTTAAAAAATTAATAATGATTAATAGTAGTTATAAGAAAAAATTCTTGATGCTGGTCATCTTTCTTATGTTTTTCCGTATTTCCAATTTGTATGTGATAAACATATCATATATATGTACATATATACAGTTTCCATGGAATCATTTTTCACAATTCCCATCAGGAAGGCTAATGCACTACGCCCCTGCAAACATGCCATGGACACTGAAACAACTAAGACATTTACTGGAAGAGAGTGATTTTGATTTGTTTTATGCCTATTCTTTCCACTGTCCTCACAATGGTTAATTTTTTTTAGAAGTTAGGCTTTGATGTGTTGGTTAGTACTTTCCAACACAGTCTCCAATCTCTTGATATACTCAACTAATTAAGCAGTGATGTAGACTGTGCATGAAGTACTTTTTAATTAACCACAGTGATTCCCAAATTATTCAGTCTGGGCTCAGGACCCTTAATATTCATACTGAAATTTAGTGCATGTAAACTCTTTATTTAAATAGTGACATCTGAGATTAAGCTCAATGAAGGTTTCTATGGAAACAAACTGCAATATCAAAACTTTCCAAAACATCGAAATGACCCAATTAGAAGAGGTAAAAATAAGCGATAGGAAGAGTAGCTATCAACAGAATGGAAGGGTTCATTTTACTTCTGCACATTAGTTTTCATAAATGTGTCTGCATATTCATTAGAAGACTATGCAATTCATTTGCTGCTCAAAGATATCAACTAGATAAGAATGTTACATAAAAGTTTAGTTGAAGCCAATTTCATAGAAATGCAAACATTGAAACTGAAGAGCAAGGTAAATTTACATGAATGTATACACACACAGATAACATAAACACCGCTAAAGAAAAATTAATGACAAAATTCTAGGATTCCCACAGCAGAAACGATCAATAAATTTCATGAATGGGTTCCAAATAGAAAAGTTAAATAAGTCTTTGGTCTTCCTTAGAACTAAGAACAAAGGGGAATATTTCCTAAGCTTGATGCCAGAATGAGATACAAACATAAACATTAAAGATTGTAATCACATAAGAAGCTCTTAAAAATAGCTCTAAATGAAGCAAAATGTAAGAACAGTTTATGGATGTACGTTTTTTCAATTTTCTACTATGAACATTTACCATGTTCAAACTCTAACCTTGACAGTTGCATGCCTCATGACAATTGAAAAGCCAAAGTGATTTTTAAAACGGATATGGCTGCAGAATTCTAACCTTTGTTTTGAAAGTTTCGATCATGAGATACTTTCCTGGAAATTCTTACGTAAAGACATCCAAGTATGTTTAATAACTAGTAATCTAAATTCCACTAATAAAACACAATGACCAAACGATACATATAGTTGCAATCCACTAGGAGCCATCTTAAACTTAACCCATACCAAATCTATCTCCGGATCCTTGCTTTTCCTGGAATCTTTCCCATCTGAGGCCATGGCAACACCGTCTTTAATGTCTGTCCTTCATTTTGTGTTGTTAATCTAGTATAGACAACTGGCTTTGAATGGCACTGTGATATACCAAAAGTAATCTATTTTTGTCACAGTAAGCAATACTGAAAAAAGACAGGGGACAGCAATGTCTCTATGCAACAATGAAAACACTCATAATAATTACTTTGTTAAGAAATCTGTAAGAAGCATGGTAAGTTAGTCATGTTAAGAAAGATAGTTCCTGAGGGACAGATAAAGGCATCCAATGGAGTTCAGAAAGCCCTGAAATATGTGAAATAATGTGCTGCCCTTTTCTGGCATGCCTTCAGTTCCCAGTGCATGGGAATTAAATGTCCCACTGGGAAATGTCACTCCTATTTGCAGATGAGACATGCCACCTATGTCCACATACACATACACAGATGTTCATGGTGTGGCCCTGGATAACATTATCTCATCTTCTCCAGACTTGTATATTGAAATGAGTCATAAAGGAGAAAAGAGGATCAAATCAGTGTTGCTTACTTATGTCTGTGGCTAACATTTCCTAAGCATGCTTATAGTAAAATCTCTTCCCTCTGGCTTGAATACTAAATACCTGAAGTCTTGGTTTGCTTTTCCTTGACCTACATTATCTCTTCTTACCACTTGCCTCACCAGAGACCAAAGTAGTCTTTCCAGAATACAGAAACATGAACCCTTAGGGGTAATACACACACTCTCCTCATTCTAACTACTTTATAAATTAAGATGGTAATTTAGTCTTTGGAGCTCCAGTCTTCTAAAGGCTGTCTAAAACTGTTTAAAACTGACACCTTCTATCTCATTCAACAAGTTGCAATTGAGCTAGCATTGTAACGTCTGAGTTATTAATTTATGAACACGTATTAATTACCTGTGCAGATTCTTTTAAAGTTGGGATTTTCTAGAATGTGTCCTGGCAGGCGGCACTGGAACCGATGTTGCCAGAACTCAGGAAACCAGGGATTCCTCGTATTAGTGTCCAGCCTCAGCTTCAGGAAATAATCATCAAATGACCTGACCTCTGGAGATTGCAGCTTTATTGTGATTCCCCCGTTGGCTTCCACCTCATAACCTTCAATGACTTCATCTCTGTCTGCCCATCCATCACTAAAAAAAATTCAGGGATTGGGGTAGGGAGAGAAAAAGACAAAGGTTTCACAAATAGAGCTCAGCATTATACATGGATGAAAAAATTCAGCAAGGCTGAAAGTCTATTTTAAGCCAGAATTGCTACCCATAAATAATATTTTTTGGTGAAGAGTAGTAAATTCTGAACTACTAAAGTCTTGTTTGTTTGTTTTTCACAGTTGTGAAAGTGATGATGATGATAATAGTAGCAATTGCAAGAACTAACATTTATTGAGCATTTACTAGTCATCAGATTCTGTACTATTCACATTTAATGAGTTAGAAGATGTTCAACAACTAAATGAAGTCCCAGTGGATCCAGGTTATGGATTCAGGCAGTCTGGCTCCCAAACCCAGTGCTCTTTAGGCCACAAAAACCATCAGTTGCTGCCCAGATCAGAATAAGATAAAACCCAGGCACTCAGGGCCTTCACAATAAGAGCTCAGCAAGGTTTCAAGGTTGTAACCAAGACCATTATACGAGCTGCATTTATAGGGCAGAGAATTGATTTAGCTCAGAAACATGACAACCATGGATTTTGCTCCTGGACGTTGTTCAAACTTCCATTGCCTAGAAGTGACCAGAAGCTTCCTCTTCAATGTTGCTTCAAAACAGCAGCATTAAAAGAAAACAATCCCACTTCCCAAAATAAAAATTATCCTCCTGCTCACTAAATAGAAGTTAACTGATACTTTATTCAGTGGATTCAAATTTTATTTTAATTTGATTACCTTCTAGAACATTCACAGTGGTTATATATAGCTCCAAGTTAATTCAAGTGTGCCTATGAGCCAGGCCAAACCTTATGTGAGTGGTTGTCATTCCTTCCCAAGCAGGTGTCAAAAAAAATTGCACTGGATAAAGTTAAACAGGCAAATAAGACTTTATTCAAGAGTAGTCCAATAGGCCAGAGACACTGAACTCCTCTCTGCTGAAACAAAAGTTGGGGAGATTTAAGTACTAGGGTATGCCAGTGAGCAAGTGCTGGAGGACATTGAGGGGAGCTTGGTCAATGTAATTAGCCATCTGTGTTTTATAATTGTAATTTATCTAAGTTAGGTTTCCACCTTCCCATGGAAACTGGGAAACAGGGGTCGGCTATCGCTCCTGATGATTACATTTAAAAGGATGGCTTCCAGGTACCTGAGAAAGATATTTTCTGCTGTAAAACTGGCAAGAGTGTAGGAGAAAATGTATACCTTCAAGAGACAGAGAAAGAATTTGTAATGCTGTTTTTTATTTGGTTGTTTTATTTTTTATTTTGAGAGAGAGAATACGTGCATGGGTAGGGGAGAGGGTGGCTGGGTGGGGAAAGAGAGAGAGAGAGAGAGAGAGAGAGAGAGAGAGAGAGAGAGAATCCCAAGCAGACTCCATGCTTAGTGCAGAGCCTGAGACACAGGCTCCACTCCACGACCCTGGGATCATGACCTGAACTGAAATCAAGAGTTGGACACTCAACTTGCTGAGTCACCCAAGTGTCTCTAACAGCATTTTTTAAAAATTAAATGCACCAAGGAAAGGGAAGTCAAAGGGCCCATAGTCAGGAAGAAATTTGTCTAAAGTTGAGTCAAACTAAAAGGAATGTTAAGATTCTCCCTTGGTCAAAGTGTAGATTTATTTACACCCCCAGAGTTGTACCCTGCAGTTTCTGGAACATAACTAACTGTTTAGTTTCTTATTGAGAAAGTATTTTATCACTTGTTTCTCATAAAACAGGGTCCTGAGCCAAATATATAAGATTGACCATAGCTTACCCCTTTTTACCTGAGATCAGTTGGGATAAATGTGTCCTCCACTAAGCTGAGTTAATTGGTGCAGTTCTATTTCAGAATCTTCCCAGTGAACCACACAGGAGCAGTATTTTCAATAGACCAAGGGGTTGTAGAAGGTATAGCTGACCTAACATGATCCAGAACTAAAGATACCTTGAGGTGTAATGTGGTCTAACTAGCCAGACCAGAGAATGTCATGCCTCTTCTAAATCCATTAGAATAGAGATCTTACAATTTTGTACAGCTCTTTCCTCTCCTTTTTCCCTCCACCCCTCATTTCCTCCCTCCCTCCCTCTTCCTTCCTTCCTACTGCATTTACCTAGATGCTCTGCTATGCTCAAGATTCAAATGAGAATAAGACACACTATCTTCTGCCCCTACTGTTACATACTTGTGGGAAAACAAACACTAAACAAGAATTACAAACACTACAAAGGTAAGGAAGGAAAAGTGACCAGTACTATGGGTAGAAGAACTTGGGGATTTACCTCAGTCAGGTGTGTACATATGTATATCAGTGGGTGGGGAAAAAGTGATTAGGGGTAACTAAGAAAGTTATGTCTGACCTGAGACCCAAGGATATGTTGACATTAGTCAGATGAAAAGATGGAGAACAATTGGTATAGAATGTTCCTGGTAGGTTATCTAATATACAGGAGAGATCACGGGCCATTCAAAGAATCTGGAGACTCAGTATGGTTGGAGCATAGAGAGAAGTTTGGCAGGAAGTGTGGGCATAAATCCCAGTTTAGGAGCTGGTAGCCTGACTGCAGGAAGTCTTCAAAGTGTTGTAAGCCTCTTACATAATAAGGCCATTGAGCTCTGCTCCCTGGTAGTGAATGACTTGAGTCTTTCTAGCAAGTCCAGCTCTGCTCACCATCATTGCATATGATGGTCAGTCAAATTGACTTTAAAAAAGAAGACAGACTCATTTTCTATATACTCAGTTTACTTAGAAAGGTTTGAACTAATTTAATTATTTAGATTTACTTATATTATATCATAACTACGTGTATAGCCATTTGAAGACCTGAATTATAGGGTCAAGGATAAAAATAAAGTCCACCAAGCATTCAATGGAGTGGTCACGCAGTGTGGACTATGTGACCAGAGATGTCTCGCAGGCACCTGCTCAGCCCAGGTGTCAGCTTATGAGTGTATGTTTAAAATCAAAATGACTTATAATTTAAAGAAAAATTTACTTTGACATAAAATTTAACCTTAACACGTGGTTCTCCCCAGGGCTTAATATTATTTGAGATTTTCTGTCTGTACATGTAGTCTGAACAAGAAACCCACAGTGTTTTAAAGTGTATGAAATGAGTCTTCTATACTGTTTATTTGCATTTCTTTTTCTAAGAATCATTCCCTGTTTATAAAAGCAAGCATCACGTATCAGTGCTAGAAGCAGAGAAGTGTGACCTCCTGTCCTTTGCCTCCCACACAGAGGAGCGCAACATGGGAGCAAATCATTGTCTATGAATATACATAATTTGAAGTTGTATGTTTTTGTGGGGTAGAGCCTTAGATCCCCTTTGCCTTTGGCTAAAGCCCTCTCCCCTCACTATAGACGACCTCATTCCAGAAATTAGAGTTCGTGTTAAAGCTAAGAAATCATGAAATCAAGGAGAACCAGGATGTGACAGATAAGTATTCAACTAGGATATTAGTTGGTGAACACTTTTGAAACGTTAAATGTTAGAAGTTTGTATGAGATCTTAGCTCTATCACACGTAAGGTTAGGGGATGCTCACAAAAAGTTGCTGAAAAACATCCATAAAACACCTGTTTTTAAAAAAAATACTTGCCAAATATTACTTACAGAGAGTTTTAAAGAATTTTTGCTGTTTAGTTGTGTTGGGATTTTTCACAAGGATACTGTTTTGATGGATGCTCTGTGAAGCGCACTTGAAAACAGGGAGGCCGCAGCTCTCCTTCTACCTGGTTTGGGGGTTTACTCTTGTTGTTGTTGTTGATGGAGGTGGAGGTAGTGTGGACTACGTGACCAGAGACGACCCGCGGACACCTGCTCAGCCCAGGTGTCTGCAGTGAATCCCACTGTGCTGCGTGCTGAACTCTATGAGGCACAGTCGCAGCCTCTAGCAGCTTCTGCTGCCCCATCTGCTTCCCGGTGATGAGTCCCTTTTCCTATCTAGGGTCTGGAAATAAAACTGCATAATGTGGATAAACAGGGCAAACATTTAACAGAATGCTACAAAATACCAAAATCCTTGTTCCTTATGCCCCTCAGTGTTTTTACGCAGCAGCTTTTTCACAAGCCTCTTCTCTTTCCCAGAATCATTGTTCTAGTCCCTGTGAAATTCCACAGTCTCAACCTGAATAATAATATTTCTTCCACTGAATAAATTCTGATGAAAACAACAGGAAAATATCATTTCTAATTCCAGCAACTATAACTGGGCAGGAGATGCATGAGTGCCACCTTTGCATTACAGAAGTTAAAATCATTTAATAAGAAAATTGGTAGTAAAAAAAAACCCCAGAAATACAGTAGTATTCATTAAAAATTGTTTAAAAACATTTTACAAAAATATATTTACATTCAATTAAAATAATTACAGTCTAGTATGTAAAGCAATTTGATCTGTATTGAGTACAAGTAATTGCATGTACCTAATAATAAGGCTGTAATACTTTAAAAATATTCCAGAGGTTTGCCTGGATGGCTCATTCAGTTAAGTGTATGACTCTTAATTTCAGTTCAGGTCATGATCTCCCTGTTCATGAGTTCAAGCCCTGCACTGGGCTCTGTGCTGACAGGGTGGAGCCTACTTCAAATTTTCTGTCTCCCTCTCTCTCTGCCCCTCCCTTGCTTTCTTTCTCAAAAATCAAAAATAAATATTTAAAAATATATACATTCCAGAGATGACCATACAACCAAAAAAAGTCAGAAAGGATAATAAACATCTTTTCAAAAAATATGTAAACAAGCACAAAAGTCTATAAATACAATGCTCACCATACTTAGAAAGGTTGAAGAAATGTCACATGATTTAATTTATATCAAGTGATGTCCATTGTGGGAAATTTTATGGTGGTGATGGCAGCTTTTTTAACAAGAATTCAGACTGGCTTTATTCATTCGACATTTATGCACTAAGAATCTTGCATGAGTTAGGCATTTTGCTTACGGCTGCAGATGCACTGCTAAGCAGTCCAGGTGCAGCGCCTGCTCTCTAGGCAGTCACAGGGGTGGGGAAGACTAGCCACTGAATACACAAGAGCCACAGAGAGTTGTATCAGTGAAAGGAAAGGAAGGCAGGCTTCAGAAGAATGGAGAAAGGAAAGGGTCATGTCAAGGGAGGTTTTGCCCAAGAGGAAGTAACATCTTGGATGAGACCTATAGGATGTATTGAAGCTGCACAGTAAAGAGAGACATGGAAAAAGGACCAGTTCAAGAGGGGACAAAGCAATCAAACAGTAAGGCGTTCAGTTTGCTTGAAGTGTGCAAGGTAAAGAATAAGACAAGCCTGTAAGATGTAGAAGAACCTGAAATCCTCTTTCTTTTTAAGATTATGTATTTATTTTGAGAGAGATGGAGAGGGGCAGGGGCAGAGATAGAGGGAGAGAGATTCCCAAGCAGGCTCTATTGTGCCTAAAGGGAGCTTGATCTCATGAACCATGAGATCATGACCTAAACCTAAATCAGGAGTCTGAGGCTTAGCCTACTGAGCCACACAGGTACCCCTGAACATCCTTGTTAATGGTTTTGGATTTTATTTTTAAGGTGTTGAGAAATTACTCAGATTTTAAACAGGGATATGACATGCTTAGGTTTGTTTTACAAAGATCATTCTAATTTTACTCAGAAGGGGCACCTGGGTGGCTCAGTCGGTTGAGTGTCCAACTTCGGCTCAGGTCATGGTCTCACTGTTCATGGGTTCCAGTCCTGCATTGGGCTCTGTGTTGACAGCTAGCTCAGAGCCTGGAGGCTGCTTCTGATTCTGTATCTCCCTCTCTCTACCCCTCTTTCCTGCTCATGCTCTGTCTTTGTCTCTCACAAAAGTAAAATAAACATTAAAAATAAATAAGCAAATAAATAAGTAAACAAAATTACTTAGAGTGTAGATACTTGTGAAGGTTCTTTGTTTCTAGAATTCTCTAGACAAAAACTATGGAAACACACCACAAACATGGGCACACACACACACACACACACACACACATGCATGCACAGGTTAATTACACTGTAATATAAAACCACAGTGGAGGTGTTGATGAACCAGGAATTGGGGTAGTGGTCACAATTCATTGCTAGTTAATTTTAAAATTAGTTGCTGCCAACTCACCACAAATATAAAACTGACACAAGATGTAGGTATTCTTTATTTAATTATGTAGGACAGGCACTTAGAGGTCATCAGCTCACTGGAAAAAAGAAGAGAGGATGAGGAGATTCCTTCCCCTTCGGTTTTCCTGTCCTGCTAGAATTAGAATTCAAGCAGAAGCCTCACTTCTAGCCCTATGGTGTTCGGGTAGAAAAGTGACTGAAATAGAGGAGGGAATGAGATGGTGGCAAGAGGCAAAAGAGGAAAAACGAAGGGAATTCTCAAAAAGTGGAAACTTCACATATAGGAGATAAGTAATTCTTATTTTCCCATATGCTTCTCACCCCATCCACCAACTCTCCTCTGGCATCCTGAGCCTGAAATCATCTGTCACCCAGAGACTTGTGAGTATCTCCTAGCAGAAATGTTGGGCAAAGCTGATAAACATTGCACACAACCATACACATGTGGGAGGTTTTCCTAAAACTTCTAACAGACCAAGTTTTCATGTATCAAAGATAATTTTAAGGCAGTGTGGAAGAAGTGGGGGGGGGGTCATTGAAGGGAATTACTGTGGACAAGTGGGTCTTTTTTCTTCCTTCAAGTTCCACTACAAGTGTAGCACCCCATTCTGACTCTCATTCAACTAATCCTGAGAGACAAAACAAAATAAGAATAGTTACTGAAACTTTCTAAGCCTCTGTTTCCTTACCTGTAAAATGACGGTGGAAATGGTATCAACCTCTTTGAATTGTGTGTGAATTAAATTGTATGACCCATGTGAAATACTTAGCCCCTGATTAAATCTTACTAGATGTTCAGAGTTCGTCATCACCAGTCTCCTCAAGATCCACCCAATGTCTGAGCTCTATCTACATAAGGGAAAGATTTCTCTATGAAAGCACTATTCACAGTGTGAGCCAAAGACTAGTGCCAGTTCATAAACTGTTACCATTCAAAGAGGAAATAAGACAGAGATTGAGACTAAGCATTTAGAAAAATCGATAGCAGTGAAACATGTTGTAAGATCTAATAACATGACACGTGGACCCCTGTCATTGCATAGGGTGTAAGCACACTTTGTTTTACAATTTATATGGTTAATTGCCCGCTGCTCAAGCTGTATGCATGACCATACATGGTTACTTTGCCAACTGTAACCCAAACGTATATAAACATCCAAGAATATACAAGCATTTGTTTTTAAAATCACTTTAAATTTTAATCAAGCCTATTTTATAATCTATCTTGTAAGAATAATTTCTAAATTATGGAAATTTAATTCTCATTATTTATCTTAACTCCTATTATATGGCCACACAGGCTTCCCTGGATTTTTTTTATGAGAAAAGATATAAAATCTGCTGAATATGGCAATAGTAGTATTTGAATATGGATAGTGGAAATGATTCCATGGAAATGGGGGCAAAAGAGTTCTGATGAAATTTACCTGAAAATATATCCACTCATATATTGAATTTGCTTTTTATCCCGAATTGAATTGATGGTGAAGTGCTGAAACAATAGTGTTTATTTGTGGAGTTGTGTTACCTAATGAATTTGTGAAGTCATCAAAATTTATACACAAAACATTAAAATTAGATTTAAAGCCAAATAATTCTCTGAAACAAAAAGTATTAAATTAAAAAGGTGATAGAAGTCTATGTTCAACATTCTACATAAAACAGTAGTGTTTCATGGGTTTTAAATAAAGTGACATTTGGGGTTGCTAAGACTAAAATACACATATAGTTGCCAAGACATCAGTGAATGATTGCATCAAAGATATTTGCTTAGAAATGTTTGCTGATTCTGGTAAAGAAAGTAGCTCAAATTTTACTTTCTGATGCATCATAGCTCGATGATTTCTGAAACTGCCTAATGATATGGAAAAACAACTCCTTGAATAAATGAAGCTGGCAAAGCATTCTTTCATTGTAACTTGACAAATGTGCAGATAAATTCTTACATGGCAGTTCTTTTAGTGTGTGTGCAGTTTGAAAATGATGAAGATTTAAAGGATGAAAGCTTTTTTCTTATTTAAATTCTCTTTTAGCTTCAATGCTGAGAAGCACAACTACCTCTAGATATGATAATACTATGAAGAATTACTTTGTCAAAAAATGTGGCTGGCAGTTTATATTTTGTTCTGCTACAACTGCCCTCATCAGGGAAACATTCTGGAGTAAGTAGCTTGTGAGAGAAGGCAAATCAATGCAATGCTTTCTTTTTTGAGATCTTGATTACAGTGTTGTTTATTTCAGGTAAATAACACTGAGTGACATAATACAAAGTTTGGGTTATGTAAGAACCAGTGCACTGAAGGTGGCTTTCACTGGCCCATCAGAACTGATCATTAGCATTATTTTTTCCAAATGCTGTGTTCTGTGTCTTAACAATGGTAGAATGGAATTATTCATGATGGAGATGCATACTGCAGAGAAATCAGTAACTGCTATTAAGTCAGGGCTTCTGTCTTATTGACCCCCCCCCCAGCCAGTTGTGATAATATAGAACTTGACCAAAAACAGCTATTCTTGGTATTGAGAGGAAAAATTATGTCAAGGATGAACTAAGGAACAGTTTTTCTTCAAGGTAAAACATAACTTTGGTCTCAATATTTTACCATATCAATAAAAAATTCTGACTTTCTCTATTGACTGATATCTTTGATATAGTTAATGATCTTTATATTTCCTGAAAATAAAAAATTACTTTTTTTGACAGATTGGAGCTGAGAATAAAGGGGAAAATTAAACTTCAGAAATTTTGAAGAATAATTTGTTTATAGACTGCTAAACCACAATTTTAATTTAAAAATAATTGTCAATGAGCAGAAAATGATCTCAATGTTATTATCTGCAAGGTTTTGTCAGTAAATGCTTCATTAGTTGGATTGCCTTAGTCTCCTTGGGCTGATACAACAAAACACTACAGACTGATGGCTTGAACAATACAAATTTATTTTCTCATAGTTCTGAAGAAAAGAAGTCCAACACTAAGGCTCCAGTTGATTCAGTTTCTTGTGAGAGTTCTTTTCCTGGCTTGCAGACTATATCCTCACATGGCCTTTCCTCAGTGCCTTCATACCCACAGTATGAAAAAGACAGATAGACAATAAGCTCTCTGGTATTTTTTTCTTACAAGAACACTAATCCTATTGGATCAGAGCCCTACTCTCATGACCTCATTTAACTTATTTATCTCACTAAAGGACCTATCTCCCAACACAGTCACATTGGAGATCAGGACATTAACATATGAATTTTGAGGGAACAGAATTCAGTGCACAGAAGATGTAATTTTATTAAATTTGCTATTCATTAAAAAATCCTCATACAAGAAATTAGTGGATCCAGAATTCTTTTATCTCATCAAAAGATAATTTAAATTGAACTAAAGGGTTATGGAATAAATTATTGGAATTACCTACTGATTAATGATTAAAGATGACTTTTGAAAATAGAGCATCACTCACTTTATTTGGGATCAAAAATTTTAAATGAATACCCCAAACTCACTGAAATTACTGTAAAATCTTTCTTCCATTTCCATCAGCCCTAGAGGCTGGTTATTCTATTAGGAATGTCACATAAATTAAATAAAGAAGTAGAGTACATATGCATAATCCTATGCAATTATAATAGTTAAACCAAACCATATTAGATAATTTAATGAGCTCATTATCATATTAAAAGTTTAAATATTAATATGCATGGTGTTTGTTAAAAGGGTACATACAGGCATTCAACATAGAAAACATCTACTTCACTTGTAACTTTTTATTTACAATTCTAGAACATCTAAAAGTTAGGAATATAATCATAATATTCTCTACTAATCACCCAAGGCCACACTTTAAACGTACAATGAGTAGGTTTTGGTAATTCTTTTCTTTCTTATTTTTATTATATTTACTGAGATGAGATTTTGTGTCTGATAAATATAATAATATAACTTTGGACTTGTATTCTGCATGTCTTTATGCTGTATTTGACTTCCTAGTAATTTTCTTGATTTTATTTTACCTCAGTTCCTAACTAGATTGACATTAAAAAGAAGAAGAAAGAAGGAAGGAAGGAAGGAAGGAAGGAAGGAAGGAAGGAAGGAAGGAAGGAAAGAAAGAAAGAAAGAAAGAAAGAAAGAAAGAAAGAAAGAAAGAAAGAAAGAAAGAAAGAAAGAAAGAAAGAAAAGAAGAAGAAAGAAGAAGAAGAAGAAAAAGATGAAGACAATGAAGAAGAAAAGGAAAAGGAGATGGAGAAGAAGGGGAAGGGGAGGAAGAAGATGAAGATGTAGAAGAAGAAGAAAGAGGAGGAGGAGGAAGGAGGAGGAGAAAGAAGATTGAAGAAAGAAGAAGGAGGAGGAGAAGAAGAAGGAGGAGGAGGAAAAGGAATAGGAGAAAAGGAGGGGGAAATTAGAAGGGGAAGAAGAAGGAGAAGAAAAGGGAGATACAGGCGCACTATTCTAGAAGATGTTAAGATAAAATTGTAAGGAGTTGTTAAGGAAAGACTATGCTAGTTCAACAGTTCAAAAAGGAATTCCTCAGAAATTCCATTTGGATGCTCATGGTAAATGAAGCCATGACCAAGTAGAGACTTTTCATTTTGTTGGGAAGGTTGTGATGGCTTCATTCCTTATGGCAAAATTTTACAGATATAAATGACAAATCTCTGCTGTTTTATTTATTTATTTTTATTTATTTATTTTTGAGAGACAGAGAGAGACAGCACAAGCAGGGAAGGGTCAGAGAGAGAGGGAGACACAGAATCTGAAACAGGCTCCAGGCTCTGAGCTAGCTGTCAGCACAGAGCCCGATGCGGGGCTTGAACCCATGAACCGTGAGATCACGACCTGAGCTGAAGCCAGACGCTCAATTGACTGAGCCACCCAGGTGTCCCTTTGCTCTCTGTTTTAAATCCCTGGCTGTTTTATTGCTATTGAACCCTTATTTTTCATGTCCCTATGCCATCCAAGTGAGAGGCTGCAGTTTCCCAGATAATTGTTAAGAACCAACTGAGGGGAAACAAGAGACCCATTAGAAACACAGTACAATAAAGAGCCAAAGTGATTCTGATTAAAACATAAATCAGATCCTGGTATTTCTCTGTTTAAAATCCACCAAATGCCTTTCCTTCTCACCCAAAGGCTTGTAATGAGTACCTTGAAAGGCCCCACACACTCTGATCCTCATTACCGCTCTCATTTTTACTATTCTAACCTTTGCTCTGCTCCAGCCACACTGGCCACCCTACTATTCCTTCATGAACAAGGATGCCCTGGCCTTAGGATATCTGCACTGGCTATTCTCTGCCTGAAATTTTGAAATTCTCTTCACTTGGGTAATTTTATGGTTCACTCTTTCATTTCCTTCATCTCTGCTCAAATATCACATTTACAGTGTGTTCTTTCTCTATTTAAAATCGTGTTCTCTATTTCTTTTTTCTCATCAAAATTATCATCATCAGAGTACCTGGGTGGCCCAGTGAGTTAAGTATCCAACTCTTGATCTCAGCTCAGGTCATGATCGCATGGTTTGTAAGAACCAGCCCCATGTTGGGCTCTATGATGACTGTGAGGATCCGGCTTGGGATTCTCTCTTTCCCTCTCTCTGTCTCTTTGCCCCCCATCTGCTCACTTTCTTATATGCTCTCTATCTTTCAAAATAAATAAAATTTAAAGAATAAAAAAAGACATTGGAAAGTTGCTTTTAATAAAAACTTATCACTCTCTGGTATGCCATGTAAATATATTTTCTCTATTCCTCTAGTGAAATGGAAGCTCCATTCCAGAAAGCAGAAAGATTTTTATCATTTTTATCTACTTATGTAACCCAAGCATTTATAACAGTTGTTAGCTCCTAGTAGGTACTCATTATATATTTGTTAAATGAATTAATGAATTAATGGATAAAAATGTATGAACCAATTTGTATTTAAGAATTAATAGAAAATACTATAATAGTGATATGCGGGGGTCAGTTCATACCAGTTGGCAAGAACCCAGCTCTGTCTTGAGTAACTTCATGTTGGAGAGTTGAAACTGGCCATACTGAGCGTATTTACTTCATGGGTATATCCAATTTTCTAACAAAGTACCACAAACAGGAAGAGTCACAACTGAAATTTATTCTCTTATAGTTAGAGAGGCTCTAAGTCTGAAATCATGGTGCCAGCAAGATAATGCTCTGAGACTCTGTGTAGAATCCTTCCTTACAACTTCTAAGCTTCTGATAGTGACCACCCATCCATGGCACTCTTTAAGTTGCAGCTACATAGCTCCAAACCTTGATTCTTTGGTCACATGGTGTTCCCCCCCACCCCCTGGTGTCTGTGCCTCTGTATCTCTTCTCCACTTACAAGGACATCAGTCATATTGGATTAAAGGCCTACCCTACTACAGTACAACTTTATCCTAACTTATTCCACTTGGAACAATTCTATTTCCAAATAAAGCCATATTTTGAGGAACTGGGGTTAGGAATTTAATACATCCTTTTTGAAGACACAATTTAATCCATAAAAATGAGCAAACACTAGAAATTAAGGCTTTATTGTTCTGCTTTGTTTCATTTTTTAAGAGAATTAGTTGTTAAACATTTACTAGCACACCACTAATTAAAACATGCTGTGACATTTTCTCTGAAATTCATGATTAGTTGTAAACTCTGACCTGTTATATGAGCTAAAGGAGATCTAAATGATTATTGTTTAGTTCTAAAATATCCATAATAGAAATTAAAATCTATTATTTTTTTAAATAAACACTTATGAAAGTTGTAGTTATATAGTTAATACATTTGGACCCTTTATTTTTTCACAAGAATATAAATGCTAAGAAGCATCAAAAAATATAAAACACCCAGAAAACTAACCAAACAGTTTCAGCCTAACAAATACTATAAAATTTTAAAAAGAAAATGTATAGTTTATACCTGCAACTATTTGATTTTGAGGACAATAATTATAGCTTCTTAAAAAATGTTTATTTATTTATTTTGGGGGAGGCAGAGAAAGTTGGAGGGAGAGAATCCCAAGCAGGCTCTGTGCTGTCAGTACAGAGCTGGATGTGCGGCTCAATCTCACAAACCATGAGATCCTGACCTGAGCCAAAATCAAGAGTTGGCCACTCAACTGACTGAGCCACCAAAGCACCCAGCTTTTGCATTTTAATAAAATATGTGCACTTATGTATGCCTTAGGTCCTTCAGCTTTGAGTTGTTCTTAACGACAAGTTGAATTGAATCTAGGACTTAGTAAATCCTAACATTCTAATAATATAGGAAAATATATACAAAGTTATCATATATCTGTAGGGTAGTTTTTTTTAAATTTTACATTCATAAAATTCATTTAGAGTAAATCTGATTCGTTGAAGAACTGATCTAGATCCTCCAACATTAGCTGATTCAAGTCTTTTGTATTCTTTAATAAATATTTATTGATATCCTACTTAGTGCCAAGAACTGTTAGGACCTGAAGATAAATTAATGAATAAGATGAGAAATACCTTTGCTCTCATTTAAATTCATAGGTTGGATTTCTACTTCCAGCCTAGGCAGAGTAACAAATACCAAATTTATTCTTCTGTCTGAAACAACTAAAACACTGGACAAAATATATAAAACAATGGCTCTCAGGACATTTTACACTAAGCAACACAAGACAGTGATCTCTATGAAGTGAGCAACAAATGATATGAGCCCTAGAATATTTTGAGCTTACTGCTTGGAAATCTTCAAATCATGACTCAGAGAGGAAGAGGAAAAAGATGTGGGAAGGTATGGACTTCAGCACAGTCCAGTGGATTCACTGAGTTCAGTGACAGAGTTGAACGTCAGGAAAAAACAAGGTGGCCAGAGTCCAAAGGGCAAAGCACTGGAGAGGGAGGAGCTGCAAAGACAGAAGAGTCTGCAGTAATTTTCCCAAATGTATTCAGTTGAATATTAGACAACCCATGCATGTGATGAAGTTATATAAGACTGAGGAAACAACCAACCAAGAAAATTTGAGGGCATAGTGCCTGGAGATCACACAGAATAATAATTATTATTCCCAATAGCCAGACAGAAAAAGTCATGTTTCACAGGAAAATGGCTAATGTACTAAGAAAAATCTTGCTCTAGTAGTTGAGAAAATTTAGTCCTGGACTAAATGCTTCTCTGGCCTTGGTTAATAAAGCTTAAAAGCAAGATGAGAAAGGACCAAATTATTTCTAAGTAACTTCACCTCCTCCCACAAGTAGCTCAATAATATTTTTAAGAAATAAAAAATTTCCAGTATTTAAAAAGGTAAAATTCACAATGTCTGGCATCCAATAAATATTACCAGGCATATAAATTCATATGTGGAGTGAGAGGGGAAAAGAGATATTAAAGTGATGAATAATAACAAAAATTATCACATGGTGATACAGGTTAGGTAGAGTTTTTAACAAGTCATGCTATATAAATGAAGAGGGGTATATTGTATATTGGGTGGTCATAGAAGCATCTCTGAAAGTATAACACTTCAGTGGATATCTGAAGATATTCTAAATTTTCTAAGTCCTAGTTAGGCAATGAGAAGGTGGTCTCAGTTTGGTTACCTATACTGATAAGTCTGAGACTGATGAGTGATCCTGAGAGCAAAGCTTGAGAAATGTCAGGCCACTGGAGCTCAAAGCAAGTCACAGCTCTTTTCTGCACCCAGAAATACCTCCATGTTCAAATTCAAAGATATCCTGAGTTGCTTTCAGAAAAACTATAAAATCATGCTCTGAGGAAACTCAGTATGGCTCAAAAATCACATTGTGGGGGCACCTGGGTGGCTCCGTTGATTGGGTGACCAACTTCAGCTCAGGTTATGATCTCCTTGTCGGTGAGTTCAAATCCCATGTTGGGCTCTGTGCTGACAACTCAGAACCTGTAGTGTGCTTCAGATTCTGTGTCTGCCTCTCTCTCTGGCCCTCCCCTGTTCATGCTTTGTCTTTCTCTCTCTCAAAATTAAATAAACATTAAAAAAATTTTTAATCACATTGTGATTAAGCTATCACCTGTAAGATCCCACCAGGACTAGGTCAGAACGGACCTATTTGTAGCTTAAATTCTGTAAGGTTTTAATTTGAGGTTGTAGCTTTTGACTTCACTGGAGTTAAAACTGAGCTATCCAAACAGGTTCCACCTCATCACTAAAATTTCCATTACCATTTATTTTTTAGTGGCTTCTGGTTCTAAAGCAGTCCCAAGGTTGAGAGGAGGAGTCTGCTTAGAGAGAGAATAGTGGACTAGAAGAAAGAGCCATGCATGTTTCTGTGAAACAGAGAAAAAAGAGGTGTTCCTTTATGGAAGACAGTAGATAATCTACCCTATTTGATTTAATATCACTTGATCTTAGCCAAAAGGCTGAGAAGTAATTTATTTAATATTAGATGAGAAAAGGGCATATGAGTATACATGGCAGAGAAGGTAGGTACAATGAATAATAATGAATAAGAGGCTTGTAAAATAAAAGTAGAGGAATGAGTTATGAAGATCCTGAGTTATTATCAGTAATCGTGTGTGTCTGGGCAGTTTCCTGAGTTGCAGAGTCATTGGATGACTAAAATGAAACTCCAAAATGAGAGTTCTCACAGCAAGCATAATTCTTCAGTGCCACAGGTTGTGTAACTTTGTGTCCTCAGTAGCTATTTGTAGAAGAAAGGAAGGAAGGGAGGGAGAGAAAAGGAGTACGAAATAGCATATGAGGTCCGCAGTGGTGGGGAAGTTATCAAAGCACATGTGGAGAGCAAAGTTTCCAGTGCTGCTTTCCTTCTTATATTCTAAGATGACAACCTTGCTATCAGGGTCTCTTGCCGTTCTTCCTTTAAACTGATTTCTTTCTTTTACTTGAACAAAAGGTCAAAGCATAGCAATTTGCGGCTTTTCAAAAGTGAATCCAATGGTTCAGTAACTTCATTCATGGATTATCTTAATAGACCCAATGCAAATTATCCTAATCTCTAATTTCTAGATCCTACCATCTGAAGGGGAAAAAAGTGTTCTTACCAATTTAGATCAATAGATATATAACTTTGTTAACTCACACTGATTGTTCAAACTATTATTGATTTTTTCATTAAAAGTAGATTTTTAACGACTAGTTAATCACCTAATTTCACAGCTATCTGAAGTGACAACCTTCTAATTTCTGTATAAGTCTAATTACATGAAATAGAAGTTGGGGTTCTGATTTTTTACTTTGCTTATCCATTTGGAGTGTCATTGTAACTACTGTATTGTAAATGATGGAAAATAATTGCATATGTTAAAAAAATAGTGTTATATTCTCAAAACAAATAAAAAATAAAGTTACAAAAAAAGTAGATTTTTAAAAATTTGCTATAAATTCTCATAGCATTTTAAGTTCATATGGATATTCTTCTTACTATAATTACCTGGAAATACAAAGTAAAAAATGATCAAGAACAAAAAAGCAATTCTCAGGTATTAGAAATGGCAGGCAGAATCAAAGCCAAACAAGGTGTCTGGCTCAGTCAGTTAAATGTCCAACTCTTCATAACAGCTCAGGTCATAATCCTATAGTCATGAGACCAATCCCTGCATCAGGCTCCACACCTGTGTGCAATTTGCTTAAGATCCTTACTAGCCCTCTCTCTCCCTGCCCCCCTCATCTGCATGGTCTCTCTCTCTCTCTCTGCAACAGCAGCTCACAAGACCTTGGTTTGTATAGAGAAGACCCTAGAGAATTGGAAATGGTTCTAACGCCCATCCGGTGATGTGAAAGATGGTTTCATGAACCACAGAGGTCAGAGGGGTTGACAATAACACCATAATATAAAGCTGGGAGACTCGACATGTTGCAAAATCCAATAGAATGGAACTGAGAAGTGTTACCCACCAGACTGAGGAGACTTGAAATCAGTCCAGGGACGAAGGTTGAGAAAACATAAGGGAAAGTCACAATGCACTTGTGTGATGTCTGTATTTTTATGAGCTATATGGTACAAGAGCCTTAAGCACATAATTATCATAAAAATTGGCCTAAGATTATGAAAGCCCTCTAGAATTCAAATGAAATGTGCTTTAAA